>NW_022196891.1:67300650-67334512 GCF_008632895.1 Mastomys coucha
AAAAAAAAAAAAAAAAGAAAAATAATGATCTCATTGTGGATGGATGGCCTAAAAATTTTGAATTGCTGATATCAGTTTCTTTCTTTTTTTTTCAACAACTATTATAAAGAAATTTTGCTTGTGACTAATTAGGATAGGATTTTTGGTACCTTCTGAAATCCTCTTAGACCAACTTCTGCTAACAGTTGGTCATATAATACTTGCTTATAAACCAAGTCTCTCTGTTATACAGTTTGTCTAACCTGTGTGAAAAATCCTAAAGGCCCAGAACTGCTTGTCCCTGAGCGACATCTGTGACAATCAGTACTTGCAGTTGCCTCAGTCTTTTGGGAGACACCAGTAGGAACCCCTGAAGCATCTCCTCTAAATCAACTAGTGTTTATTATGTATCGACTCTGCACTAAGCAGTGGCTGAACCATACAACTCCATGAGCACTGTACTGGCTGGTTTTGTGTGTCAACTTGACACAGGCTGGAGTTATCACAGGGAAGGGAGCTTCAGTTGGGGAAATGCCTCCATGAGATCCAGCTGTGGGGCATTTTCTCTATTAGTGATCAAGGGGGTAGGGCCCCTTGTGGGTGGTGCCATCCCTGTGCTGGAAGTCTTGGGTTCTATAAGAGAGCAGGCTGAGCAAGCCAGGAGAAGCAAGCCAGTAAGAAACATCTCTCCATGGCCTCTGCGTCAGCTCCTGCTTCCTGACCTGCCTGAGTTCCAGTCCTGACTTCCTCTGGTGATCAACAGCAATGTGGAAGTGTAAGCTCAATAAACCCTTTCCTCCCCAACTTGCTTCTTGGTCATGATGTTTGTGCAGGAATAGAAACCCTGACTAAGACAAGCCCCCAGTTCCTAGACAACCATTTAAAACTGAGGTGGCATGGGAAAATTGCTGTCAGCTTTACATCCTCATCTCCAGCTTAACCTGGTAAATGTAAGGGGGTCACAGAGAGAATGGTTAGCCCTTCCATGGATAGCTTGTGCCTAGGAACATCATTCAAAATTAAAATGTCTGTTTCTTTGTGCTGGCAGAAAGATTCAACAAAAATGCCCAACAGCAAGGCAGGGAATGAAATCGCCTTCTGGCAGCCTGTTTCCTACTCAAGAACTACAGCTTGTAGTCTGACACCAGAGCCTGATTTTCCTGGTTTAATTGCTTAAATGGGCCTGGGTATATCAGTCTCCATGACAACACCCAGCACCAAGACATGGTGTGCACTCTTTGCCCTCCTCTTTGGAGTTCAGAGCAGAAAGACCATCAGAGGAGACAAGCAAACTTTAGAGGTAAGAGAGATACACAACAGAAATATAAAAAGCTGTCCGAGTTGAAGATCTGAGGTGCCCTCACTAAGCTTATTATAATAATGAGAAAAGGCATTGAATCCACTCAGACAATAATTCTTTGATTTTTTTTGAGGAGTTTTGATCATGTTTCCTATTAAGGGTATAAAGAATAGCCCATGGAGACGGACTTGGTGAGAGGAAGCACTCTCACAAATATACCATTATGCTAGTACAAAAACAAGATGAATGTTCCCTTGATAATGTAATTACAGCTAGCTGAAAAATTGAACTCTGCACACTATTGTGGGAGGCTAAGTGGGTAAAAAAAATCACTTTGGAAAACTCTATGGCATTATGAAGAACATTAAATGACATGTTACAAGCAACCTAGGAATTCTACTTCAGCATATAAAACCCAGAAAACTGAGTATATGTCCTTACCACAAACTTTATGCAAGAGTATGGAAGATTTCTTCACAATAGGCCCAAACTTTAAGCTATCCAAATTCCCATCTATACTAGACCATGTAAGTGAACTACACAAAGTAATATTATACAACAGCAAGGATGAGCAGCCAGCCAGTACTTGTAGCCATGGAATAAAGGCCATACAGAAAATGTTCAATTAAAGATGCTAGGCGCAGTGTCCATGTAGCATATGTCTCCGCTTATATAAAATACAAGCAGGGGAAATTCATCTTTCTTGCTAGAAAGCAACATCTTTCTTGCTTTCACCAGGGCGGGGTAGGTGAGAGCTTTCCACAATACCTCTGCTTCTTATATATGAAATGTAGCTCACTGCCAGGACTGCCCAACCTTTGATATTGTTGCCACACAATGTTGTCCTCTACAAAGCTCACATTGATGAGTAGCACAATCAAAAAATCCACTTTAAAAAAAAAAAAAAAACACCAGCTCATGTTTTGTGTAAGTGTACAATTGTGTTAGCCCATATTCATAGTTAGACTCTGCTATAAGTTAGACACATCTGAAAGGATATGTTGGGTTTATAAAAATCCATCAAACTGAACACTAAGATATGTTCATATATTTATATTTGTGGAAGAATAAAAGAATGACTTAAAATCTTTACCTATATCTTTACCATACACATTCTTTTTGTTCTTATGACTCTGAGCACTCATATGTGACTTACTTTGACCAATGAGGCCCCCCCTCAGTGGTCTCTTTAGTAGACAAGCACCACCACACTCCAGCCCTCGCCCCTCCAGGTAAGGGCTTAACTTACAGCCCTCATCCTGGCCAATGCAGTCCTAACAAACATAATTTGAGCAGTGGATTGAAAGATTGTCTGCATATCCTGATTCTACTCAGGCGCTTGGGCAATTTCTATGAAAACATGGCCAGGCCAGTCTGCTAGAGGAATCCACTGAACAACAGCCAAACTGCCCTTCATCAGGGCCAAAGTAACCCAAATGAGCCAATAGCCAGCTGACACCCAGAAAGGTAAATGTACCAAGAGAGATCAAAGTGCCGAACAACCAAGCACAGCTTAAACCATCAGTCTATAATCTGGTGAGCAAAACAAAAATTCATTTTGAAGTCACTGAGCTATTGAAGATCGTTAGGCAACATGTTGTATAATAGACAGATGATGCAATCATATACTTCAGGTTAAAGTTTAAATATATATAAACTAAAACAATACAAGAAATATTGACTTAAAAGAGGCATCTCACACATCTGTTTTGAATGCAGTCATATCCTGTGAGAAGAAGAGCCTACCTGGGATTCTGGGAACCTCGTATTCCACAGAATCAGCATCCCAAAAGTATAATAGGACACTCAGTTAAAACCCAGACCCAAGACATCCAATGGATAAGCCAACCAAATGAAGCTCTCTGCCACACCTATTGCTTCCCATTTTCCCCAAAATGCACAACAGCAAATAGCCATTCCTTCTCCCAACCTTCTTTTAAATAGCATTTAAATGGCTCTGCTCTACATAAAATCTCTTGTATAATACCCTACTCATTATACAAGGAGAGGGGGACCAATATGACTTTCTATTTATGATGTAGCCATGGCTCACCACACAAAGGAGAACAACTGACAGTGGGGTCCCTTGGCAGAGCTCTTTCTAAGATAACCACTGGCAGAGGTGTGTGCTGGTCCTCAGCATCCAACTGAGTACTGGCTGTTTTACCTGGATTAACCTGAGCTTTTGCAGAACCCAGGATGAGCAAGAGCAGGAGCAGCACCAGGGGCATTCTGGGAATCAGGATCATTTCAGAAGATGGAGTTGGATCTGGAGTCTGCAGCCCACCGATAATGCAAGGAAACAGAGAGAAGGAAGAGAAATGAGTAAGGCAGATTTCACCTGCACACGGGAACATGACCTTCACAGACAATCTGAGACTCTTGTAAAGTTTATTTCCACATTTAAAGTTTCAAATCCCACCCAGGGATCATTAAGTGCAAGAATTTTCCAATTCTATTAGATTAAACACTCACTCCTGGAATTAAAAATCAGTGGAACGACACACAGGTAGCAATGTATTGCTGAGGCAAATACCAAATGGTAGTAACAAAGTAAAATTTATATTTATGATTTCAGCTAATGTTTTCATATTATCAACATTAATTCCAACATTAAACCAAGAAAAACATTCAGTAACTTTAATCTTTTTAAAGCTCTATAAGTTCAACACGTATCTTGTTCCATTAGCTGTGAAGTGACTTTTGGGATTTTGTTTCTCTCTCTCTTTCTCTCTCTCTCTCTCTCTCTCTCTCTCTCTCTCTCTCTCTCTCTCTCTCTCTCTCTCTCTCTCTGTCTGTCTCTTTCTCTCTTCCTTCCTTCCTTCCTTCCTTTCTTTTTTCTTTCTTTCTTTTTTTCCTTCTTCCTTTCTTTCAGGTTTTCTCCAAGTGATCATGTGACAACAGATTAGATACAGTATGGACATATCAATATATACCCAGATTTAGCTCGATAGAGGCATAAGTAGTTACATTGTAACTACCTATCTACGTTGTAGCAATGTGTATGTATACAAGTGAATCTAATGCATATGCACTGGGCCTTCACTCAGTCAGCTGAAAGGCCCTAGAGATAACAGTATCCTGGCAGTGAGCATCCATTGACAATGCAAAGCAAGTGCCCAGATCTTAACTTCTAATCCTATCTTCCAGTAAAAGGAATCAGAGTTCTTAAGAAAATATGGTTGATTCTAAGACTGGATCAGAAAACACACAAGATAAGCTTGGAATATATGGCGTATGCGCGCGCGCGCACACACACACACACACACTCAATGAAATACATCAAAAACACATAGGAGCAACACTAACACTGGTGAGCAACTGAAAGTTCTCCCAGTAAAGAAAGCTGGAACAATTTGATCAACCAAACAAATAGAGGAGTATTAGATTACAACTCAGAGTATAAAATAAATATCCACAAATCCATGTTGATGTAAATAAATGACTGAGTAAACAAGGGAGGGAGAATAGCCCATTTCCCATGAAAAAGAAATCCAAATAATTTATGTAGCTAATTCGATTTTAAGCAAGTGGGGTCTCACCACCTCCCACTCCTAGCTCCTCACATAGAAGCTGCACATAGTAACTTGCTTCCAAGGAACACAGCATGAGCTAAGAAAGGAAAAAGAGAACGTCTTGTCAGTAGAGAAATGTGCCAAACCACTTGGTGCCAGGTGACTATGGTTAACATCAGCAATGAGAAGTCATCGTGACAGTGCATGTCCTAGATAGGATGTGATAGGAAGGCACTTGAGCTCAGCGGTCCCAACCCACAAACCATGGCCTTTGTTCACAAGAAAAACATCAGACAAATAAAAAGTGAGGAACCTTCTACAGAATTCCTAACTGATCCTCAGTGTTGTCAATTCTCCAAAATGACAAAGCCTGAGAAACCATCACAGCTAAGGGGTTGGGGTGGGGGCAGCTAAAAAAAAAATGTAGTGTGAGGCACACTGTATGGGTCCTGGGATAGAAAAAGGAGTATTGGGGAAACTGAGGAAGTCAGAATAACTGTGGACTTTAGTAATGAACACATCCACAAAGTTGGTTTGCTCGCTTTGACAAATAGACCACAGTAATGTAAGATACTAACTCATGTCAAGTACGCAGAAATTGTACATAATGTCTTCACAGTGATTCTGTAAATATAAAACTTTTCTATCCTCCAGATAACACTGATAAGCAATAAGAAGAGAAACCTGTGTAAGTCCCGAGTAGGGAGACTTCTAGGAATGATCCGTCTGACTGGGTTCCTGAAAGAGAGGCAAGGTTGTAATGTGCAGCAAGAGAGATGGAGAAGGAAAGGCCTGATGAAGATGAGCAGATGGAACTTTTTTAAAAAATTTAATCATGTAATTTTTTTAAAGATTTATTTATTTATTTTACATGTATAAGTACACTGTAGCTGTGCAGATGGCCATGAGCCATCATGTTGTTGCTGGGAATTGAACTCAGGATGGCCCTGCTCACTCCGGCCCTGCTTGCTCTGATGTAATACACTGTAGCTGTCTTCAGATGCACCAGAAGAGGGTGTCAGATCTCATTATGGATGGTTGTGGTTGCTGGGATCCGAACTCAGGACCTTCAGAAGAGCAGTCAGTGCTCTTACCGGCTGAGCCATCTCGCCAGCCCTAGATGGTACTTTTAAATGTCATGATTTGTAAACAGTATCA
Source organism: Mastomys coucha (assembly GCF_008632895.1). Lineage (NCBI taxonomy): Eukaryota > Metazoa > Chordata > Mammalia > Rodentia > Muridae > Mastomys > Mastomys coucha. The sequence goes on from NW_022196891.1 coordinate 67,306,603, forward strand.
TGTCAATCCACTTGAAAAATGGTTTTATTTGCTTTTACTTGTTTATTGTGTGTGTATGTGTGTGTGTTTGCACATGTGCATGTGTGTGCATCATGAAAGAAAAACCTGTAGGAATCAGTTCCCTCCTCCTATCACATGTGTTCTGGAGTTCAAACTCAAGCCATTAGACTTAGCAGCAAGTCCCTTCACCCCCTGAACCATCTTATCAGCTCCTTAAAATATCTTTTTAAAATGTCTACATTTACTCATTCATTCATTCATTCATTCATTCATTCATTCACCCTGTCCACAATAATGCATATGGTGGTCTGAGAACAAGTTGCGAGAGTCCATTCTATGTGGGTTCCAAGGGTCCAGCTAAGATCATCAGGTTTGGTGGCAATCGCCTATACCCAATGACCCATTTCAACAGCCTGAAACAAAAATTTTAAGCCAGATAGTCCGATAGATTTCTTCAAAGAGAATAGAGCTAAAGCAAGCCAAACGGAAGATAAGTGTGACTCTGTGTTATGTGATATATAGCCTGCAAGATCACAAAAGATGGTATGTATGTATTTCACTAATTCGGGTCTGATCAACACCTGTCTGAGTGGCCTTAGTTATTTCTAGGAACTCCAGAAATTGAAAATATATTTTCGTAGAGTCTCCCAGAAAACATTCCCAGAAGGAAAAACATAGAAGTAAGTGTTTCTCATGACCATGATCTAAGATGTCCTTCCACAGAGAACCAAGCTCCTGTGTATGGCCAGCTAGCAAGTGCCGAGGTCCAGATATATCTTCTCCAGCAAGATTTTGTCTCCATAGCACACACACGCTCTCTCTTCTGTGGCATCTTACTCAAGAGTTTTTGGCCATACATTTCTACCCTCCAGAAGCCTTCCCTGTTCTATGGAAAATATCTTTTACACTTCATGTCTCCTCTTCACCAAACCACATGGCAAATTGACCTCTGTGTTAGGATAAAGTTATCTCTTAATCATTAGCTTCTTCTACAAGCTATGTATTCGGAAATGGGTTTTAACTGAACTAAACCAGACTTAATAGGTAATTTTAAAAAAAAAAAAAAATAGGGGAAAAATGATTTCCCTTTGTATATTCCTGCTTGATCTCTAAAAACAGTGATGATTTTCCGCCTTTCCTTAGAAATCAAGTTGAACAGTAGCTAACTAACAACCACAAAAGGACCAAAACAAACCTGTATGTCCTATCCCTGTAGCAAACGTTTCTAATTTCCCAGGAACCATTTCACCAAGATTCACTGAATGATATACATTTTCACTGACAATGTAGCTAAGGAAGACATGATTAAAGCTCCAGTTACAGCACACAGAAGCACTCAGGCACATGGGTCTAGGGTTCTCAAGATTCCAGAGTCTGCCTGGGGTCACTGATACTGTCATTGTCCCTTTAGTTTGCTATTCTATTCTATTTTACTCTACTCTATTATACTCTACTCTACTCTACTCTATTATACTCTACCCTACTCTACTCTATTATACTCTATTCTATTCTACTGCCCCCACTTTCCAGCTCAGTTCTACTGGAGTCTCTCATTTACGTCTTCTATTTGCTTTTGCCTATGGGCCTAAGTAAGCTCTTTCCTCCTGACCTGTCCAAGTCTCTATTCAATGATTACTTCTGCAGCTAAGTGTTCTGACTCAATTGCTTAATGCACTGAAAAGATAGTTTCTCATATAGTATAATGATCATGGTTTCAACTATGTATGGTCACTATGACTATTTAGCTCCATGTTTACTGTCAATGTTACTGTGTTCAAAACGCTCAACAGAGAGGCTTGATAAATACCATCATAGACCCAAATACTCAGTGACTATATCTAGCTAATCTGAAATGTTTTGCCCTAAAAGGAACTTTCCTCGAGGATTCCAATGAGCAGACAAAACCTTCTGAATCAATGGTCTCAACAATTCAGCATTTACCCATGTGGCACATGACAAAGCCCAGAGCAATCGTGGAAACGTGATGAGCAGTTGAGAGAGTCCTCCTCTGTTCACTCTCGTGACTAGCAACATGAACTCCCTATGACAAACACTTCATTCAAATCTTAAAAAAAAAAATAAAATTCAAAATGAAAATGTGCCTGGCCAGAGTATTGCCTTCCACTCATTTACTCAGCAATTATTCTGGGAATGCCATTCACGTGGTATATATACATCTTAAAGGTCAGAGAAGGGCTGGGTTGGTGGCTTAGGCAATAATGTACTCTACAGAAGCATGAGGACCTGAGTTTGATCTCCCAGAATCCATGTCTCTAAAATACACGGGTGCAGCTACAAACTCCAGTACTGGGGAGACAAAGACAAGAAATGAATCCTTTACTCTCACTGTCTAGGGAATCTAGATAAATCAGTGGGCTCAGTAAGAGACCCTAACTCAAAAACAAAAATAAACCCAAAATACAATCAATCAATCAATCAATCAATACATGCAACAGTAAAGAGACAGCAATTGACAGGCCAAATGCTCTAAACCATTTCTTCCTCTTTCAGTCTTGTAATAAACAAGATGTTAGGAGGTGTGGAGAGGATCTGTATACAAAAAAGAGAACGAGATTGAAGACTGCTGAAGTGGATAAGCTGCTCCAGGAAAGGGGTACAGTAAACCCCTCTAAGCATGCCAGTGGTTCAGAGGCAGATAAGCAGAACTGTGAAGAGGCTGGGCAGCCAGGAGCCATTCATGAATAAACAAGCATTTGATAAATAAGCATACGATAAAAAGGAACATCAACAATCAATGACAATTTCAGTGGGTCAACAAATGGCCTTTTCTATAAATAACAAGGAATTTTCTTTTTCTTTTTTTATTAGATATTTTCTTTATTTACATGTCATATGATATCTCCTTTCCCAGTTTACCCTCTAAAAAAAAAAGAAAAAAGAAGAAAAAGAAAAATAAACAAAAACAAAAAAATAAACCCTGTTCCCTCCCCCTCCCCCTGCTCACTACCCCACTCTCTCCCACTTCCTGGCCCTGGCATTCCCCTACACAGGGGCATAGAACTTTCACAGGGCTAAGGGCCTCTCCCCTCATTGATGACTGACTTGGCCATCCTCTGCTACATATGCTGCTGGAGCCATGAGTCCCACCATGTATACTCTTTGGTTGGTGGTTTAGTCCCTGGGAGCTCTGAGGGTACTAGTTAGTTCACATTGTTGGTCATCCTAAGGGGCTACAAACCCTTCAGCTCCTTCGATCCTTTCTCTAGCTCCTTCACTGGGGACCCTGTGCTCAGTCCAATGGATGGTTATGAGCCTCTACTTCTATATTAGTCAGGTACTGTCAGAGCCTCTCAGGAGAGAGCTGTATCAGGCTCCTGTCAGCCAGCACTTGCCGGCATCCACAATAGTGTCTGGATATGATGGTTGAATGTGGGAAGGATTCACAGGCAGAGCAGTCTCTGGATTGTCCTTCCTTCAGTCTCTGCTCTATAGTTAATCTCTGAAACTCCTTCCATGGGTATTTTGTTCCCCCTTTTAAGAAGGAATGAAGTATTCACACTTTGGTCTTCCTTCTTCTTGAGTTTCTTGTGGTTTGTGAATTGTACTTTGTCTATTCCGATCTTCTGGGCTAATATCCACTTATCAGAGAGTGCATACCATGTGTGTTCTTTTGTGATTGGGTTACCTCACTCAGGATGATATTCTCCAGATCCATCCATTTCCCTAAGAATTTCATAAATTCATTGTTTTTAATAGCTGAGTACTACTCCATTGTATAGATGTGCCACATTTTCTATATCCATTCCTCTTTTGAGGGACATCTGGGTTGTTTCAGGTTCTGGCTATTATAAATAAGGCTGCTATGAACATGGTGGAGCATGTACCCTTATTACATGTTGGAGTATCTTCTAGGTACATGCTCAGGAGTGGTATAGCTGGGTCCTCTGGTAGTACTATGTCCAGTTTCCGGAGGAACTGCCAAACTGATTTCCAGAGTGGTTGTACCAGCTTGCAGTCCTACCAGCAATGAAGGAGTGTTCTTCTTTCTCTACAACCTCCCCAGCATCTGCTGTCATCTGAGTTTTTTACCCTAGCCATTCTGACTTGTGTGAGGTGGAATCTCAGGGTTGTTTTGATTTGCATTTCCCTGATGACTACGGATGTTGAACATTTCTTTAGGTGCTTCTCAGCCATTCGGTACTCGTCAGTTGAGAATTCTTTGTTTAGCTCTGTACCCCATTTTTTAATAGTGTTATTTGGCTCTCTGGAGTCTAACTTCTTGAGTTCTTTGTATACATTGGATATTAGCCCTCTATCAAATATGGGATTGGTAAAGATCTTTTCCCAATTTGTTGGTTTCCATTTTGTCCCATTGACAGTGTCTAACAAACGGCCTTTTCAAAAGTAAAACCCAAGGTGTATCCACACCTCACACAAAAATATAGAGTCTAAAATGTAAAGACAGAACAATGAAAGGACCTCAGGAATTGATATTAGCCCTCTATCAAATATAGGAATTGGTATGAACTAAAGAAAGGCTTGCATGAGAAAGACATTAAGAAGCAAACTCCACAAAAGAAAAATAGTGATAACATTTCCCACAAAAAATTAAAACATCCTAGGAACAAGAAAGATATTATAAACTTAACAGATAAGCAAGGAACAAAGTTAAATATTTAAAACTATAAAACAAAACAACTTCTGTTGTAAAAAGCCACTTGAAATATGGGCCAAGTAGATAAAGAACATTTAACAAAGGGACAGTATATTGCATAAGTATACTAGTTCAGAAAAATCTGAAAATCAAACATCAGAGCAGTCGCTGAATCAGTTTCACAAGCTTTTCAAGCCTGATGTTGTGAGACCTGACAATGGTGTGAAATGCACTCTGTTTCCCATGTGTTGTATTTCCTAGAGAACAGGTTGCAGGTATATACAGAGTATGTCTACAAACAAGTGCTCTGTAGTATATTTTCTAAGTAACAAAAACTTGGGAAGGTGCTTATCAACAGAGAGGTACTATAAACTATGCTACTCCCACTGTAAAATATTTTATGTTTGCAAAAAAGAATGAATTCCAGAGGCTGGAGAGATGGGTCAGCATATAACAGCATTGGCTGTTCTTATAGAAGACTCAATTTGCCTTCTATCTCCCACATATCAACTTACAACCAACTATAGCTCCAGTTCCAGGGGGAATCGAGTGCTCTCCTCTGGCCTCTGTGGGCATCACACACATCTGGTACCTCTACATGCATGCAGACAAACCACTCATACACACAAAATAAATAACTCATTAAAATAAAGAGAATGAATAACAGCTATGTATAGCCACACAGCTTGCCACTTGTGACATGTTTTTAGGTGAACATGAAGGCTGCAGAGTCTTTATGGAGCATTCCGTACGTTTTTATGGGCACACACATTTACATATTCATAGAAGATCTGCTAACAATGACTCCTTCAGAGCTGCAGATGCTAGGTAGAGTGCAGATTTTGGCAAGAGGCCTCGTGAATGACTGCAATTATGTAGACTGCCTTATTCATAGTAATTCTATTTTTTTTTCATGTGTGTATGTTTGTGTACCTGTGTATAGAGAACAGAGGTTGGCATTGACTATCTTCTATCAGTTAATAAAGTGATCATTCTTCACTTTATTAACTGAAGCAGACTCCTCTCGTTGAACAGGAGCTCACTGATGCAGCTAGTCTGGCTAGCTAGCTTGCTCCAGGAGTTCCCTGTACACACTGAGATTTCTGCAGGCTACCATACCCACCCACCCACCTGGATTTTATATGCATTGTGGAGATCCAAACTCCAATCTTCACACTTCTAGGACAAGTCCATTATACACTGAGTCATCTTCCTAGCTCATTGTTTGAGTTTTAAAAGAGGAATGTGTTTTCGGTTAATGTCACTTAGAATAACTTTTCTGAACAAAAACAATGAAAACATCTCAAGATGCTCTCCAGGCAATCCTGCATGTTCCAGAATGGGAGGCATTGGGGCAACATGGCCTGTGTCTCCAGAAGACATGAACTTTTGGACTACTCAGAGATAGTATTGATCAGTACATCTCCCTAGTGGGAGAGCTCAGAGATAGTATTGATCAGTACATCTCACAAGTGGGAGTACAAAAACGGTTGAGAATCACCTGGTGTCTTTCTAGGTTTGAAGGCTGAGTACCTTTCAAATGTATAATATCACGGGCATCACAATCACGTAGATGGGACTTACCATCTTCCTCCCACAGTTCTAGAAAGCACAGCTGCTTCATTAACAGCCTGGACAGTCTCACCTGGTCTGGCTGCTGTTTCCCATCCACCACTCTGAGTATAGTTCTCTTCTTAACCCATCTGTCTGTCTGTCTGTCTGTCTGTCTGTCTACCAAGTCAGACTATGAGTCATCTAAGATCAGGGATGCTGCTTTCACTACTTCAAAACAAGGTTGATCTTTACTGCCCTGGGCCATGAAGTCAGGAGGAAAGACAGTTTACACTGGTTCTAGTAACCCCAATGCCAAGCCCAGTACTTCTCTGCCCATGGCTCAACACTTTCTAAGGAACATCAATGGGCATGTGTCTCAAAGAGAATATGTAGTAAAGAATCCCTTTTTTCCCCTTCTTCAGCTCAAAATCCCCTCCCCTTCTCCGTATGCAATGGACACTCCTAATTGAACATAGAGGAAGCCACAGCTCAGGACTTCCCATACACTCTACAAGATCTTACAGAAGCTTATTGGCTTTCTACCTCAGGTAGGTCCACACCAGGGTTTAGACATACTAGGAAGTCAGAAAGAAAAATGGAAGGCCATCCAGTAGTGTGGCATCCATACCCAGAAGTGAGTAACTCTTTAGCAGGGAACAAAAACAAGAGTATGGGAAATCGAACTTCTTACTAATTACCTATGAACTCATGTGAGCTTGCACAAGCCTTTCTGAACCCCAGTAAAGTCACTTCATAGAGAAAGGTCAACCCTGTTCTATGGAACACAAGATGCCTCACTCTTGGTTAGTCCTAAGGCTCCTGAACTCAAGGCTATGCACCCCTATAACCATACCTGCCTCTTAAAACTGTCTTAGTTAAGTCAGAGCACCTCCCTGGGAACAAGCTTCACAGTAGTGATCAAGTGAGAGAGAGAGAGAAAGAACCTTGAGAGACAGAGATGACATTAGTATTAAGCTTCTGAGTGAGCATAAAGCTAATGTCACTATCTCATCTAATGCACGTGTTCCATAATCTCAGAACAAGATTGGACTCTCTGTGTTAGTGGGAAACCACACTCTTTGGCAGTCTAATCCACAAATCCCACTGAAAAATCTATTCTTCACTATAGAACTAAATACATGTGATATATAGTAGATGAAATGGAAGAGTGGCTAGATGGATAGATGAATACATGGTAGATAGACAGGCACATAGGTAGACAGGAAGATAATAGGTAGATATATGATAAATGTTGATTGATAGATGATAGATATATACATACACAGAAAAATAACCAATGGTAGATAAGTGATAGATAGATAGATAGATAGATAGATAGATAGATAGATAGATAGATAGACAGACAGATAGATAGATAGATAGATAGATAGATATGATCAGTGTTGGTTGATAGATGATAGGGAAATAATAAATAGTAAATGATGGGTGGATAGAAAAATAAATTGACAAATGGTTGATAGATTATAAATGAAAGGTAGATGAGAAAGGATAGATTATATATGATAGATAAGTGGATGGAAATGTCAGAAGAGAGATAATAAGTTATGATAGGTGGCATGTAGAAGGCAGGTAGGGAAATAAACTGATTTAGATGATACAATGTACATGCAGTTATAATCAGAAATACCTTTATAAACTATATAAACATGTATATATAGACATATATATATTAAGTAACATTAATTTTTTAAAGCAACCCCTTATTTTCAGCCTGTCATAATGTGAAAAGTAGGAAGGCCAGGCAACTGTTGTGGTCCTCTGGCCTAATGAAATGTGAAGTTTTAACAGCTCTGTTCTTCCCAAGCCCCTTAGAGAGAGCTCAACACACAGATGGTAGGGTTCTTTGTATCTTCATGTATGAACATTAGCACAACTCATCTTTTTCTCTGAAGTAGAACTGGAGGTATATCCATCACACCTTAAGAAATATCTGATCTTACTTAATGTGAAAATCACTAAATTCTTATCCCCATCACAGAAGTTCTTTTCAAAAAAAAAAAAAAAAAAAAAAAAAAAAAAAAAAACTTTGCTGGATGGTTTTGAATAGCAAATCCCACATCGTACATTTAAAATGGCATTTGTTGTTTTAAAAGTGTTCCATCTACTTATCAATGTTGTAAATCATTGAATAAGTAGCCAACATTGCTAAAGGATCCAGGACCTGGCACCCTTGAACAGCATTCAAAATAATACTCAATGCACCAAAATCCACTTTATAACCAACTTTATAATAACTACAGCATGACTTCTACGGGTCTACAGCATGCCTGACTTAGCAGCCTTCCCTTTTCCTCAGACTGCCCATCTTCCCAGACCCAGTAGCTGAGAACAACCTGAGATGATGCTGGATTTGATGAGAGGAATCAGTGTCTATAGATTTCCTCTGAGGGCCTCGGTGAAGCCTATGTCAAGGACTACGGAGGAAGTGCTGCCATCCTGAACAGTCAGCTCTGTCCAGGGTACGGATGAAAGGCCAGGGAGTGGGTAGAAATGAAATAAATGGACTTGTGTCAAGCTGGAACTGGCACATGTATACAGATATAACTGTGTGGCACTTCACGTGAACATATGCAGACAACTAGGCTGTGGTGAGGAGAAATCTCATTCATGTATTTAATTCAGAGGACACTGGAGGTCATTCAAGACTTGTTTTTCCTCTCAGCTGAGTCATTTCGAATTTAACAAATATGAAGAGTAATCTTTGGAGTATTTCATATTCAGCAGAAAAATATGCAGAAATGACTTTGGTTTGGATAAGAGGTCCCAAGATACATATACACACCAACAACAGAACCTCCTAAACATCTTCATGTTTATCTTGATTCCTGAGGATACGTCAAAGTCTTCTTCACTCCCAACTTCCCCCTGGGTCTCCCGGCCTTTTCCTCTCTATATGATGTCCTCAATCCTGAGCCAAAATCCTTGAGAGGCTCGACACAGGCTTAAGGACTTGAGATGTGACCCAGGTGACCTGGGCTTACCAGTTCTACTTGCACAGAACAGCAAACGTTTCTTCTGCCTTTGCTACAGGGGGAATTTGTTTCCCTCTCTACCTCTGTCTTTCCATCTGTATATTGAAGACAACTAGAATTTGTAAAGCGGTTGAAGAAAAGAGTAATCCAGATGGCTTGCATTACCTCATTCTCCTTCGCAGAACAGGAGATAGTGAAGAGCAAATTCACCATTGTGGAAGATACAGCCTCTTCCTGGGTCACCAACCATACACCATATAATACCATTCACCTATTTTCATTTGTATATTATACCCCATTGGGATGTTAAACCTAAATTCTGCCTGTCACAGGATTTCCATGAGGAAGAGGTAGATGGCATAAATACTAAATAGAAGTAGAGCTCTTTCCAAACACACAACAGTGGTCAGCAGTACGCACAATGAAATACCCTTGGCGTGCACAGACCTTAGACATGACCTTGCTGAGCTTCAACAGGCCCTGGATCGTCATTCAGAGCACACACACACACACACACACACACACAAACACACACACCTCTGACTTCCAAACAGGATTCCACATGTGAATCTCCCACCTACCTAGCCTTTCTTGTTCACCCAGCACACCCCTATCCCAGCTCCTCGGCCCCTCAAAGCATGAGCTCATGAGCAGAGGCCTATCTCTCCAAGGCTTGGGCCACAGGAGGGTCAGCATGTGGGATGGCGGTATGAGGGCTTGGAAAGTGCCAGAGGAACGTGCTAGTCCTCCAAAACCACAGAACCACAACAGTGAAAGCTTTAAGAGACCCAAGACCTTGTCTTTCCCAATGCTTTCTTGTTGTATGACATTTCTTTCTCCAGGGTACCAGAGGTAGGGCCAGACTTCTAGTTATCTAGTCCAGCAATTCTTCTCTGTTACTCTGCCTGGCCCAGCTATCTGATCTTCCTTCCTAAAATGTAGAGCCATCCACAAGATCTTTAGGTTCTGCTGTCTGTCTGTCTGTCTGTCTGTCAGTCTGTTTTTAAACCAACAGAATACTTACTAGGGAAACTTCTATGGTAGTTTTAAAGTGTGTCCGCAGATAGTTGTTACATTCTAGTGCCTCACCGACTCACTGTATATAACTCACTGAACCGAGTCAATATAAACTTAACTGAGCCACATCTAGTAAAATGAACAGGTGGAAAAATGATGATTGTGGAACAATATCTGTTCTCTTCCCTAGGACTGCTGCCTTGGAACCCCAGACACTATGCTGTGACAAAGTCCAGGCCACAAAAAGAAGCACTATGTAGGTGTTCTTGCTGACCATCCAAGCTGAGGTCCCATGGGACAACAGTTTCCACTCTCACACTTTTGGAGAGAGGGGACCTTCCACGCAGAGGAGGCCCACCACAGTGACTTCCAGAAACTTCAAGGTAGGCCCTGAGCAAGGACAGCTGAGCCAAGTCACCTAAGCAGAGCCATGAGAGAAATGCTTGCTGTTGCTTTGTCTCACTAAGCTTTGAGGTGACAGAGTGTAAAGCAAAGAGTAACTGCAATGAGCCACACAGGTAAAGCTTGCCTGTCACAAATTGAAGTGTCCATTTTCTTAATATTGCCTGGTTTCTGGTTCACCAGTTTGTTTGTGGCCTTGCAACATAGCATGAGGACATAGGCTGAAGGAGTCAAATGGGAAAGAGTGACAAAGCAAGGGCTTTTGAGTTAGGTGACAAACTGCCTTTCTCTTGAGGTCTCAGAAGTGGCATCTGATCCAGGTCTCATTACTTTTTTTGACCTCTGGGTGGTGCACTTGACAATCCCCTCTATGCCTCCAGGCTGCTCTTTCTTAGTCGTCTTGTTGGAAGACAAGCTCACCAGCTTCTGTGGAGTGTTATCTCTACCCCTCACCAGCTAAAGGGGCCTGGGCACACCTGAACCTTGGCACCTTTGCCCTCATCTGTGAAAATAAGAGTAATAATGACACTTGTCCCTCAGGAATGTTGTAAACATTCACAACACAGCACACAAAAAGGGATTTAGAATACTGTGCGTGAATGTGAATAATTATTTTAATCTCTCTCTCATATATAGACATGCATGTGCAAGTCCCCGCTTGCCAACATAAGGTGTCTCACTCATGTTCCTTCTCAATGTTTGAGGCATTGAGTCACTGAATATGAAGCTTGCTGATTCAGCTAGCCCAGCTAGCCAGCAAACACCAGATATCTACTATCTCTGCCTCCCCAGTGATGGGATTACAGGCATGTCTTAGTCATTGTTCTATTGCTGAAGAGACACCATGACCAAGGCAACACCTAAAAGAAAGCATTGAGTTGGAGGCTTGCTAACAGTTTCAAAGGTTTGATCCATGATCATCATAGCAGGGAGCATGGTGGCAAGCTTGACACCGGAGCAGTAGCTGAGAGCTACACCCCAGTCTACAGGCTAAGAGAGCAAGATTGGGTCAGGCATGGGCTTTTGAAACCTCAAAGCCCACCCCCCAGTGACATCCTCTTCCAACAAGGCCCATGCCTCCTAATCCTTCTAATCCTTTCAAACAGTTTCACTCCCTCCTGACTAAACACTCAAATATATGAGCCTATGCAACATTTCTATTCAAAACACTACAAGCCATATTCCTTTAACATACACACATATATACCATGTACATAACATATGTATACCATATACATAAAACACAAACACACACATAACACACAGAACACAACACATAGGTTGTGTTGTATGTGGTGTGTGTGTGTGTGTGTGTGTGTGTGTGTGTGTACTGGGGGGGGGGGTCAAACTCAAGTTCTATTAAAGGAAGGTACAACACCATCCTCTTCTTTAGTTTCCCAGTGCAGAACACCAAGTACCATGATTATCAGCGAATGCTTTGGGCAGATGAAGAGATGGTATAGGGTTCCTTGTTAATCTGAAACATCTGCTGGCCTGTTAATCTTGCTGCCAAGAAAGGAGAAGACAGAGAACACATGCTTCTTCCATGAGCCTCTTCCCTCCTTGTAGGCAATCATAACATACCTACTCCGTTGCTGAACCCATTGTCTCAGCAGACAACCCCAGTACCTTACAACTACCCAGTTGCATTCATGTATGACCATGCGTCTTGTGAGTCCTCAACAAAACCTGAATGATCTCAAAGGCATGGAGATCTTGCTCCTCTAAGTTTTTCTTAGAATAATGATAAACATGAATTGAGCACTTACTAAATACCAGGCTGTGTGCTAGGCTTTGTATATTTTTTTCTCATTTCATTCAGAGCCCCTGAAGGATCCTGAACCAGGGAGGACAGAAAGAGAAGCTCCAGCAAATCCACCCATGAGCCTGATTTCTAGATTCAGCTGTACCATAAATCCCCCTAGAGACTGGGCAGCGGTGCAGTTCCCCTAAAGGGCCCAGCTTGCTCTTCACTAAAGGAACTGGGATAAATGAGAATAGAGGGATTCCAAGCTCTCTCTGCTCCAATGCTCTAAATTTTTAAAGTAATATTTTAATTCACTTTTTAACATTCTTATACATGTAGACAATCTTACAATGTGTCTTTATTAAGTGCACCCCAATCCCATCATCCCATTTCTTCTGTCCTCCCTTGCCCCTCACCCCCAACATTCTCTTCTTTCTTTATAGCCATTGATTCAAATTAGAGCTCCTGCATGCATGTTTGGGGGGGGGTGGTATATGCACTGGAATATATGTAACATATCGGTGTCTAAACCCCTCAAAAGAGACACCCCCTATAGCCATCAACTGCAACTAGAGGTGAGGTTTCACAAGTCCCTCCCCCGTTCATGCTGAAATGCTGACCAGCTGGATCAAGTGCAGGTTTTGTGCAGGGGACCCCAACTACTGTGAGTTCTTGAGTGTGACAGCCATGTCTATCTAGAGGACAGCATTTCATAACACTCCCTCCACCCTCTCTCTAGCTCTTAGCTTCTTTTGGTCCCTTCTGTGGTGTTGCCTGAGCCTAGCGGGAGAAGCGTCTTGATAGAGATGTCCCATTTAGGGATGAGCATTCAACAGTCACTTATTCTCATCACTTTGACCAGTGATGAGTATCTGCATTACCCACTGTCCATTGGGGCGGGGGACTGAGCTTCTCTAACCGAGGTTGCTGATATTCCCCATGCTGTCATGGTCCCAGACACTCTATAGGACCCATCACAGCTTAGCAGAGCTGTCCCCAACTCAGGAAGGATATGGCTCTCTGCAGCCCAGGCACATGCCATCTGACAGCAATAAGAGCTTTGCCTGTTCTACACACTCTAAAGCACCGGGACAGCCTGGTTTCATCAGTACTCCTTGCCCAGTCCACAGAGGAAGTCTCTGCCAGACCCGGGCCAGAGTGGAGATGGTGAGAGACGCCCACTCATTCCATTTCTGAAAGCCATTGGCTCCTGTCTGGAATGAAAATCACCGATGGTAAAAGGGCTGCTAAGAGTCTGTGCGCTGGGTGGCTTGCAAGGTCACTCTGGGACAGAGAGGAGGCTCTGGCTGGAGCTAGATTTGAGATCTGAACTCACCAGGGAGGATCTGGTGCCAAACCCGAGGCTTTGGGAGCCACGGCCTCTCACCTCTGGGAGAGAGAGCAGAAGTCCAGCCAAAGATCTCCACAGAAACAAAGCCATCTAAGGACTTCCTCTGAGTCTTGGAGACATCTTCCAAGCAGAGCAGGCCTTAATCAAAAGAGAGAGAGAGGGGGGGGCAAGCGCAGAAAGGATTGGAATTGTAGACTCGCTCTCTCCAAGCTGTGCCTCGGCACATGTCTTTAAGAAGCTGTGGTGGACCTAGAAGCAGAAGCGAGAACAAAGCCTTTGGGTTCACCAGAGAGAGCGCGTAATAAATTCATCCTGGAGACTGGCTGTTCAGAGGTCTTGTAGACATTGCTGAATGAAGTGTGACTCTTGAAATCCGTGGTGAGATGCTTAGCCCCGCTGTAAGACGGGATTGGAGCTTGTGCTAAGTTACCCCTTCGTGACGGAGATCTTTATAAAAGATAGTAAGTACTCTTCTATTCCTCTTTTAGAGATGCCAAAGCTAGGGGTGGTGATGCATAGCCAGAAACCCAGCACTTAGGAGGCTAAGACAGGATGGTTGCTGGGAGCAAGGGGCCAGGATGGGCTACGCTGAAAGGGCCCGTCTGAAAACCATAATAGAGAAGATCATAAGGAGACCCCATAGAGCTCCTCTCACCACGCTGTACCACGTGAGGACAGTGAGAAGGAGCCATCTGTCATGAACGCCATCTCACATTCCCAAACCTTCTCTGTCGTGCGACTTTCTGTGCGACTTTCCCCTCCGTGTGCTCCTGCAAGCACATTGGTAAACTGTCGCTCTCTTTCTGGTTCCTTTTCTGCGCCTCAGCTCCATGAGTCCTAAATGATTCATCAGGGTGTTGAATGCCATTGAAACAGAAATCCACACTGCTCAGTGCTTCTCTGGTTTCTTTTCACCAACCCAACATTGGGTGATCAGCTACAGAGGAGAAAAACGTTGTTCTAGTGGCAAGGCATTAAGTTTCCTTCTCTGCCCTTAACACGAGCTATAAACAATTTAATGGCATGAGCTGTGCATGCTATATTCTCCACTGTGCCCTAGAAGCTCTTCCTAAGCTCAGATGACATGATATCGTGTCATCTCAATACTATTTCCTCTTATGCCTTGCCATGACCCCAAGTCTCAACAGGACCCTTCTCAAGTCCCATTTTTTTTTTTTTCTAGAATTTTGGTGAGAGTGTGCATTTTAGCACGTTTGGCAAGAGAATCATCACACACTAGTGCTTCCAGACAAACACACTCTCTTGCGTAGAAGTTCACCTTTACATGATGGATACCCAACTGAATCACGTGACATAAAACTTTGAAAGCTCAGTGCTTCCCTGGAGTCCCGGCATTCTGCCTTCACGAGAAGAAAACTCCTCCTCTAGGCACGGATCTTACAGAGAAACTGCATGATGATCTTGACCCAATGCCCTGAAAGAGGATGTAACATAGGAGCTAGTGCCTAGAGCAGTGTTCTAGAGACAACAGTAGCCTGGTAGGCATGGTGCTCACAATGACCTGAGCCAAGGGAGAAGATCCAGCAATCTGAAGAATGGCAAACTCAAGATGGCAAATGAGTCTGTTGTACAGAATGTTACGTAAAATGTCAAGTGAAAGGTTAGGCTGAGCCTGAGAATGGGACTGAAGATCATGTGGTTAGAACCTCATGAAACTGGAAATTTAATAAGGGCTGTGTTCAAGGCAGATGTCATGGTCACTGCTACTACGATGGCTACCACCTCTGCATGGCCTGTGGCTGTGGAGTGAAGCTCTCTCCTGAGTAGTCGTGTTTGTTTGCAAAGAGCATGGAGGCCTCTGCTAAGGTTAAGGCTCATGTGGGATGCCACTCTCCTAGCAACTTCAAACAAACTGATGGGACATGGTAAGGCGTTCTCACCTTACCTAAGCTAATAGGAGTGGAGAGCTCTTTCTAAGGCTTGCCTAAATGAAATGTGTGCAAACTGCATGGCTCTCAGCATTTAGGTTTAGGAATTTTAAAGAGAAGTTTGACTCGTGTTTTTACGTGTGGGTTATGGAGCTAAGCCTAGCGCTCTCTCTCTCTCTCTCTCTCTCTCTCTCTCTCTCTCTCTCTCTCTCTCTCTCCACCGCTCTCTCTCTCTCTCCCTCTCTCTCTCTCTCCCCACCTCTCTCTCATACTCAGCATTAAGCTGAGTAAGCTGAGGGCTTTGTTATAGGCAAGCATACCACCCTTGAACACCCACAATAGTTTTCATTATGCTTCATTTTTTAGACGGTATCTCATTAAGTGACCCAGACTGGCCCTGAGCTCATCCTTCTGCCTTCGAACTTCTGGTCCTTTTGCCTCTGCCTCTTAAGTGGAAAACAGGCCTATGCCACCAGCCTGCCTCAAACTGGCTTTCACTTTCACAAAACTGATGGTATTTGTAGGAATAATTAGTGATTTTTTTTTTTTACAGAAAAGAACTTAGGAGAAACTGAAAGTACATTTTAACAAAATATAGAGAACAGCTTGATGGCATACAACATCCAGATGGATAGTTTGCAGAGACCAGATCACGGAACCACAGTCACCCTCATGCAATTCACCAACAGCGAAACCTCTGTGTAGTCTTCAAAACCATCAATTAAGACAACTAACTACTGGAGTCAGGTCTTTGGGACAGAGTAAACCGTGTTTCTTACTTGAGTGACACTGGGAAGTAGGAGCAGTATTTAATCCAAGAGTAAGGCAAAACTAAGTGAGCATCAGCAATGCCATCTTTGATGCCTGGCCAGCCTCAAGAGCACACACAGCAACAGCAGAGGACTAACAACCCCTGAGGACCAGCAAAGCCTCTATCTGGACAGCTTCTGTTCTTCTTGAGCACTTTATCCCATCAACCTGTGCCATTCGATCTGTCTGCCTTCCAACTCTTCTCCCTTCTCATTGTTCTCCTTAGTTGACGCCAGCATCCTGTTTCATCAGCAAAGTTCTAAGAAGGACCAGTCTCAGGCAGATAAACAAGTGGACAAATTACAAACATCAGTGACTAACGAGCCAGCAAGTTCTCTTTTCGGTCTCAAAGAGGATGTCCTCAATTGGTAGCTGTTGTCACTATTATCAATAAAAGGAGGCTCTTGGGGTTAGAGTGTACAAGCCCAGCCCATCTGAACCTACAACACACCGCACATTTTAACTCAACGGTTGAGATGCAGGCCTTGACTGCCTGTATGATTGTAAGCAAGCTGGTGAATGTTCAAGCCTAAGCTTTCTTATCTAAAAGCAGAATGCCAACGGCAGTCCTGTCTGAAAGGACCAGCCTCAGGACTCAACGAGTTAATCCTTAAGACAGCGCTTGGCATCAATTCCTGCCTACTATTATTACAACTGGAGCTGTTTAAATGACTGGAACCAATCTCATTTCACAGCAAATGCACTCTGATTCTCTCTACATGGCGGAGGCTCATACATATTAAACAATCCTGACATTACAACACACCTTGGCAGCAGAAACAAACACACCAAAAGTAAACAAAAAGCCCATCCTCCTCTGGTCTAATAGGAAGCAGTCCATGTTAGCATGCAGAGCTGTCAGGGTAAATCTCTTCCCGGGATTTATTTTCCCAAGTATATCTAAGCCTACACTTGTTATAAAAAGTGGGATACTTCCATTGTCAGCAGATGCCCTTGGGAGACTCGATAGAGTTTCACTTTTGCCTGCCAAGGGGTTCCTGGGACCTGGATCTTAGGACTTCTCTAGCAGATCAGTTAAGCCCAATATTTGAGCTGTTCTCTAAACTGCAGGGGGACAGGTCTTGGCTCTCTTTCAAATGGTCTGGAATTCCATCCTTTCCAAGACATGCATCTGCTAGCAGGTAATCCCAACCTGTGAAATCTCTGAAACTCGAAAACGGAGAAAGCGTTTGTCACAGATGTGTTCTGAAGCTCCCCTGATTAGACCTTGATTCAAGATCTGGCTAAGATGCTACACTAGAATGGACGATCCGCAGAAAAGGTGGGGAGACACAAGGAGAGGGATCCGGTACAGCAAGGCAATGGAGATGCAAGGCCCCCAGCAGAGCCAAGGCGTGGGCTCAGTCATGGGATGGGAAGAGAATCCGCAGCCCCAAATAGAAGACTAACACAGGCGGGGCTTTTCATCACAGAGGAGACAGAGGTGGCTGAGTGAAGAGCAAGGGCAGGGAAAGCGGCTTGGAGGGACTTAGCCCCCTTGGATTTCTGCAAAGTGAGTTAAGCAAACAGCAGGGGTGTTGGGGAGAGAGTGGAAGGAGCCTCTGCTTAAGAAGGTTGGGTCTTGGCTCCCATCAGGAGGGTACACCTGTCAATTTCATCCTGGCCTAGGGATCGGTGAATCGCCTGGCCACCCATCACCTCCGCCAAATGTGCATCCAATCAGTGTCATTTTTCAAATCCTTGCCCAGATCTGGCTAAAAGGGCAGCAATGAAAGCCAGAGGCTCAGACTAAAGCCAGCAGAGCCCCAGAGCTCTGTGGCGGGCTCAGCTCATGAAATAAGACACCCAGAAAGAGAAGCAGCTGAGGAGATAGTCACAGCCAGGCAAACACACACTCAGCCAGTGAGCTCTGAGCCCAGAGGCCTGAGAAGTTGTAGAGTCTTCAGGGAAGGGTGGCCAGATGTCCTTGCTCACTTCCTCCACAGGCTCATCATCTGCCCAGTATAGTACCGCCCCCCCCGCCCACATTTCTGAGTCCTTCAGTCGTGAACTTCTGCTCAGCGAAGCCTATGTGAGTGTTGCCTGCTGGAAACGACGCAGTTTCTGTGTCCCCCTCCGTGGGTCAGATGCTCTGCTGGATCCATGGAATTCACCATTCTCTTCTCCCCTGCCCTTTAAACACCACGGGAGGACAATGGATGCATGGCGTATCCTTAATCTACAGCAATAAGCAGAGGGAAGCCGCGCCTAGCTCCAGAATGAGTTAGCCCATATGTTTTCAATAGGAGAGATGTAGACCCTAATGACATGTGCTCCGGTACATTTAAAGGCAGAAGCCCTGGGTTCATTAGCTCAGTGCTACCACTGACCTGCTGCGTGACCCTGGAGAAATCACTCAAACTCCCTCAGCCTTAATTAACCTGTAAGAGGAGATGATGACACGGACCCCCGAATGACGATCATTAGAATTAAATAATGAAATCTGCTTCAGGCAGTTTGACGCCTGGAATGCAGCAGTTGCTCGATAAATGGTGGCTACAATCCGACTATCTGATACTTGCATCTTTACAACTCCCCAGTTAAACTTGCTGACGTGAACTCCCAAAGAGTTTGATCCTAGCTCCAAGATATGATAAGCCCCTACCTAACTCTCTCCCATTCTCATACCCTACAGTGATGGAAAGCTTCATTTCTCACACAATACAAAGACCTTCTAGGGACTGGAGGGGTGACTCAGCAGTTGACAGTGCTTGCAGGTCTTCCAGAGGACCTGAGTTCATTTCCCAGAACTCATGTCAGGCAGCTCACAACTGTCAGTACCAGCTCTGGGGCATCTGGTCCCCTTTTTAGAAAGCAGTGGGTGCCTGCACACATATGGGCACACACACACACACACACACACACACACACACATAAATAAAATAATTTTTAATATTCACTTCACTTTACCAGAATCTGGAAACTTAGGGTGACATTTCAATTTACTTAAAAGATATCTGCCAGGTATCGCTGCTAAATACAGCACCACACTTAGCTCCAACAGGGGAGGGTGTAAGACAGCCAGAATTTTGCAGACAAATGGATGCAATTAGAAAATATCATCCTAAGTGAGGTAACCTGACCCAAAAGGACATACATGATGGGAGCCTGGCATGGCTGTCCTCTGAGAGGCCCTACCAGCAGCTGACTGATGCAGATACTTACACCCAACCATGGAACTGAAGTAGGGGTCCCCTATGGTTGAATTAGGGGAAGGATTGAAGAAGCAGAAGGGGAGAGCAACCCCAGAGGAAGACCAGCAATCTTAACCAACCCAGACCCCGCAGAGCTCCCAGAAACTGAGCCACCAACCAGGAACAGACAGGGGCCAGTCCGAGGCCCCTAGCAGAAATATAGCAGAGGACTGCCTGGTCAGATATTAGTGGGAGAAAATGGACTTAATCCTCAAGAGACTTGAGGCCCTAGTGAAGGCGAAGGCCTAATGGGAACACCCTCTCTGAGGCAAGGGGGAGGAGGAATGGGATGAGGAACTGTAGGATGCGGGGACTGAGAGGGGAGCCAACCACTGGAATGTAAATAAGTAAAATAAAATAATAAAAATTTAAAAAAAAAAAACAAAGACTTCCTTTTGCTCTCTGACCTCTGCCATTCTCTCAAATGTGAGAAGCATCCATTTCTAGATGAAGGAACAAGTGACAAATTGGAAGGAATGTCCAGTCACCTTGCCAAAAACTTGACAAAACTATCAAACATTTAGAATACTTTTTCTGGAAATTAAGTCTCAGTTCTAGAAATGAGACACAGAACGATACTGTCCTGGAGGCAGAGCGAGACATGTGGCTCTCTTTGAATTATGCCTCACAGTACAAGTTCCATAAACTAACATTTCATACTTGTGTTGGAGGAGAGGTGTGATTTTATGCACTTGAAAGTTTAAGAAACACACAACTACCAGGAAAAAAAGAAAGGCATAAAAAGAATCTGGTCTTTCTGAATTAATAAATGTTGTTTGGATTATAAGATATTCCTATTAGCTACCAGTGAAGAGATTTCCAGACTTACCAAATTGTAAAGCTCCGGATCGATATTCATCTATTTAAGAGTTAGTGAGTAATCACTCAGGGCCAGGAACTGTGCTGAGTACCGAGGATACAAACCGATGCAGTCACTGCCTGTTCAGCTCTTTGGAGTAGAGTGGAAGGTTCAGAAGAGTAACTACAGATGATATAAGGAGGGAACGCTGGGGCAATGCTTCCAGCCCGTGAATACCTGACCAAGTACAGAAGTGTTTGCTAGAGTAGCTTCCTAGATGGAAACTGCACCCAAGGTGAGCCCTGGGGTAAAACTAAGGTCACAGTGAGCAGGCAGGCAAACAATATGTATGTATGGGTGTAGGTTTATATATGTGTGCATGTACATGTGGATGGATGGATAGATAGATAGATAGATAGATAGATAGATAGATAGATAGATAGATAGATAGTAGATAGACTTTTGCATACAACATTTTTTACTTGTATTCTTTTGAGTCTGGCCCCTCTGACTCACAATTACATCTTTGAGATGCATTCATAGTATCATATAGAATGACACTCAATGCTTCCTCAAAGCTGTATGACATTCCACCTTGTGAATAGTCCACGACTTACTCTCAATTATAGATCAACATAAGGCTTTTTCTAATTTGGAATCATTATTAATGACAGCATATGAAGGAGCATTCTAGTATAAGCCTTTAGGTAACACATGTGCCATATTTTTAGCCATATAAGGAAACAATTAGCATTTCTGTGCATGATTTTAATAAATACTACCAAAAGGCTTATGGGAAGATGGCACCAACTTCCACTCTTACTGACAGTGGTTGTTATTGTTACTCTCTACCGCCCTTGCTCTTGCTTATGAGGTAGGGAGAGTTCTCTGTTGAGCAAGGGAAGGATATGTCCACAGGCCTGGAAACAACATCCTGGGCTGGCCAGTGTAGAAGGTTTGTATCAGCCAGTGTGGGAATGAACCTAGGAGGTTGGGATGCAGCTGGTCTGCCAGAAACCTTAAAGCCAGTCCAAGGCCTTTTCTCTTGGCTTGAAGGCAGAGAAACTGTTTTTGAAAGATCGCTGTCTCTGGCTCCCTGGAATTCTTCCTTACTATCCCAGCTGCATGAGTCTGAACCACCTGGATGTGCTCACTACACAGACAAGTCACTGTCTCTTGGAGAAACTTTCTCTCTGTTCATCTATCTCTGAAAGCAAACACTGGCTGAAGGTTCAGGACCATCCTAAGAGATGGTTCTTATATATTCAGAAATTCTGGCAGGCAGCAGACATCATGATGGTCGACTCTTATCATGGTCTGAATCCCCATAATAAGAGTATGTACACAGTAGATTTGTCAAAAGCTACACATCAGGGCTGAGTACCTCTTCTATAGGATCCATTCTTGAACATTTGCCAGCACAAGCCCAGATATAGACCTCACCCATCTCCTGATGCTTGTCACAGAATATACTGCCTATGCCAGTGTTTGTTGAGAAAAATCTGTAGAATCTCTTGGTGTATGGATGCATAAAAAGCTGATGGCCTATTAGCAAAAGGCAGGAAATAGAGGGTGGGACTCTATTGGTATTCTGCACACTAGAGAGAGGTGGAAGGATTCGCCCAGAACTCTAAGGAAGTCAGATACATGAAACTGAAGAGAGGTAACCGGCAATGTGGCAGACATAGAATACAATAAATGAGTTATGTGGTCACATGCTAGTTGGGGGAGGGGCTGAGCCAAAGCTTAAGGCCATAGCATTGTAATCAACCTCCGAGTCATTATTCAGGAAATGGAGCACAGGTGGAGAAGCTTATATTTACAAAAACTGTATTTTTCACAGCTCACAGCACTGGTTTCAAAAGTCCAGGTAGGGGCTGGAAGGATTGCTCGGCAGTTCGAAGCAGCTCTACTTTTCCAGATGACTCAAGCTTAGTTCCAAACACCCATCTCAGGCACTCACAAACAAACAACCTGCAACTTGTGCTCCAGGGGATCCAAAGCCCCTCTCTAGACAACACAAGCACCTTCCCTCATATGCTGGCTCCTGTGTGCTCCCATATACCACTCCCCCCCACAACGCGCGCGCGCGCGCGCACACACACACACACACACACACACACACACACACCACTTAAAAAATAATAGAAATCAAATCGTTAAAAAAGCTAAAAGCCCAAGTAAAAAAAAAAATTTCTTCTAGTGATAATCATGAGGCCCTTGTTCTCCCCTCTTGCAACACAATCGGTATGCCCTGCTCATTTATTGTACATTGGTTCCTAACCCTTTACAAGTGAATCTATGAAGACTCTCAAGAACATCATGGAGTTATGCATAATAACTAAGTGCAAAGCAGCGTGTGAGAGGCCCAGACCTCCGGAGATATTTATAAGCCATCTGTTGTCCCTAAGAGGTCTATGAAGCAGCCTTTCCCATGAAAATCTAGAGTAAAAACAGCCCAGGCATTTCCTAGAGCCAAAAGCACATCTAACTCACAAGGCCCTTGAGCAAGGAGCCTGTGGGCCTGCTGTGTCAGATTCCTGGGCATGTCCCTTGCTGCTCCCTCCCCAAACAGGATGGGGAAATGTCAGATGGCTCCAAAGCACATGATTCCCATCACCAATGTCCCATGGGGTGGGGGGTTGGGGGGGGGGGATGAGGTTTTCAGTGAAAGAAATGAGCAACGCTTTATTGGCTGTACAATTTCCTAAGCCAAGACTGGGTGAGAGAATGAATATAAATTAAACAGACGCAACCCCAGAGTCTCAGAGCAGTTAGAGCTATAACGCGGTAGATCCCGTTGTTTTAAAGTGAGAGTAGCACCTAGAGCTTCTTAACGAAAAGAATGCAGGCTGTGACAGAGAGCAGAGGAGGAGCATCGAGGGCCTGTGTGATTCAAACAAAAATACTCAACATTATAATTGTTTTCATTTTATTTCTAGTCACCATAAGCTGCTTACTTGGAAATTACAGAAAAACATTAAAGGTGGTATAAAGCTACATTGATAAGTATCTTTATAAATAAGACAGTCACGGGGGTTCCAAAAGGATGAGAACTACTCATCTATTTTCCTGCTTCTCTGTAACAGAGGAGGGAACTGAAAATCCAGCTATGAGATCTGGAAGAACCCAGACGGAGCGTTCATGTTTCACAGTAGTACATAGCCAGAACTAACAGGCTCCAGCACACAGTAGGTCTGCTAGAAGTAGCTATTGGAGAAATGAATGAAGAGGCATGAGTCAGCCTCAGGAAAAGTTGACCTTTGTGCCCTGAACCCAAGCACAGGGAACCCTTCCACTGGAGAGAAGAATGGGCACTTAGGAAGATGGCGTCCGGAGCCAGACTGTCCAAAACAGATCCCTGCTTGCCAGCCGGATGGCTGTAAGTAGCTTTTGTAACATCCTCGAACTTCAATCTCTTCTTCCATAAGATGGGAGTCATAATAATCTGGCTCCTTGATAGCACTCAGAACATATGACAAGGTGGAACTACATCCTGAGTCCTGTGTCCTTGCTAAACCCTTTGAAAAATTAACCTAAGGATAAACCTTGGAGTATTGCTTATGGATGGTACTGTATTATTATTATTATTATTATTATTATTATTATTATTATTATTATTTTGCTAGTAGCCCATCAACTTGAATAAAAACCAAAGTCTACAGAAAATGTGAATAACCTAAAAGCAACAACACATTCTTTAGAAAGGTGCTTCGTCTGCACTGTCAAGCCCCAACTGCCTACCAGGATGAACCAGCCTGGCAATTGTGAGCACAGAGTCGATGCCTTAACTCTCTCTGCTTAAGCTCTGACTCTTCTCTTTCTTGTCAAACCCAATACACGTAACTTTCCCTCTCCACTTGTGCTGCTTTGGCTGTAAATGAGACTTGTAACTTTCAATCACCCCCATAGGGATGTGGCAAGGAATGGTGACTTGCTAGAAATACAACCATTAGCCGTTGCCAGCATAATTAAACAGCCCTGCAAGGTCACGTGAGTTCCCATAAATCCAGCTGCATGATGGAGAATGGAATTGTCTTGGGATTGACTGGTCACCCTAACAGACCACATCACAACTGGAACTGGGGCCACTGTCCCAATCCACATGCAGACCTGACCCTGAGCTGAAGAGATGTACCAATAACTAACAAAACCAACACTACTTACTGGAATAAAGTCCTGTGACAGCAGCTTGAATTATGGAACCTGGACCACATGTCGGAAGTAGATGCTATTATCTGCAGAGCATCTGAGGGCATCCAGGGGCCTGAGGCTTCAAAAATCAGCGGAAACGACTTATCATAATCCGCTGGCATAAGACTACATCATCCAGATCCAGCCAAACTAAGATGGGCAGACAAGTGCTAAGGAGGAGCACGAGGAGGAGCTCACTCTCATGCTACCCCTACACACTTGGTACTTTCCCGAATCTTCTCCAGCCAGAGCTCTGGCATAAGCAACAGGCCAGTTCAGCCCAGGACAGCTATGGGACTTGTGTCTACTGACGCACCCCGGTGCCCCTCCTCAGTGAGTCATAGAACTCTTCCTCGCAGGCAGATTGAAAACCCACACGGATTTTTTTTTAATAGAGATAGTGTGTAAATGTTCCCTAGCTAACGGAGCCTAAAATCAATAAACTAGGAGAATTTATGGAGCCAGTGTTGTTTGTGGTTAAGAGCTTAGAGTTTGGAGCTGCCTTCCAAACTTGCCTGATCTTCTTGTTTATTTTGAGGCAGATCTTTAACCGAATTCTATCTCGGTTGCCATATCAATAAAATATAACAGTTGGATTTTACCACACATGGTGTTTGCAATATTGAGTGAATTAACGTGGGCAAGCACTTAGAAGGTACCCAGAAAATAGACTAGCTAGGTTTGGCATACATACCACTTACATTGGGTGGAAAAGGTGCCCACACAAATGGAGAGGGGAAAAAAAATCAGAAAGGAAGTGTCACATTGAACAGAACAAGAGGTTATAGCCATTTATGTATGCTGGTATTTCCACTGTGAAAATTATATATTCTCATTTGTTTCACTTTCATAGACTATTTTTATTATTTCAAATTTTCATACACTGTATTTTGATCGCATTTCCTGGTTTTCTTCCCCTACTTCTCCCAAGTCTGACTTTTATAGCCTCACCCCTCCCAACTTCCTGCCCTCTTTGCGTTTTCCTTAATAAGCCACCAAGTCCAATTTATACAACCCACAACTCTAGGCATGTGGTCATCCACGGGATCATGGACCAACCTACCAGGGACCACACCCTTAAAAGAATCTAGTTCTCTCTCACTCTGAAGCCATCAAATGTCAACAGCTTCTCACCTATCTGTGGGAGCTTGGGAGCCTTCAAGTGAAAATGTTGAGTGGCTTGGTCTTGTGTGGGTCTTGTGCAAGCAACCAGAGCTACTGTGCATTCATGAACACAGTGGTCCTGTCATGTCCAGAATACAGTTTCCCTCCTGTCCTCCTTAACCTCTTGCTCTTACAGTCTTTCCATCCTCTCTTCAGAGATGTCCTCTGAGCCAGGGTGTGCATGGAACATAGAGATGCTCCAGATGTGGCTGGGCACTCTACTGATACGCATTCTCTATACTCTAATCAGATACGGATGTCTGTTTTAACCACGGTCCACCACACACAGAAACACCTCTGGTAAGGTCTTGCTCAAGTGCTCCCTTTCCTAAAAGCCCCCGAGAACCTGTCCCAAGGCAAAGGCTTTGTAGAAGGCACCCAGGCCTTCAAAGTCGTAATGCTGAACTTAGCCACTAAATCAGTCTCAGTCTAGGTTTCCAAAACAAACACCTTTGAACTGAGTTGCCCTGGAAACAGGGTACACTGGGTTGCAGTTCCAACAGACTGTGAATGAAAACACCAGATGGCTAGCTAAAGCTGATTACCCTAACCACAGAAAGGGCACCCACGAGAGTGATGCACCGTGTCAGCCCAGTAATACTTACCGTACTGCACTAAACTCCACCCTATCCATCCTGAGATCCAGTTCTCAGGCCCTAACTGCTGAAGTCAGTCTCATAATACAAATCTCATCCCCGTGATGGGTTAGGCACATGCCACTGGTTCTGGTCTCCAGCCGTCTCCCTCACCTCCACCAGAGATCTCAGTCATAACAGAGCACAGGTCACAGAGGCACCCATCTGTAACGCCAGCTCTGGGAAGGGATACAGGTAGATGAGGGTGGAAGGTTTACTGGCCAGCCAGTCTAGCCCAAACAGTAAACTGCAGGTTCAGTGAAATAATCTGTCTCAAGAAATAAAATAAGTGGGAGAGCAACTGACGAAGATACCTAACATCAACCTCCGGTATCCTTGAGTTCTTGTGTGGGCATGCACACCTGGCACAAACACACCTTCACGCGCATGCCTGCACTACACATATACCAAAGTGATGATGATGATGATAATGATGATGATGATATGCATAGAACTAAAAATAAATAAATAACACCTAGAGCTCCCTCAGCCTCAACACATTCCTAATCTACCACAGCCACTTCGGTGATTAAACGAGCAAGTTCTCAGCACCTTACGAGAATACATCTCAAAAGCAGCACGGTCCACTCAGAAGCCAGGAGAGATAGCCCAAAGCGGTAGGAGCATTTTGCTGTCATGGTGGTTCAAGATTGCTCAAGATAAGGCGTACACGGGACAGCAGAGCTTTGCCGGGGTTCCTGGTTCAGATAATACCTTGTCTCCATTTCCCCTGCCGCACCCAGGATTAAAGGACATCAGAAAGGTGTGTGTCTGTCCTCATAGGGCACGGAGACCACTTTTCTAAACATACGACGACAGTGGCGGCCAGCGAGCCAAAGAAACCCAAAGCCTTCTTATGGTTCTTCTCTACCACTTCAACTGACACCCTTGCTTTGTAAGGAGCGTATGAGCAAAAACAAAGTTCACCTTACTGAGGACATCCTGACTCCACACTCCTGGCAATCCAGAAGGCTAAAATTGGTTTAGCTAAACACATGTCTATGACCATCAAGGGTGCTAAGTGTCAGCTGAGGCCTACTTGGAGCCGAGGCTACCACAGGGCCATGGAGGAAACGTAGCAGTTAGGATCTGGCCCTTTGATTTGCTTACTTATAGAACTGTCTGGTCTCAAATAGAATCTCTGGCATACCGAATCCCAGTTCTGCCATTTAATATCATGGAACCTTGGTCTGCCTCAGTTTCCTTATTCCTAAATGAGGATGAGGATGTGCCTTCATCACAGTCTGCTCCAAGGGTTCATGAAAGGAAAGGGCTTAGGAAAGTTGTCTGCTGCTGAAAATCTCAGCGGGCACCCATTAACTTCTTGATATGTAGATAGGAATGGGGTTCAGGGGCACCAGTTCACTCATCTATAACTGTATGCCTTATTTCTAGGAGCCCTAGGAGGAGACCCAAGGACTGAACTGCCCATGAATCTAATGGATTAGAACTCATTCTGTCAATTGGCCCTGAGACATACTTGCATTTCAGTGACTAAGAGAACGGGGGTGGGCACAATCCCAGTAGCACCGTAATTTAAGATGAC
>NW_022196891.1:67334522-67343342 GCF_008632895.1 Mastomys coucha
AAAAAAGCCATACATCATACAAATAGATTAAATTGCATTCATATATCTCTTCTGTTTCATACATAAAAGCTGAGTAGAGCTGACTTCTTTAGATTCCCACAGCAATCCTATGAGATAGATATTACAGTTAGCATAATGATATTGAAGAGAAAACCAAAGCATGAAATAGTTAAACAACAGGTCAAGGAGCACCGTTAGCAAAGGTTGAAATTATGGGGCTGGCGAGATGGCTCAGTGGGGGAAGAGCACTGACTGCTCTTCTGAAGGTCCTGAGTTCAGATCCCAGCAACCACAGGGTGGCTCACAACCACCCATAATAAAATCTGACACCCTCTTCTGGTGCATCTAAAGACAGCTACAGTGAATTAGGTTGGAGTGAGTGGGCACGGAGCAGAAGGGGCTGGAGCGAGCGGGGCTGGCAGTGGTCCTGAGTTCAATTACTAGCAGCAACATACATGATAGCTCGTGGCCATTTGTACAACTACAGTGTACTCATACACATAAAATAAATAAAAAATAAATCTTTAAAAAAAAAAAAAGGTTGAAATTATGATCTAAACTTCAGCAGAAAGCCATACTTCTAACCACTCTGCTATACTGCCTCATGAGCATGACCTAGTTCAGATTGAGAGATTGCTGTAGCTTTACAATTGATCTTAGCCAAAAGGCCGAGAAGCAATGATTGCTGTAGCTTTAAGCTTCAAGTTTCCTTGCTTGATTTTAACCATAAGTATTTATTATAGTAACCCCAGAAGATAGCACTGGTGCTGAGGGAGCTAGCTTCGTGTGTGTGTGTGTGTGTGTGTGTGTGTGTGTGTGTGTGTGTGTGTGTATGGTCCATATTCCTTTGTGGTTCTTAAAGATCATAAGGGCTCACATACTATGAATTTACATGCAGTCATCTTTGGGTGATTGGCTGGTTATTTTGGATCACTTCAAGATCTTCCTGCCCACACAAGCAGAAGCAATCATCTTCGAACCTCCCTGAAATTACTACAAACTCTCTTGTTTCCAAACATTCTCAGAAGTTACCTAACCAAGCCATGAGCTTTGAGCCTTCGGGAATTCTCAAGGCAGCTCTCTAAAATTAAGCCCCATAGCCCATGGTTCTTTGAGAAGGCCAGTGGAAGACTTGCGGCACTCAGCCGGGAAGAAAGAAATGAAAAGATGCACACCAAGGTCCTTGGCGTCTAACTTCAGAAGATTTGCACAGCCCCGTTTTCACGGTGATTGCCCGACATATTAAATATTTTGCTGTGCAGAGGTCCCTTGCTCTTAAAGAACGAAGGGAGAGGGCAGGGCTTCTTCCACTAGAAGACAAGCTGAGTCAGAAAATGTCGAGTGACTTAGACTCACCAGAGACATAGACATACGATTGATTTTTGAACTGGTGAGCTTTCTGAGCACATGCGCAAGGGGTGGGGTACTTGCTAGATTTGGGTTGGGGTATGTAGGCAATTATGTGATCTTCAAAATTAGGGTTGTCCCCCCTCCTTTCAAATCTTTACTTATAATGCCTAGTGCTTTTGGTACTGTGTTGGAAAGGAAACAGAGGCAGGCAGGTGTCTTTGTCTGTACTCCGGTCTTAGGTCTTAGGGAGAAGCACCATTTTGATATGCGAAGCGAGCTGTAGACTTTTGTAGATGTTCTTTATCAAGTAATTCTACTCTCTTCCTGACTTAATGAGAGGTTTTCATCAACCGTTCCAATGAACCATTGCTGACTTCTGGCAAATTATTTTGTGAATCATTTAATCAGGTCATATAATTTTTATATTTAGCCAATATTGTATACTTGGAATGAATACTCTGAATGTGTTCATTCTCTTTCTATATTCAATTTGCTAATACTTACTGAAGATTTTTAATTAATATCTACATGATTAAAAACATACCTTTTTGTCCAACATACCTCTAACCTTATAGCTCAAGGACTTTTCTCATATACAACACATAGCTGGATCACATTTTTAAAGCATTCTATTAACCTTTGCCATCTTATAGGTGAAAGCAAATTTCTTTTGTATATTACGTATTAGTGTATTTAATCCTTCAAATCAAATCGTCAAAATACAATCATTTCATAAGGGAAATTGCGATTCAGAGAACTAAAAATCATTTTCAAGGTTAACATCCAGGAAGCAGTGGACTCTTAGCCTAGACTGGCTCCAGAGTCCTTGCTTACGTCTAGTCACTTGGCCAGCCCAAGACAGCCAGCAAGCAGGGTTGAGTTTGGCACATGCTGCACAAAGAGGTCCACCTGCTTACTGAGCTCCACCTCCACTTCAGAGAAAAATGAAAGGTCCATTCTCCAGGCCTGATAGTGCCTGCAGCCATGGATTTCAGGATGACTACCTGATATTACTAGTAGGTTTGAGCAAGAGTAGTATCTGTGCCCTTCTCGCTGTCCCAGAGGGCCTGAACATCTGGCCTCAAATCACCAACAGGCCAAGTGATTGAGGTTGAGTCTCTGGCCAAATTAAAAAAAAGGAGGGACCAGACTTCATCCTGGGCAAACAGAGCAGCTGAGTCCAGCTCAAGGGAGGCCTACCAAAATAAACACTGGCCCCTCGCCTTGCTGCCTCGCTGTGGATTTCTCCAGGAAAGAGGAGGGAGGGGCTCACACAGGAATCAGGGCAGGGCCTTGGGGCTGATCCAAAGCAGACACACAGACCCAACCAGGCACCTCATGAGGTTGTAGCTCTAAGCTCTCCTGGATTTGGCAGGCATTGCCTAAATGTTTCAAGAGGACCCAAAATTAACCTTCCTCCCTTGAAATGAAGCAGCTCTTAAAATGACGCAGGGGAGAGGCGAGGAGGTCTGCATACAATTCATGGCTCTCCTCCGCTGAAAGCATGCCCGTGCTGCCCACGCGTGCGCGCACTCCACTCCAATGTTTATCGTTCCCCAAATTTGTACTCGGGAAGCACATCTGCAATAGAAGATCCTGGAGCTGCAGCCTTCTGAAGACGATTAGGGGCACAAGGGCAAAGTCCCGCTGAATAAGATTAAAACAGGAAACGAGAGCCCTTCTTCCCGGTTGAGGCCTCTGTCCTTCAACCAAGCGGAATCTCACTAGATACCAAGTCCCCTGGCACTTCGATCTAGGACTGATGGCACCAGAAATTGGAGAAATGTGTTTCTGTTGTCGATCGGCTATAAATCTAGTTGTTTGTTAAAACAACAAAAACAAAGGAAAATGCTATCCTACCATTCCACCTTCATGCACAGTCTTCGCATAGCCCTGAGCAACCAAACCTCGTGAAAGAGAGGAGGTCAGAATGATCTGGAAAGTGATGTCTATCATTAGAGGGCAGGGGCAGGACCTGGAGGAGGTACACATGAGCAAACTCAGCCAGACAGTCCGCTCACAGCGTAGAAATCTGTCACCCACATCACAGACAAAATTCATATAGTGACATCTGACCCTTGTGAGCATTTCCCTGAGCACAGACTGCTCATTAAGCAAGCCGATAGGCAGTCCTTCCATACCAGATCCAGGAAGGTTAAAGACCCTTTTCCAAGGTCATCTAGCAAGAGGGGAAGCAGAGGCCAGATGTGAGCTCTGGTTTCAGTCTGGATCTCTTGGCTGCAGACAGTGTTCTGGTCTCCTCATCCTTCCATCCTCAATCACAAAAAACAAACAGATGCAGATTTGGGAAGAACGTGAGACTCCTTCCCTCCAAAAAGACCTAATCACTTCTGTGAGGTTAATCAACAAGTCCCCGGGTGACCTTGAGTTTCCTTAGAAATATCTTGCCTTCGTGGTGTCAAGTTTGCAGACACAGTGTATTAACCGAAGAGGACTAGATGCCTCAGGTTTCATGGCTGTGAGCAAAGTCCTCCCCTGCCACCAGAAAAGCCTTCTCTCTAGGTTTGGGTTGGCTTGTACACATTTTTGTAAACAAGTTTACTGGTCTGTGTGGCACCCCATATGAATGTGTCTAAGGCCACTGAGGCCATTGAAACTGAATAAAGCCATCAACAATGGGCTGATACATGTCACTCTGACACTTCTCAGCCCTGCAAGAGCCAGCCTAACAGAAACATGGCCATGCTCCTGTCTTTAAACACTGTTCATGTGTGTTCCATCAAATACACACATTTCTCCTTCTGTCCCACATTATCTCAAGATATCCTGGCTCTGCACCCAGCCCAGCCTGGAGAACAGGAGACAGTCTCCCCACCTTGCTGGTCTTTGGGTATGACTCAAACTGTTATCTGTAGTGTTTTAGCCAGAGTGTCTTGTAGGTGAGGAGGCATCTTAAGTGGACTGCTAGACCTCTAGAAGACTGGCCCATCCATCTTCCAGGTCGTGGGTATGCAGTTGTGTGAGAAGAAAGGTGTTCCAGGCAATCAACAGAGACTGTTTTTGAATTCTTCAGCGACCTACTCGGTGACCCTAGGCCTATGTGTCTTCATCTAGGAAAGAGGAGTTAATAAAACTATCTCTTTGCTTCCTCCCAGTTCAAAGTTCTGCAAGGCTCCGTTTCTAGCAATAAACTCAGGATTTATTAGTGGGGCTGGCCCAGGAACAGACAGCCCTGCAGCATCTCAGTGTTAATAGCTCATCTGAAAGTGTTTACAGTGTGTCATGTACTATTCTTAGCATTCTACATGCAAGGCCTCCCTTAATACAAGCAGCCCTAAGACAGGGGTCTTATGATCTCTGACTTACACATAAATCAACTATGGTCGGAGAAGTTGTTTACCTGACCCAAATCACATGACTGTCAGCTAGTCTGGCTTCAGAGCCACGATTTTTAGAAAGACCTGTCCACATGGCTATGTCTCTTCCTAAAGTGACACGTACTGATTTGGGGTTTCATCAAATTTTTTCCCCCTCTTCCTTACAAGTTGTCCAAATTCTTCATGGCTTTATGATTTCCTTTGAATGATCTCTTAAAGTTTTTGCTCAAGCACCATCTTGGTTACTTTCCTTTGCCTGTGATAAATCACCATAACCAAGGCAACTTATGCAAGAAAGCATTTAGCTGGGCTTAGTTTCAGTGGGTTAGTTTAGAGAGAATCTCCTATAAGCACCAGCTGTCAATTAAAAAGTTGATGGCCAATGACCTAAGGCAGGAAATAGGAGGTGGGACACTGGCAGGAAGAGAGAGGATTCTGGGAAACAATGAGAGTGTAAAAGGGAGATTCAGGTGAGAAGAGGAGAGACAGACCTAGGAGAAGAACAGAAGCCAGTAGATGAAGTCAGAGAGATGCTGAGGGAGACACAGAAGAGATGTGAAGGAGGAAGCGGGTGGAACTAAAGGAGAGGTAACTAACCAAATGGTAGACTTAGAGTAGTTTGAATAGGTTTAATGTTACAAGTTAGTCAGGGAATGAGTCAAAGCTTATGGCCTATGCGTTTAACGATAAATAATCAGTCTCAGAGTTGTCATTCCAGGAACTGGAGCTAGAAAGGAAAAACCAGCTTTTAAGTTATTTTATAGTTAAGAGTCCTTGATGGTGGAACAAAGGAACAGCTGAGAACTCACATCTTGATTCGAAAGTGAGAGGCAGTAGGAGTGGGGAGAGCACACCGGAAATTGTAGAAGTCTTTGGAAACCTCTCTTTTGAAACCTCGAAGCCCACTCCCAAGGACAAACGTCTCCACCAGGGTCATACTGTCAAATCTTTTCCAAATTGTCCCACTAACTGGGGATGAAGTGTTTAAATCCATGAGCCTAGAGGGGCCATCCTCATCCAACTACCACAAGCAGCAAGTTATTTGGTATAAAAAAAAATATGAATTGCCAGAAGCTATGGATAGCTGTATTTCAAATACTTATGAAAGCTAAAAGGTGAGCGGGGGAAATTCATATTGAGCACAAGGGGGAGTCTTAATGAGCAAGATACCCGCTAGAGAACTGAAATCTGCACCGCAATAGTCTTTTCCTAACTTAGTTAGCTCTTTGATAATTTCACACGTCTACACTGCATTTGTGTTACCAACTCCCCCTTAACCTCTCTTATCACCCATCCATCCCCATCTCCTCCCTACTGGACCCTTGGCCAGATTTATGACTTTTGGTTTTGTTCTGTGTCCCATTTGCTTTGACCAGAACCATCTATGTTTCCATTGGATTGGAATTCTCCACTGGAACCTGGTAATGTCATAAGAAGGCACCCAGTGAAGGCAATGACTTCTCCTTTCCTGGAATCTGTTGGTAAGAAATAGATTCCTTGGTGAAAGGTAGGACTTTTTGAGCCCCACTTCCATCCACGCTCAGCAGATGGTGGGTCTGCCCTTGTGCAGACCCCATGTAGTTACCTGCAATTATTTAGAGTTGATGATTGCAGCGGTTGTACATTGCCTGAAGCTGGTATTTCACGGTCCTTCTTCCTGTTCTCTAGCTCTTAGATTCTTCCCATTCCCGCTCCCTTCTTCTCCAATGCTCCCTTGGTCTTAAGGGCGATCATATAAGAGACTTGTTTGAGCATTTGTAGCAGATTATACAGTCCTGAGTTTCTGCATTCACCACAGTTCACTGGTAACAAAGGCTTCTCTAAGAGGGCTGAGCCCCATATTTTTGCTGCTGCTGCTGCTGCTGCTGCTGCTGATGATGATGATGATGATGATGATGATGATGACTGATGAGGTTGAAGGCTCCTTGGGAGGTGTTGTTCAGTTCCAGGCTGTTAAATAAAGACTATGTGGATGAATCATCCAACTTGGATCCGGTGACAAGTCAGATGAGGGGAAATATGACATGTAGAACAGGATCCTCAGGGTTTCCTCTTTCTCCTGGGTTGCCCATGAATGTGAGAATCCCACTGGGAGAAGACACCAAGAGTCCGAAAACATCAACTGGGATGTATTCATGAGGTTTTTTAAGCCATGAGCAGTCAAGGTAAGATCCTTCAACAAGTAAATTATTCATTGAATGTTAGCCTTGTGCGAGACAATCTGAAGATGGAGGGTTCATACTCTTTGGTTTAAATTTACCATAGTAGCTAACACAGAGCTGTAAGGAACAAAGCCTAGATATATTTGAAGTCTGCCCCCCCCCAGTCCCATAACAACCACATTTGCATGTGGCTTCCCCCGGCTTAGACCATATCCTGTCTGAACTCTTGGGGAACAAAAGAGAAAGGCAATAGTTTAAGGGAGGAACATCTCAGTCTCAACCATGGATCTCAAGTGAGATATTATCATTCCCATGTGCCCCTGGGTCCGGCTGACATTATCCAGTGCTGGATCAAACCCAAACTAGCCGTGACTCTGGGATAATGTTTTTGGTTCGCTCTATGAGGTTGACTGAAAAACCCTGTGCAGAGGAAGCAGTTCCCTTGTAACCAGATGGTGCCCTTTGATTTCCAAAGAGAAATGCATGGACTTTTCCACTTAAGCAGGAAAGAGAGAGCTAAGAGTGATGCATCATGGGGGATGGAAGCTTATGGACATAAATGGTAGCAGCACAGACTTTAACAGGCAGCCTTAGCTGTGTAACTTGGAAATGGCTTAGTAGTGATCCCAAATTCTTCCATCTGTCGACGACAGGTGACAATATTTCCATCCTGGCATTTCTTAAAAGCTTTATATATGATATGCTTAGTTCAGTGCCCAGCACACAGTAGGCTAGTAGCAAGTAGTAACTTGCTAAGCGCTATTGTTTCCAAAAGGTATGGGAGGTAAGAATGAGGTTTATATTGGGTTTAGTGAGCTGTAAACATCCAAAAAAAAAAAAAAACCTAAACTTTTTTTAAAAATTTATTCAACATACATTAACTGAGAATGTATTAAGAACCTGAGTAGGTTAGACTCTGGGGGTGGGAGAGAACTATAAATATATAAGTAGCATGCTTGACCCACCTCGTGTAGCAAGAGGCAAACATTGTGTAAATAAGAGTAGGGCATCATGGACGAAAACGCTGTGTGAACCTAAGATCGGTGTGCTTTACAGCTTAGAGTGAGTCAGCGTGGAAATGCTCTGCCAGGCTCTGCCCGGAGCATGCGATCAAAAGTGAAGCCTAAATAGTATTTTATGAGATGGTAGGCAGAACAGAGGAGTATTAGATAATTCCTGAATGCTCATTTATGACTCATTCAGGCACACACATACACACAAACCTACACACTCACATACACACACATACACACACACACACATCCTCACACACACATACACACCCTCACACAAACATACACATACATGTGGGATA
Source organism: Mastomys coucha (assembly GCF_008632895.1). Taxonomy (NCBI): domain Eukaryota; kingdom Metazoa; phylum Chordata; class Mammalia; order Rodentia; family Muridae; genus Mastomys; species Mastomys coucha. Next base: position 67,342,688 of record NW_022196891.1, read on the forward strand.
TAGAGTACATTCAACTTCTAGAACTGGGATATACAAATTTCATGTACAGATTCACCCCAAGTTGCACACACATAGACACCAGTTACCTTCATCCTCGCATTGCAATCGATGCCTACGTTGGGATCCACCTCTACTTTTGGCTTCCTACCCTTTCAGGCCGAGTACTTTCCCTGAGTTCTGTGAGACTCTGACCACGCTGCCTGTGTTTGCTTTCATGTCCCTGCACAGCTCAGCTGCCTTCCCTGTCTATCTGTGCTCATAGCTCTCCATCTTCTCATCAAGCCGCTCTCTGTCCTGTAAACAAAGATGTTGTTTCTGAAGTCCAAACTGACGAGGAATCTCTGTTATTTATCTATCGCTTACCCTGGCAAACATGGCAAACAAAAAGGACATGGGGTCCCCATGACCCCAGTCCTTCCAACATGCCAACTTCCTTTCAGCCATCTTTATCTGTTTATTGAATGGATATCAACTAGATGCCTAGTGTACAAGCCTTTGGGCCTGGCTTATGCTTTCCAATGCAAATGGAAATAACCCACATATCCATTGATGAGTCAACAGACCTGGGAAATGTGGTTCCTTAAAGTCACCAGTCATCTCCAGGCTGTGGGGGTTTTTTTTGTTTTGTTTTTGGTTTTTTGTTTTGTTTTTTTTT
>NW_022196891.1:67343375-67391949 GCF_008632895.1 Mastomys coucha
TTTTTTGCTTGTCTTTCGTTTTGACTGGTGAGCTTACCAGGGGGTCAAGCTGAGGAGATAACCCCTCGGACCTACGTTTGGGTCCCTTAAACCCATGTAAAAAGTCAAGTATGGTGGCAGATAATAGTAATCCTAGAAACAGCAATATGGGTGACAGAGACAGGCAGAGCTCTGGAAGCTCAGGGGCCAGTGAGCCTAGCCTACATATTGAAATCCCACGCAAGTGCCAGACCTGGTCTCAAACAAAACATGGGAGTCACCCGAGGACTGACACCTGAGATTGTCTTCTGACTTTCATTCATGCCTGCTGTACACATGCAGGTCCCCATACTCCCAAGTTAGATATGTATACACACACACATGTATACACACACATGTATACACACACATGCATACACACACATGTATACACACACATGTATACACACACATGTATACACACACATGTATACACACACATGTATACACACACATGTATACACACACACACACAAGCACACAAATAAAGCTTGTTTCCACTCATAGGTGGAAGCTTTACAAAGAAACAAACAAACAAAAAAAGTTCGTTGCGTAGTTTAAAAGGGGCCACTGGAGGCTGGGAAGGCCTGAGTTACGAATGTGGGCAATGGGTACACATGTAGATGCTGTAGATGAAACGGGCCCTTTTGTTTCCCTTGTGACTTGCTGAAAAATGAGGCATTCAGCTTCATGAGGCCAGCATCATGTTTATCTGCATATGGGGGCGGAGTTGCCCTAAGTGTTCTCTCCTTTCCCCATGACTCATCAAGCTTCGATGTCACTAAGTTTTCCAGTTAAGAGAAACAGATTCAATATGAATTGAGGGGTTCTTCTCTGCCCGCCATAGTCTTGACGTATCAGAAATGAGCACAGACAATCAATAGGGAAATGGAGCCAAGGTAAGAGTCTCATGTCCTCCCTGAACCCACACCTCTTGTGTGAAAACATTTCAGGCTCCTCGAAATTGCCCTCTGGAAGGCTCTTTCCATGCACAAATTTTTATGGTGCATTAATTTTCCTTGTAAGGTAGGGTATGGGAAAGAATTTAGAAGTACATTTGAGCCGATTGTTATGTCTATGAAATTAATGTCCTTATATCTAATTACAGAACTAAACTGGGCTATTAGAGCCCATAATTAAAGAATATACGTAACAATGAAATTACAGTGGGCAGTGATTTGAGAAAAGTCCTAATTATACTCTGCGGACCTGAAGTCCCTGGCACACACTCACATCACTATTTTCATTGCAGAAATTGCTCCCATGAGCTCATCTCTGAGGTTTACATGTCTCCGAGTGTGCTCATTTCACAGGGCACAGAGGCCCTGAGATCAGGCTCCCTGTAAACCTTCACATAAGCCAGTCAGCACAGCACACCTGTATAAGAACAGGCCATACACTGGTGGAGGGGATCTTGGGCTGGGGAGATGATGGCTCAGTGGGGAAAATTCTTGCTGAGGAAGAGTGAGAACCTGTGTTCAAATCCCCCAGAACCCACAGAGACGACAGCGGCGTAGCCCCTTTTGTCATTGAGCTCTTGCTTCAAGATGGAAGATGAAGATGGAAAGTCCTAGAACTTGGGGCATGGGGCCTGGGTACACCATGAGAAACAGCCGAAGAGACCTTGTCTCAAGAGGATAGAGTGCAAAGGCTGACACACTAAAGGTTGTCATCTGGCCTACACTCCTGTGTCATGGCTTGGGCACTGTGTAGTCACATACATACCCACAAACAAAGTAAAAGTAAATGCTAAAAGCAGCTCATCTCTCATTATAATAAGAGACTGGCTAGAGACTTGTCTAAATCTTTTATTTAGAAACATCATCGAAATGTCGATCTGATTAATAAACTAATGCATATATACAGATCACATGTATTTATTTAGCATATAAATGATACATGTGCATAATGTATGTATGTGTGTATGTGTGTGTGTGCGTGTTCGTGCCTCTGTGTGTGTGTGAGTGAAGAAAGGCAAATCCTATGGTCTAGATATGAAATGTCCCCCCTTGGGCTTATATGTTTGAACACTTGGACACCAACTGATGACACTGTTTTGGGGAGGGTTTAGAACCTCTAATAGGGGGGGGAGGGGGACCCTAGCCTTCCGGAAGTAGGACTCTGAGAGAATGAGCCTTGAGGTTTCTAGCCCCTACTTCCTGCTCTAGTTCTGCCACCAGCTCCACTCGGATGGAATCAAGCAGCTGCCACCACAGAGCCACCTGGCAGCTGGCAGCATGCTTTCCTTACCACTGAAGGACTGGATTCCCTTACACCCTGATCAAAATAAACCTCACCTCACTTAAGGTGCTTTCAGGCAAGTATTTGGTCATCGCAAGAAGCACAGTAAGCAAATAAAATAAGTATGCTGTGGATCCAGCTACTATTTCGTGAGCAATGCTACAAACAACTCAGAAACAGAGTGAGTAATCAGTCGTAAAAGCAAAAATGCAAGGTATTAGGAGTGTCCAAGCTAGTTTTTTTGTTTTTGTTTTTGTTTTTTTTTGTCAACTTGTCACAAGTTAGAGTCCTCTGGAAAGAGGAACCTCAGCTGAGAAAATGCCTCCATCAGACTGTAGGCAAGTCTGTAGGACATTTTCTGCATTCATGATTGAAGTGAGAGGACCAGCCCACTGCAGATGGTGCCATTTCTGAGCCCGTGGTCCTGGTATAAGAAAGCAGGATGAGCAAGCCCTGGAGAGCAAACCCTGGAGAGCAAGCCATGGAGAGCAAGCCAGTAAGCAGCATCCCTTTACAGCCTTCAGTTCGTGACTCCAGGTTCCTGCCTTGAGTTCCTGCTCTGCTGCCTTTGATGACGGGCTGTAACTCGGAAACACAAAATGAAATAACCCCTTTTCTCCTCGCGTTTCCTTTGGTCACACTGCTTTATCACTAATGAGACTAAGAAACCTTAACCTTAACTAAGACAAAGAGAAACTGCCCCCACAGAGTGCTGTGATGTCAGACACTTAACTGCACGTGCGCTGAGTCATTTCATATCCCCCCCCACCCCCCGCCCCCCGCCGCTGCTCCACAAGCTCTGCAGCTACGGCTGGGCTGCGCAGAGTGTCCTAGACAGTCACAATGTTGTAGGTAAGAAATTAACTGCGGGGGAGAGAAGCAGCACCGGGCTAGCAAGATGAAGGAGGTGACTGTGTGACACGGATGGCAGAAATGGGAGGTCAACCACCACAAAGCTTGCAACTAGGACAGCCGATAAAACTGTCAGAGGCAGAAAAGGGAGGAAGGAAGGATACAACAGGGGCACCTTTGACACACACGACACACACACACACACACACACACACACACACACACACCACACGTATCCAGCCAGCAGCTGCTGATCCCAGGCAGGCACCTGAGGGGACTCTCAGGCCAGGGAGCCCAGTCTGTGAGAGAGGTCTTTGAAAAGAAGGGCCAGAAATCTGGGGCAGCCCAAGAAGGGCAAGGAAGGGAACGTGGAGGAAGAAAAGGGGGTGCTTAAAAGATTTGACTCCAGAGTAGGACGAGTGTTGACAATTCTTGGCAATTCGTCACTGCCTCCAGGGATGGACCCCCTAGGCTACTCGTCATTTCCTCTATCACAGCCACACGCTTAGCAGGTGCTAATGATTTGATCAGTTGCTATTCATCCAAATTGCTCAACAGTTAATCTATGAAAGGTAAAATTGACGTGTGTCTAGTTTACTACCAAACTCTAGCAGCCTTGAGCCTGGCTTGGGACTAAACTGATGTGTCCTGATTACGGCACAAACAAGGGCAGAAGTGGGGAAGCTGGGATTATGGGATGGCAGGAGCTAAAAGGTCATTCTTGGCCCTGTTCTGTTTCTCCACACCCCCTGCCTCCCTGCCTCCCTCTCAGCCCATTTCGACGGCAGCTCTCAAAGTTCTAGAAAACACCTCCCCGTGATGCACACCTGTGTTGCAGAACACACTGTGTGTGTGTGTGTGTGTGTGTGTGTGTGTGTGTGTGTGTGTGTGTGTTTATTGACAGGGTGCAGAGAGGCCAGGCCACAGCTACTCTTCCCTAAGAGCCCACACCTCTCATTTACTGTGAACCTCCTGGCACTGAAACCAAAGACTCTATCCAGCTGTTCAACCACCATACCAAGCATAAGATGTTTACTAGGGCGGACGGAAAAGGCAACATCGCACCCTCCGGCTTTGTTCCAGAGTCAAATCCCTGAAATTAGTGTCCCCACTCCTCCGAGAACATAACCACTTGGCTCTGGCAAAGCAGGGAGACGCTGCTTATCCTTCCTAATCGTGGGAGCCAGTATCAGCTGATAACAGAAGCAGCCAGAAGTTTGCTCTTGTCTAATGCAACTGGGGCCCAAGGCGTCAGCAGAGCTAACTTCTGCCAATATCCTTTGAAGTCTTCCAATTTGTGTTAGCCAAGTTGTTGGTGGTCGTGGTGGCTAGTCTTGGTGGTCATCTTGGCTACATCTGGGATTAACTAAAATCCAAAAATGTCCTAGTGAGGGATTTGTGTGTGTGTGTGTGTGTGTGTGTGTGTGTGTGTGTGTGTGTGTGTGTATGAGAGAGAGAGAGAGAGAGAGAGAGAGACAGACAGACAGACAGACAGAGACACAGAAAAAGAGACAGGGACAGACAGAGAGACAGAGAGAGAGTCCAAGACAGAGAAAGAGAAAGAGAGACAGGGACAGATAGAGAGACAAAGAGACAGAGAGACAGAGAGATAGAGGGAGGGAGAGGCAGAGGCAGAGAAAGAGGGACAGAGACAGACAGAGAGACAAGGAAACAGAAAGAAAGACAGAGACAGAGAGACAGAGAGAGAGTCAGAGACAGAGAAAGAGAAAGAGAAACAGGGACAGAGAGACAAAGAGACAGAGAGACAGAGACAGAGAAATAGAGGAAGGGAGAGTCAGAGACAGAGAAAGAGGGACAGAGACAGAGAGACAAGGAGACAGAAAGAGAGACAGAGACAGAGAAAAAGGGAGGGAGAAAGAGACAGAGAGAGTGAGAAAGAGAGAGACAAAGAGAGAGACACAGAGCGAGAGAATGTATTATGAGAACAGCAAGCTTCTAAGCAAGGAAGTAAAGAATAGCCATCAAGCAGAAGGACTTCGGGGGAAGTAGGTCAGAAACCGAGGAAGGATATGGAAGGGCACAGAAGGGGCACCTTACAAACGATCTTCTTTCCTATTAAGTCTGGCTCACACCTTTGAAGCTCTGACTCCAGCCATGCACAACGAAGTAAGCTCTTTCCATTCACCTTCACAGAGGGGATGGAGAAGATACGCATCAGAGAGGATGCTTTTTGCTCACAGAGAGAATCTGTTTTAGAGGTTATGAATTGGAGGGAGCTGTGGTTGAGATGTGACAGCCCCCTTTAGGGTCACGTGTTTGAACACTTGGTCCTCAGACGTTGTGCAAAGTTAAGGGACTTTTAGGGGGTGGAGTCTTGCTAGAGAAAGTGAATCACTTCAGGGGAAGACCTTGAGGTTTGGTACACCAGTCCCATTTCCTGACCACGCCCTGCTTCTTGAGTATAAAAGCAAGGTGACCCAGCTGCCTCAGGGCCACCTGCTGATATGCCTTCTACTCCATGATGGACTCCATTCCCTCAAACCATAACCTGAAATAAACCTTCCCTTAAGGAGTTCCTTGTGAGGCATTTGGTTATAACAATAAGGAAATGAATGCAGAAGGTACTAGCCAAAATTCTAATAGTTTTAAATGTGGGGAAATTAAGAAGACCAACAACAGTTACAAAATATGACATAATTGGCTTTCATGATTATCGGTTTGAAACCGGAGCCCCAGCAGAATTCCACATTGCAGACAGGTAAGGTGGAGTCTAAACTGACTTCGCAATAGGATTCATGTGTCTTAGCACATACAGAAGACTGTTGAGATGGAATCTTCTGGAAATATGATAGAAGACTGAGACAGCGCAATGGGGAATTACTAATTTTGTGAAGAAAAGAACCAAGACCGTAAGTACGACGACCTGCCTCTGCACTGATGGTGGGCTGACAAAGCATTCATACTTGTGAGCTCAGTGCCTTAGAGAGGAACCTTGTGAGAAGACTCAAATGAATGTATCATCAAAAACACTCTCTGCACAACCCCAAACGGGGCATTCACATCACCCCCTCCAACTGCGGAACACTGAGGATGAGGAGCACTGTTGGGAAACACTCGTCTGGCTAGGACATGAAGGTTACAGTTATGCATACACAGCAGCTGTGAATACTTGCACAAGATCTGTGCATGTGCCTTCCAACTCACCATCATGGGTAAGAGGCGCTCATGAGACCCCATCCCTTTCGAAGGAGCTACTGGGCGCTAATGGCTACCCTGGCCATTTCTTGCAGTCGAATGAAGACCCAGAACCCTTGCTAGGAACAATGGTTAAATACACAAAGAGTATCAGACTACACAGAAAATCAACTTAAACCGAAATGCAATGATCAAAAAAATCAGAAAAGTGCACTGTACGGGCAAGATATGGGTAGCGTATTTAACAAGATCTAGTCAAGGACCTAATACTACAAGTTTCAAGCACCAGAGACTGCTTCTCGAGAGAGTGACAATATTATAATAACAGTATGAAATGCCTTTGATTTCTATTAATGGGAGGAAATGCTAAATTCTGTTTACAGTTTAAAAATAATAATAATCTTTCCTTTCAAATATCATGGATAATCTCTTCAATCCTATCACCTTGAGCTCTCCTATAAATCTCAGATTTGAAGACCCTCACTTTACTCCATTCACTTCCCTGTCACTAGACAAGTCCAGACTTAACACTAGTAGATAAATATTGGCCATGTAAATAAAATTAAATTCTCACCCAAGATGGGAAAAACTCAAAATTCCCTGCATCTACCTACTCCAAATACTAGAACATTTTAGTTCCCTAAATAGTTTTCTAAATTATGTAATTATTGAGATTCTGCTTATTTTTAATATGCAGTAAGAAAAAACTGAATTAAGCTAGCATGAATTCAATTTTACCTTTCCACTATAAATTTTTTTTTACAAAGCAAATCATTTATATAAATGAGGTTACAGGAAGAACGTGAGCCACTTTAAGAAAGCAAACTCTTTCTAGAAGCTTCAACCAGCCTCCCGGGTGCAACTGCCACATGTTGTGAACTAAAAATCAGAGTGCCAGATTCAACAAGAGGACATTTTTTTGCCCAGGCTGGTGAGTTTACATTTTAAAAAGTCTGAAACTTATCACACTTGGTAGTAATGGAAATATTTTAATAAATTGCTTGTACTCAAAGGAAAACGTTAACAAAAGAAATGTATAGTTTAGTATAAATGTTTCCTGTACATTATCAGCTGAGCACTTGAAATCAGATCTTCTCATAGAATCCTGTGCCTATTGGTGTCAATTATCAAGCCTGGAATGGAAGCACTCCAATAGACCTACCCTTCATTTCGTTAGGAATTTAAATTAGGAAAGGTCTCTTTCCCCAGTCCATTACCACTCCTGCAAGACAAGCATGTGTTTCTGTGTGAAGTGAAATGTCCCTAATAATGAGCTGGTTGAGGTGTGCCCTCCACTTGAAGAAAGATTCGTTCAAATCCTGACTCTGCCTGCATCTAGGACCTACCATGCATGTAGGGGCGTGGTAGAGGTTCTGACTTTTCACCTTCTGGAGTAGATATCATCCAATGGATCTTTATGAGAAAAAAAAAAAACACACAAGGAGGAGGCTAGGTGACGACACAGGTAAGACTGAATGAATGGGTTCGGGAGGCATGAGAAGCTGGAGGGGGGAGGTGGACTGTTGTGGGAAATAATAAAAAAATGACCACCAAGTTTCCTGACCTACTGGCGGCAACTCTCTGCCCTGAAGAACCAGCATATTCCAGTGCTCGTGCTTGTGCCTCTGCCCGGGCAGCCTGGCCTTGCCGGCCACGAACTTGTGTGCAATGGCTGACCTGTTATGTCGTGGAGACTCAGAACTCCAAAATCTCTCCACCCAGCTCGCTAGGTTCCCACTGGCGTGTCACTACCTTGCTTCAAAGCCCCCACGGCCTTTGTAGTGCACATCAGGCGAACCCACACTTTGCAGCAATACCTTTCTCTCTTGAACCCAGTCGAATCGCCATGAGAAGAAAAACACCACACAATGGCAACTCAGTCTCTGGGTACAACAACTAAAACCTTATCTTGTAAGCCTTATTAAATCTAAATCCTCCATTGGCGAATCCTGACGGATCCACCACTGAAACCCAGAGACACTCGTGATTACATCTTGTCCAAAAGGACCTAAATCTCTCCTGCTTCCTCTCTTCCCGTCCCCAACCCAGAAGTCCAGTCTACTTGCCCAGCGATTGGCTCCTTTACTCATTAGGGGATTGGTTCACAAGAAGTCACCTGAGTATGACTCACTCCTTGTCTGCAGCCCCTCCCAGGAGAGAGGAATTTGCGTACAAACAGCACCAGGCCCATCCACGACAGGGCTACCTCTCTGGAGCCTCTAGAACAACCTTGGCTCCGCTCATAGCTTGGTTTTGCATTTTCTCCAGATTTGTGAATCTGTAAGTTTACTTAAACACGCAGCTTCTGGTCACTCGCTATAAAATCTCTAGACAACTAACTAACAGAAACAACCAAATCCATTGTTCTTTTTCTTCAGAAATATTTTCTCATAGATCACAGGCAAAGGTTTCATGAGTCTGACATGCATGAGGCTTAACTCAGGATTTTAAACGTCAGGGCATAAGCTTGACTCTCCTGCTATTGACCTTTCATTTCCAATGGCTTTTTCTATAAAATCTTACTTACAAAGAGGCTTTGGGCCATAGCTTGTCAGCTGCCGATAGATATGTTTATCTTGGTTCCTGATTTTTTCCTTTTTGGCATCTTTAAATCTGTACCCAAGGGCTATGACTCACCCACATCCCTAGTCCCACCCCTCTAAGATTTTCCCACTGTGTCCACACTGAATTGTTCTCCTTTTATCCACCCCCCCTCCCAGGCTCTTGACCAGTGAGTGACAACTCTATGCATCTGTGAATTTTAATAACAAAGCTGGTACTTCCAGTAGAGAATTGAAGAAAGTGCCCATTAAAACTGATTCTAACTAGATACCTACAGACCCCCCTAAAACACTTCCCTCCACAGGGTGAGAGTAGGGGCTTTGTTAGTATGCACATCCTTTGATATTCTCCTGCTGCCCCAACCTAAGCCACACCCACACCTGCCATATTGAAGACCCTGCAAAAGGGATGGTCACTAGTTAAAGGACAATCATCCCACGCTGGTCCCTCTCACCACTAATGTATTTGCTCCTAACTGTATCTTGCAAATGAATTTGGCCATGAGAATAGGGAAGGGGGGTTGTATATCTTTTTTAAACATCATTTCATGTAAGAGTCTGCTTTCTGGTCTACCCCTCTCCTCATGGTTTTGGATTTATTCAATAAAATCTCTCGTGGTTTTGTTGGAGTGGAATCAAAGGAGCCCTGAGCCACAGTTTAAATTATCAGAAAATCTGGATCTGGTACAATCGAGCTGTGAGTCTGCGTCTCAAGCTGGCTACTCCTCCCATACGTTTACTGTGTTGTCTTCATCTGTAACTGAAGTAACCATCTCTGCCCTCCTTCTCCACGGTGTTTATAAGTCAGGAGGGCAGTAAGTGCTCCAATAACTTGTTAATGAAGTCAGCTCTTCCCCAAGGCTTACGGATGTACACGCATAAGGTCGCAGAACGATGTTTGTAATCACGAATCACCAGCTGACGGTGACAGGTGATAAGTTATGGCTTGCTCAGACAGTAAGGAATTTTGTTTTCTTTCAAACAATAATTGATTTGGAGAGGGGGAAAAAAGGGGCAGAGATGGTTCTATTTTTAAAATAGCTTGTGCACACATTGCTATAATCTTTGTAACTTTGGGGGCATGCCAGGAGCTGTAAGGTTAAGGTGAGCGGCATAGGAGGAGATGCCAAGGAAGGGAATTCACATTATATAATTTTTAAGTGCTGGACTAAGGTTAGTATAACAGTGACTTTTTTGGGATTTTTAACACAAATAACCAAAACCCCAAAGGAAGTGAAATACTATGTAAGTGCCAGGTCTCATTACATATCCGAGGACACATCCACACTCCTTAAGACAAAAATGTTTTTGACAATATTCAGGATTCAGCCAGGTTGTGATGCAAGCTAGACAAGTAGTCTACCATTGAGCTATATCTCTGATCTTCCTTTCACTTTTCATTTTGAGAAAGGGATTCATTAGTGTATCCAGGTTGGTCTTGAACTTACGCTGTAGCCCACACAGGCCTTAAACTTGGGATCCTCCTCAGCCTCTAGAGTAGGAGCATCCTGACTTACAAGTGTGTGCCACCCAAAGGGAAGCGTTCTTATCTACTAAGTCTTCTCCCTGTACACACACACGCACACACACACACACACACACACACACACGCACTCACACACTCACACACATACTTACACACAACTCATACACACTCATACACACAGTCACACACATACTCATGCACACATGCTCACACTCACACGCACTCACACGCACTCACATATATACACTATCACTCACACACACTCACACATTCATATACACACACATATACACTCTCACACACACTTACACACATACACACATACACTCACACTCACTTATACACTCACACATACACACGCATACACTCACACACATACACACACTCACATACACACTCATACACACACTCACACACATATACACACACATTTGCACACACTCACACACATATACACATACACACTCACACACACACATACACATACATACACACTCACACACACATACACACATACACTCACACACACTCACATTTACACACTCTCACACACTTACACACTCACACATACATACACATACTCACACACACACTCACACATATACACATATACTTACACACACTCACACATACACACACTCACATACATACTCATATACATACATACACACACTCACATATACATACACACACATTTGCACACACTCAGACATATACACACACACTCACATAAACATACACATACACACTCACACACACATACACACATACACACACTCACATAAACATACACATACATACACACACACACACACACACACACACATTTTTAAACATCTGGAAGAACTAACCACACCATGATTAAGGATTTATACTAGCAAGTCTAAGCAGGGACCCATCACCCAGTCCGCTGTGGCACTGAACTCTATCCATGGTCTACACTACCCTCGTGCCAGCAAAGCTGCCCTCCTTTGCTGCTCATCCATTCATCTTACAAACACTTAAGGAATGTCCACCATGTGTTTTGCACAGTACTTGGTTCCGGAAAGATGAATGAGAAATTCTTCTGTGCTGCTAATAAGATGAAAGATTTAGAGACATTGCATCTCTGTCTGAAAGACCATTTAATTAATTCCTTCTACTCATTGGTGTTGAATTCTAGTCCAAATTATATTGTCTGTTATATTCTTGGCATGTGCTATGGTTTTAATTTAAAAAAAAATAGTCTATGTGAGTGGTCAAAATTTCATACATGCCCACTGTTAATTGAAACCACTGGGAACAAATCAAGAAGGAAATGGGACGTGACTCAGAAAGTGCAGCATCTGAAAGGTGGAGGGGAGGGAAACATCATTTCTAGCAGTCATAGCCTGTGAGGCGGTATGGATGGAAGCTAGAAACAAGGCTCACTCAACTGTAAAACTACTGGGCAATTGAGTGAGTATCCTCAGATTCTCTGATGCACAGGCACACTGTGTGTCATGGTCTGAGAAGGAACTGATCTGCCAGCTCACACAGATGAGCCAACCTGGTCTTGCTGTAAGAAGTATTGGAGCACTTTACCATGCTTAACACATGCCCAGGAAACATGGTGTCCCCAGGAGCAAATGCAAGCTCCCATATGGGAGGCTGGGCATGGTGGAAATGGTGAATCTTAAAGACAATGCACAGATCTCCTGGGATCTCAGTTACCACTGTGGACAACAAGCCAAGCAGTGTGGACCTTGTTTTCCATGAAAGTCACAGGGCATCCCATAGGTTTGAGTGGAGCACAAATACCCTGCATGTTGTTGTTGTTGTTGTTGTTGTTGTTGTTGTTGTTGTTGTTGTTGATGATGATGTTTAGCTAGGATTGGATTGATATATGGAAAGAATGTAACTTTCAACAAGGAAGATGTTTCAGATCTTTAAAAAACAAAAACAAACAAAACAAAACAAAAACAAAAACAAATTCTTAGAATACAAAAAAAAAAAAAAAAAGATGAAAATTCCCAGGATTTTTGAGTATTCTCTCTAGAGAGAGAAAAGATAATTTCATACCATCTCCCCCTCTTCAAATGTTATATTAGGTTATGGCTTCCTTTTCTCACATAAAAAATACTTCATGTATGTTTATGACAGTTGAATTATGTAAAGAACCAATGATGCTCCCCCAACATTCCCCTGGAGGCAAACACACTTCACTGTGATGGAGGCTCTTAACAGTCAACTTGACACACCCAAGAAGAGGGACCCTCAACTGAGGAATCACCTCTATCACATTGGCCTGTGAAGATGTCTGGGGACATCTTGATTGCTAATTGATGCTGGAGGGCCCAGCACATTGTGAGCAGTGCCCTTCCAGAGCTGGTAGTCCTACAAGGTATAAAAATGGTAGCTGAACATAAGCCTGGGAACAAAGCAATAAGCAGCATCCCTCCATGGCTTCTGCTCCAATGCCTGCCTTCAGGTGCCTGCCCTGTGCTCCTGCCCTAGCTTCCCTCAGTGATGGACTCTAACCTGTAAGACAAATTGTTTCCACTACACATTGCTTTCTCTCTCTGTATTGTATTATGTCAACGGGGAACCAAAGTAGAATGTCAACATTTGGGGATATGTATGCATTGATTTTGTACTTTTTATATAACTTTGTAACTTCTATTTTTATTTCATCTAAAAATACAAAGATCATCTTGTGTTATCTCCCACTTCCAGGGAGCATCACTGAAAGGTTTTTCACACACACATAAAATTTTGACCTCAAAATTGGCAATTTACATCATTCCTTTTTTATATATACAAAATGTTGTGATAAGTGTCTTTATGTATAAAGCTAGCTCCTTTTAGGGTAATCCCTTGGTGCATTCGTAAAATGAAAATTCTTAAACAGTATAGATACTTTTTAAGGTCACTCATAGATCTTGTCTGGTTGATTTCTACGTTTTATTACTTAATATATTCAAAGGTATATGATTTTAGGACCAGAAAGAATTAGAGATTTTATTGAATGAAAGTAACTTCTATTGTAACAGGTTTTTATTAATTAATAAATATTCCCCATGTTTAAGAAAAGAAAAAATCTCCATCTCTTGCTCCTTGGCTACTCTTTGCATGCCCATGTTCTGCTGTCTTCCAGAGCTACGGCTCTTTCCCTTTCTCAGAGGCCATCGCAGCCCCTAGGATTTATGAAGGGGAATTCCACTGCGCATTTCCTAGCACAGCATCCAAGTGCTCATCCTGCGGCTTCTGCATCCTCGCCCAAGGATTTGGAAAGTACAATTTTGCAACAACAACCAAAGATTAATGATGTTTTCCTGATGGAGTGGCCTGTGCTTTTCGCATTGTCTTCCCCTGAATGCAATCACTCTTGCTTGCTCTGTAGTCACAGTAGGCTGCACCTCATGGCTCCCAGAGTTACTATAGCACAGTAGGGCTGCACCTCTTCCTCCCTGAGTTACTGTAGCCACAGTAGGCTGAGCCTCATGGCTCCCAGAGTTACTGTAGTCATAGTAGGGCTGCACCTCTTCCTCCCTGAGTTACTGTAGCCACAGTAGGCTGTGCCTCCTTTCTCCCAGAGTTACTGTAGTCACAGTAGGGCTGCACCTCTTCCTCCCTGAGTTACTGTAGCCACAGTAGGCTGTGCCTCATGGCTCCCAGAGTTACTGTAGTCATAGTAGGGCTGCACCTCTTCCTCCCAGAGTTACTGTAGTCACTCTCCAGTGAAGACAGAGCCTCTTCCTCTCTCTCTTCTGCTTGGCCTGGTTTGGCTACAGGCTCCCTTGCTCTCTCACTGGGCTATCCATCCTGGCACCCGCAGCTCCTAGCTGCTTTGCCTGCCAGTCTTTCTTACACAGTGTGATGAAATCAAGTCTTCCTACGGCAAAATTAATAACCTCTCATAACATCACTCAAACAACTACCTCAAGTCTTTAACACCTCCGTGGATGCAAAAGTCTAGTGTTTTTCAGTGTCATCATCATCATCATCATCATCATCATCATCATCATCATCATCATCATCATCATCATCATAATAAATAATGCAGTTATCAGTGAATAAGCCACAATATGAAACACCATGGGATCAGTAGGATGAGAACTTCCTCCTTAGCACTAAAGTGGACATAAGGAAAGTTAAATATTTTAAGGAATTCCCTGAGGGCTCCCTGGAAGAGGTCAGGGAGTTTTCCATGCAAGTTCCAACTCGTTCCTATAATCTCTCAGAATTGGCAAGATACAAGCCAGACTCTAGAACTGAAGCGAAGAAAGGACTTTCCATTCGTGCCTACCCTACCTCTCAAAGAATCATCCGAGTGCTAAGCCAGGCAGACAGAGAAGGAAAAAAAAAAAAAAGAATTTGTGAACTCCCAGGGCTGTAGCAGATTTCCACAGAATCCCACACAGAAGCTCCTGGGCGCCAGGGAACTCTGCTTCCTCCTATGCCTACCTCCTTTGAAATTTTGTTCTTGAAGAAAAGCCAGGCTAGGACCCTCACGACTTGCAGATCAGAGCAGCGTGCCCACATCCTCAAGTGAGTCACTGGGGCCCTGCCTTCTCCTCCCACAACCTCCGGATTCTGCTGTGTGTTTGTGAAGCAGATGCCTGGTCCCAGTGCCTCTGCTGTTGCTTGCCTTAAATCCTGTCTTCCGTTGTTGTGTGCAGTCTCGTATGCTTGGCGTACGGACGCAGCTATTCTAGGAACTGTGGGTGCCATCATCTCACAGTTCAAAAACCCCAAATAAGACACAGGTGGTGGGATTTTTCCCAGGAAATTAAAAGAAGGAAACATCTGAGTCTGGCTACCCAGAGGCCGGATCCGAAGTGGGCGGGGCCTAACACTGCTTCTCCAATGGAAAACATAGGTGATGATGAACCCATGCAAGGATTGTGGGTGTGCCTGTGTGCATGCGTGCACATGGCTCAGCACACTTGTGAAAATCAGAGGGTAATTTTGGGAAGTCAGTTCTCTCCTTCCACTGTAAGGTCTGGGGATCAAACTCAGGTCGGCATGATTATGTGGCAAATGCTCTTTACTCACCAAGCCCAAACATACTTCCACTTAAAATTCCTTCTTGGTTCATTCCCTACCATCTATCTGAAGGAAGGAAACAGGAGCCCTATGCCCCCGGGAAGCGGGGACTTAGATTAGGTTCAGGCTCCGGTAGCAATTCAGTGAACACTGCCAGCAAGGGACGCTTAACATTATTCTCCACAGCCCACAGATGGGAGCTAAAATATTCAATACGATATGAAAAGTTCTAAGACTGAGAGTTGAAACTATGAAAACAATATGTCTCGCAGGCAGCCCATGTTCTGCTCAGAGAGCAACAGAGTTTGTGGCTGATTCTTAAAGATCAAAGCAAAACTAACAGATTGAAATCTTAGAAAACACTAGTTCAAAATATGTCATGTGCATTATGTTTTTGGCACCCCCAAGTGTACTCTTTCTCCTGGAAGTTTATTTTTATGATATCCCAAACCTCATTCAGAACTACCTTCACTCAACAGGACAGACATCAGAAATGAAGATCTCTAGAGGTGAAGTCTCCCTCCCCACCAGAGCAAGGGCAGTCCAAATGCTGTGTCCCCAACATGGCATCCAGATGTCTTCTTCCCCCTGCCAGCAGTCAGGGCTCTGCCTCCTCTGGCAGCTCTTCTCCCCTGCAACCTTATCCACCACTCCTCCACCCACCCTCTGCTCCAAGTAGTCTGCTATTTCCTCTCTTTTCCTCCTCACGTGCCCAGCCAGGTCTCTCTGGGTCCTTGTGGCCTAAGTCAGCTCCAACAATAACAACTGATCATACCCTCCTTCTACATGTTGAATGGCTTCCTAGTGCCAAGGTTTAGCTCCAGCTCCATGCCTTTAAGCCTTAAGGGCATTTCTTTTGTAATATTCCAGAATCAAATACCATTGCCACTACCCTCCTGAGCATATGTAATTCTCTCTGGCACTCTCTCTCTCTGTCCTTCTCTCTCCCTCTCTATCTCTTTGTCTCTCTCCCTCTCCCTGTCTTTTTGTCTCTGTCTCTACCTCTCTCTGTCTGTCTCTGTCTCTCTCTCTCTTCCTCCCTCCCTCTCCCTCTCCATCTCTCTGGCTCCCTCTCTTATTCTGTCTGTCTCTCTTTCCTTCTCCCTCTCCATCTCTCTGTCTCTCTCTCCCTCTCCCTGTCTTTCTGTCTCTGTCTCTACCTCTCTCTGTCTCTGTCTCTCTCTTCCTCCCTCCCTCTCCCTCTCCATCTCCATCTCTCTGGCTCTCTCCCTCTCCCTGTCTGTCTTTGTGTGTCTCTGTCTGTCTCTGTCTCTGTCTCTATCTCTGTCTCTCTCTGTCTCTCTCTCTCTCTCTCTCTCTCTCTCCTCATTTTTGCCCATGAATAGCTTAGCTGGGATTGTCTCTTACTAACATAGTTCTACTTCTTTCCCTTCCAACCATGTCCACAATTCCTAGAACATCTCAGACATTCAATAACCATCATTCCTGTTTACTAAGTAAAAGTATCATTCAAAGTTCTTGAATCTCGGCAACAACAGAGCTTATTGACCCCCCAGACACCAGTGCTTTGCTTATGTTACTGACACCTGTCCCAAGCTGATGCATTTGGGAGCACTGCTGGAGCACTGTTCATCCAGAAGTGTCTAAGTCAGCCTGGGCATGTTTTCCTTCCATTCTGTCCCTCTGACAGATTTGCTTGCCTCCATTTCTAGTCTATCCTGTCACTCTGGTGGCAAACTCGTGATAGCTGTGATTAATTAGTTACTTATTACCTCTCTAATTAGTTACTTAGCCAAATCTCACCTTTTCTAAACTAACCCTGACACAACTCCTCATTCATATGATCACGGGTTCTCATTTACCTCATAACTTACTCAATAGCCAGCACATGGCTCCCAGATTTGTTTCTATTCAACCTTCACCCATTGCCACTTCCAACACCCCAGGCAGTGCTGTCTTTCTGTCCTAGAGCACATATCTTCCAGGACATGTGGGACCACTGTCTCCCATCTCAAATGAATGATGGGAAAGATTCATCTACGTCATCATGGAAAAACCAACCTGAGGTTGAAAACTCAAGGAGAAATTCTTGTTGGCCGAGTTATCAACCAGAAAGGACAAAACTATTTCAGTCTGCTTAGAGCTTAAAAGTGATCAGTTATTTACAAGTACCATGGCTACATAATCAGTATCTAAACTGAAACATGCAAGAAAAAGAGTTGTCCATAGGTCATCTGGAGCCCAAGGCTTGACCTGTGCAGCCATCTGCCTTTTGACAGTCTTACATAGGAGGTTCTGACAGCAGAAGTTAACTGCAGCCTTGGGCAATTGAACTCCTCATGTTCTGCTTGCTTCTGTGGTTAAAGAATAGGCTTCATAGCACAGAGCCTGGTCCATAGTGGACATTAGAGCTCCAAGAGAGACAATGTCAACTGCTTCAGAACTGTAGACTTTGAGATGATGGGATAATTGGTCAGCTTGCCTTCCCCTCACATCTCCTCTCTCTTCCTCTGTCTGCTCACTTTCGCCCCATGTCTTCCATTCTGATTCTGTTCTTTCTCTGGATTCTAATTTTCCCACTGTCCCTCTCCTCTATCCCGACTCCCCAACCCCAACCTACCCCCTCCTGCACCTCCCCCCAAAACAAAACAAAACAAAACAAAAAGGCTTTTGTTTGAAGGAACTTGAGATAGCTCCCAGGTACAATGCCATGGAAGAGATTGGGGGTGGAGGTCAACACACACACACACACACACACACACACACACACACACACACGACCCAAACCAAGTCTCATGTCCCTGGGCTGTGTTTAGCACATGCCTTCCATATTGAAATCATAGCTCCTGGAAGTAGTTATTTCAGATGGGAAAGGGGAAGCGCCTGAAAGGTAGAGCAGAGTGACTCATAGACAAATAACTCTGGGAAATCTAATGGAATAGAGAAAGCCCACAGTAAGTTCTGATTAGTGGCTAAGTATAGCTATGAATCACTCATTCTGAAACATCTGTCCCCTGTGAAGGCTCCAGTTAAGAGTTTATCAAAGGAAGGAAGAAAAAAGGGGGGGGGGGGGAGAGCAGAAGAAAGACTGACGTGGCAATCTGCAGAAAGACGTCATTAAACTATGACGTCACCACAGGGAGGAGGCAACAAATAGTGAGGAATTCCCTTGATCAGAAACATTAAAGTGTACATAGTCAAGAATCCCTGCAATAGAAGAAATTTCCTTGGATGGGATCTAGGGAAGGGGCACTGAATTTTTCCTGCACTCAGGAATCACTTAATCCACAGTTCCACATGCTTTGCTCCGTCATCCACACACTCAACAGTATTCCAGAGGCAGCACGGGATACAGAGAAGTCTAAGGCAACCCCCACTGAGCAGCCTCCATATACTAGGTGAAGATGCGGGCATGAAGGAAGTGATGCATCTTAGCTCAGTGAGGTCTAGAATAGGAAGGTTTCAGAATCAGGTCTAAGCCAAGGCTCTGAGTCTTCACGGAGCATCCTCCACGGGGCATCCTCCGCGGGGCATCCTCCGCGGAGCATCCTCCACGGAGCATCCTCCACAGAGCATCCTCCACGTGGCATCCTCCATGGAGCTTTCTCCTCGGAGCATCCTCTGCGTGGCATCCTCAGCGGAGCATCCTCCACGGAGCATCCTCCGCGTGGCATCCTCAGTGGAGCATCCTCCACGGAGCATCCTCCCTGTGGCAACCCCTATGCCAGGTCCTAGATATACAGCTGCAATCTCAAAAGGGACATGGTTCTGATATCAGCGAGCCCTATGTTAGAAAAGACTCAGATCTCTGAAGATTCACTGTTAGATTCATTGGTGAGATCTGACCCGCCCAAAGTGAGAATCGAGAAGTCCCGTGGAGACCAGAGGTTAAGTCCGGTAAATGGGGAAACTTCTGGAAAAAAATCTCTTCAATGTAGCATGCTTCTCTTTATGCCTCGAGTTCTGACTCAGTATATAAATCTTTGGCGTCTCTGAGGTATGTATTGCAGTTATTTATTCTTCTTCCAAAACTGGAGTATGCATTTACTGCTCTAGATCCCAGGTTTGGTGGTCCCCAATATCATTTTCTTGTGAGTCACTTCAAATTATTGTTGAAATATGGCAACTTATAACAATTATTGACATTGTAATATTAGAAACCACACCCAGGAACCTAACATTCCCTTGAGTTCTGGGATGGGTAAGTCCAACTTTAACCAAGATAGATGCGTTTCACCATGCACCACCCTGACCTCCAATCTCATATGCAGCAGAGTTTTAGCGAGTGACTACTTACATCAGCGGGTGTAGAACATTCTCTGTAGGGCAGAGTCCTCAGAAACAGGGCCCCTGCTCCTCCTCAATTATTTCAGTTTCTTTTGAAGTCAAGCAATGAGCTTCACAATGCTCTAGGGCACCAAACGTCAGGCCACTTGTAGATGTCCCTTGAGGGGAGGGGGAAAGAAAAGCAATATTTTATTGCAAAGTTTCGCTTCATTCACATTTTGTTCCTTCTTAGCAGCCCCATCCACAGTACACAGCAGAGATCCCAATCACCCTAGGCTCTGATGGGGCTGGACACATCCCAGAGAACCTCAAGGGGGTTTCAAGTCTATCTCCTGATATTGGCTGATTTATAAATTAAAACAGGGCATTTAAAATTCATTATATACTCCTTGGTGACAATTATGTTAACATAAATATTAAATGCTACAAAAAATAAACCCTTCCCAGGATGCTTTCTGAGAAGAACAACATCATTTTATATTTTTGATATCCCAAACATCTGGCTTCATCAAAAATAGCTGGACTATCATATCTGCTTCTGGATTCAATTTGTCGCAGTATCACATGTCAGTTAACCTCTGGAAAGCTCCTCCATGTACTCACAGCAGAAAGAGAGGGTGGAGAAAGCAAGAGATGTCTTGGCACTGTTAAGAAAATTACCACCTGGGCCTTCCAAATGAACTTTGAGGACTTGAAGGGATCCCTTATAGCATCCCATGCGAGGAGAAGTCTCATGTGTACCTCAGACTATCATCTTCTGCCCTGGATGCAATTGTTTATCTGTTCTGAATTGTTTTCTAGACATACTCTACATATATGTGTGTGTATGTATATATGTATTATGTATGTATGTATGCTTGGTATGAATGTACAGATTTAAGTTTATGAGGTCAATGGCACCAAACAGTGCATTTCCCTTGGTTCCTCTATTTTACAAGTTAGGGAAAATTCTAAGTTATGTTTTTTTGTAGCTGCCTTCATGATCCATTGAGTCTTAATGAATAGAAGCACACACACACATAGATACTTGTGTGTGTGTGTGTGTGTGTGTGTGTGTGTGTGTGTACCTTATGTGGTACCTATGGGTCAGAGGGGTTACAGAATGACTACATAAGTGTATTTCCTAAGAGGCACAGAATGGTCACACAAAATAAGAATAGACACTATGTAGCTAAAGACAGCTTTCTCCATCTTCTGGCTTCCTAACAGCGCACACAGCTGAAATCGTCCAACTCTGAGAAACAACTAAACTTTGCCTTAGATGCCTGTTATCTCATGGCAGGGCTTGTTACTAAGCATGCCTTAGGATTGGGGATCCTAGGCATAGGGCCGTTTACAAATAGAATCCCCTCTCATCGGCATCATGTTGATATGAAGGGAGAGCAAGGCCCTCCTTCGGAAAGCTACTTCCCTGCAGCGCAAATGGGTAATCCTGTTGGCTTACAACTTCCCTGATTTAGAAACTAAAGGAGAACCCAACTCATACAGTTAACTAGGTTTGCAGTGGATCCCTCAGATATTAAGCTCTGCACACATTGGCAGTGGCAGACATGAAGATAAGCCACTATGCTGTCATCCCTTGCAGCCTAGGGACTTCCTTTCATCTTTTAGGGATCTCAACTCAAGTAAATGGCATCAAAGAATGTCAGGCCAAGCAAGAACAGGGCTTAGGTTTTGTTGAAGATATTGTAATACAGATTTGAAGCACAAGAATTAAGAGAAAGAAAAGCACTTAACTTTGGCCGTGGGCTTCTCTAAGCCAGAGTCCCACTTCATTGTCTTTACAACTGTCACGTTTTAGTTCTAAAGCTATCATCTTCAAAGACTTGCCAAGAAACCTAACTGATATTGTGATTGTTTCCAAGAGTCACTGGACAGGATTGAGGGTTTGTTGATGAAGAAGGAAGGCATTGTTTAAGCTAATTCTTGAAATATAACTAGGACTTAGTTGTGCAAAAAGAATAGGATGAAAGGCTGAGAACGGAGCATCTGGATAGACAGGTTGTGGGCTGAGATGGTCAATGGTTGGTTAGGAGCCAGGAACAGGTAAGTAACTGGAGAGAACTGGGAGGCGGTCGAGGTCTGGAGAAGGGCTGTGAATTCTGACAGCCTGGGTGGTTCAGGCAAAGGTTGTGGGAAGCTCTGTGGGGCTGAATCTGGCATATGAATGGCTTTAAAGAGAGACAAGGAGCATAATAACCACATAGAACCTGACCTATGATAATAACAGCATCAGAGGCAAGAGATAATATAGCGTATGATAATAATGTAGACACAGTTGAGAGTGGCCCCATGACTAGAGACATGAGAGGGAAGGAGGAAGTCCCAGAAGCCTGAACTCCTAGCCCGCATGAGATCAGAAACACAATCCTTACTTTTTTGTAACTGGAAAAAGCAAAGGAAGAATTTGTTCATGAAGAAAGATTGAACATAAACAATTTTGGTTTCCTATGGAGATAAAAAGATAGATGTTACATGTAAAGAGACACGAAATTGAGCCTGGCAGTCTAGTGAGTCTGATGCTGTCCATCCATGGATGAATCAATTACCTAAGGCAAGAATAAACATTTGAAGTAGGTGAGAAGATCAAAAAAGGAGAAAACCAAGAACATTCTTAGGGTCCACTTGCACTAGGTAAGGAAAAATACCTATGTACCCTTTATATCTTCCCTGAAACCATTTAAAAACATTTAAAAACCATTTAAAAACCATTTAAAAACAGTTCTTTCTCACAAAACATCAGAGACTCTGACCCAAAAATAAGCTCCTTATTTTTGCAGATGAAGAACCCCCAGACCAGAAGGCTGCTTTCTCCAAGGTCTACACAGCATCTACACATCTATCCAAGCATCTACACAGAAAAACTGAGACAGTTTGAGTGACCATTGGAATGAGTGTTGCCTTAGCATCAAGGATGCTGTCCCACGCAGCACATGGCACAGTTGTGTGACAGAGGTCTGGGAACAAGCTCCAGACTCCCTCTGTCTCTGCTGTACCAGCCAGCGGTGTCGGGCCCAACCATGTAATCAGCTCAGGGGCTCAAACCACATCTTGCTCATCGTCTTGTCCCCATTGCCTCTCCTTCCTGTTTCCACTGCCAGTTATTACAGAGCAGAAAAATCACAGATCACTCTTTCCTCTGCATATACACATGATCTCAGACCTCTTGGAAGGACCTTGAGGAATCATATAATATTAGAAAGAAAGAAAAAAAAAAACCTACAGACACTGGGGTTGAGGGGTTTAGAGGAACCCAGTGACTTGCCCCTGGTTGTCAGTTTGTAGATTCCAGACCCAAATCCCAGCCTCTTGTTTCTTTTCATTACATACAAACTTCTAGCATTAAGAGGCTTATTTCTAAGATGTCTTCCCCAGGGCTTGATTTCTCCAAGCATCTGTGCATTCCTTTTCCCCTGGGGTGTTCCTTCTAAAAAGAGCCCCTGGTCCAGGAAGCTTGTGACATACTACAACCTACCCTCTATGATAAGTCTCTGTCTCTCTCTCTGTCTCTCTCTCTGTCTCTCTCTCTGTCTCTCTCTGTCTCTCTCTCTGTCTCTCTCTCTGTCTCTCTCTCTGTCTCTCTCTCTCTCTCTCTCTCTCTGTGTGTGTGTGTGTGTGTGTGTGTGTGTGTGTGTGTGAGTGTGTGAGTGTGGTGTGTGTGTAGGTATATTGTAATGTTCAAGTGCACACATGTGCAGGTAGGGTGCATGTAGAGGCCAGGTCAGTATTCATTGTTTTTCTTAATCATTCTCCACCCTGTCTTTGAGGCAGTCATTGAATCTGGAACTCACTGATTTGGCTAGCCTAGCTGATCAGCAAGCTCCAGGGATCCTGTCTCAGTCTCTCCAGTGCTGGGATTATAGGCATCTGACACCATGGCTAGCTTTTTACCTAGGTATTAGGAATCAAATCTGGGTTGTCACATTTTCACATCAGCGCTCTACCAATTGAGCCATTTCCCCAGTCCTTGAGGCAATGCGTTTGTTGCCATATAAAAAAAAAGAAACCTATCTAAGTCTCTCACTGGCATTTTCCAAATTCACTTAACCACAGGACTCTCACCTCTACCCCACTGCTTTGTCATCTACTAACAGGTCACAGATTTCCAAAGGTTGTACTCTGGAAAACATAAACTTCATTAGCAAGAATTCCTTTTGCTACCCCAAGCATAATGTTCCCATGGAGTGGTCTTCCTTGTGGGGACCTAGTAAGGAAGCCATGAGATGCAAGGGAAGAACAGGGAAAGAGTAAATAGAACTATGTGCGCTGCCAGCAGCAAAGGGTGAGGTGGCCACACAGTCCTCTGAAACTCTGATCTTAGGCTAAAGTCTCTCACCTCCAACCACAGGTTCTCTTGTGCTCTCGTTGGCTGATGTGAGAGTTCCCCTCTGCTCTCTGTTAGCAAAGACGCTATCGAGTCCTTCCAAGTCTGCTGTAGGTTTTCACCATCCTGATCTAAAACCTCAGGACTCAAAGTCTTTCGGGGGACCTCTGAAAGAAGCTTTCTAATGAATACCCCTACCTGACTCCTTCTTCCCTTACAAGATGCTGTCCCGTTAATCTTCTTAAAACACTGTATTTGCTTTCACAGAAAGGAAACAGTTTAAAACTCTGCAACAGCCAAGGTCCCTCACTGATGCCCTAACAGAGTGACACAATGGACTCCATTCTGCCCAGCAAGTTCCTCATCACCTCGGGCTCCCCCTTCTGCTGACACCCTAGCTGCCCACTCAGCATGACTGCTGAGCTCTGCAAGTCTACTGCCTCAGTCTCTCCAATTTCTTCTGGTTCTTACCTTCCAGCCTCCACCTGAAGCCCTGAAGGGGAACAGGGGCTTCTCCCGCTCTTACTCTCCTATGTTTGCATGTCATGCTCTTTAATGGGTTCTCGAATTTCTTGACCCCTACTAAGCTTCAGACAGGAAAACATCATGCTTCTCACATATATTTAGAAGGTATCCAGAAATTTCTCTTGGCGGACAAAAGAAAGGGTCCACATTTGTCTCATGAGTAAAAGTTAAGCGCGCAACTTTTAAAGCCTACAACACTTCAAGTCAAAACCTAGGAACACTAACTTCTTTTGAGAACGCAAAGGCATTTAGAAGAGATATTTATAGTTAAATTCACCTTAGTCTTTGAAAATAGTGAGGAGAAAAAAAATATTCTATCTCCTCTTAGAGGACCCAGGGAATTCCACTAACTTTCCTAAAGAGAGAGCAGAGCTTTCTGCCATTTCTCCACCAGCTTCTTGCTACACTCCAGGGGGGAGGGTCTAGACAGGGTGTGTCAGGTAGCGTGTCTCTAAACAGTCCAAAGAGGCTGGTCAACAAAATTCATCCCAGCAAGACTCTCCCTCTTGGCAAGCGCTATTTCCTTCCTTCGTTCTTTTAATTGTATCACTATCATTTTGTAATCAGCATGTTAATAGACAAGTGTAGATTCTTTTTTTAACAACAACTACAAAACAAACAAGCAAAGGAACAAACCCACCCTGGTACTTGAGTCATCTGCAGTCAAATGCAGTCGTTTTACTCCGAGTGTGTGTGGACCCGCCTTAAGGAGACTGCTAAAAACAAATAGTGGCCCCCTGGACACTGGGTGGAAATTTCCTATTCATTGGCTGGAGCAAAGCCTGCTATTTTTTTTTTTTTTTTAAAGCATTCCGGGTGATTGTGAAGCATATTGGAGTTTGAAAGCCAGATGAAAGACTGGCCTAGTTTTAAAAAGAAAAAAAAAAAAAAGGAAAACGTTTAGGGTTAATTGTAAAACAGCTGGGCTTAGGAATGGGAGTGCGGCTTAGCCAATAAATCGTTTGCCACACAAGCAGGACCTAAGTTCAGTGTTCAAGATCCATGTTAAAAAAAAAAAAAAAAAAAAGGTCCGCTGTGCGCACTTGTAATCCCAGTGCTGAGGAAGTGGAGGCAGGTGGAATCCTGGGGCTCTTGGGCCATCCAGCCTCATCGGCTTGGTGAACTCTAGGCCAGTGAAAGAAGAAGCTATCTCAAGAAAACTAATGGCTCTTGAAAAAGGACACCTAAGGCTAACCTCTGGCATCCACATGCTCATACGCACATGGATATGCATGCACCCCCACGTAATGAAAGACTCGCAGTGCATAAGGAAGGCATCCAGAGGATAAGTAGTTGGCGACATCTGTATAATGCCGTGAGAAAAAGACAGGTTCAAATTCTACATAAGCTACTTGCACATCATGTGCCTGACTTTTTCTAAGAGTCCTATGTCCCAAGGCAAAACAGAAGTCCCCATCTTGCCATCCCCCTCGGTTTCCGAGAGACTCTTTATGGGAAGTGCTTGAATTAACCTCAATGCGCAACAGCACTAATCAATTATTAGCAGCACTGACTAATTATTAATGAGACTCGAAAGAAGATCAAAAAAAGGCTTCCCGGAACGTCCCAAGCCCATCCTATTTTGCTTTTCTGCTGCTAGGATAAAGCAATAGCCAAAAGCAACTTGGAGAGGAAAGGGTTTGCTTAGCTTAGAGTTCATGCCCCATCCCTGAGGGAAGGCTGGGTAAGAACTCAAGGCAGGAGCAGCGAAGCAGTCACTGATCCTGAGGCCATGAAGGAATGCTGCTTTCAGGCTTGCTTTCTCTCTATGGCCTGCTCACCCTGCTTTCTTATACAACGTAGGACTACCCACCCAATGGTGGCACCCAATGGTGGCACCACCCACAGTGTGCTGGGCCCTCCCATGTCAATAAAGAATCAAGAAAATTCTGCACAGACATTCTTCCGAGACACCGTGATGAAAACATTTTTTTTTTTCCCAGTGGAGGTTCCTTCTTCCCAGATGGCCAGCTTGTGTCAGGTTGACAGGGACTAGTCATTACAGAGCCCTATATTAGTTTTCTTGTAATAGGTTGTTGTCAATGTATTCTTGAAGACCACGAGATTCCTAGAATTTGTAAAATTACTATATCTTCAATTCTCTAGCTTGACTTTTTAGTATAAGAGGTAGCTAGGTGGTGGCATCCGTTCAGTCTTAGCACCTAGGGTTTCATTTATGTTTACAATTGTATAAACATCAAACAAAAGCCAGATCAAACCAATCTGTAAAGAGAAGAAGTGGTGGGGAAACTGAGTCTCTGCTGGGCATGAGGCAGATGCGAGCTTTGAAATCTGACATCCTACATGGCAGCGTGTACTAGCTTATAAGCAGAGAGCGAGAGCGAGGGCAGAAACACAACACACACAGTAGAATGATTTTGTCTGGTGTCTATTAGTAATGGGGTTAAATGCACTTTCGGTACCAGTTTTAAAGTCACCACGATGTTAACCTTGTCTTCATGTGAGTAAGCAATTGTGATTCTTTTTCTTAATGGTCATTGGAATCTCCCAGAAGATATACTGCAGACCTTCCCATGAAAAAGTGTCCAGGAAGAATTTACCAAGGAGGAAAACCTTACCTTGAAGATGGGCATGGCTATCCCATAGACTGAGGTCCCGGACTGAATTTAAAA
The DNA here is from genome assembly GCF_008632895.1 of Mastomys coucha. Taxonomy (NCBI): domain Eukaryota; kingdom Metazoa; phylum Chordata; class Mammalia; order Rodentia; family Muridae; genus Mastomys; species Mastomys coucha. Next base: position 67,370,427 of record NW_022196891.1, read on the forward strand.
AGAAAAATGGAATAAGCAGATGACCAGCTGTGGATCCAGTGTCCACAGTAGCTGCCTCACACTCCTGCACCGACCACGGAGCCACACTCCCCACCATGCCTGCCCTGCCCTCTGCTATGATGCTCCATATCCACTAACTGTGAGCAAAAATGAGCCCTTTCTTTGAGATTTTTTTGGGGGCGTGGGTATTTGGTCACAGAAATGAGAAGAATAATTAATACAGCAATTTAGTAAGTGGTCAAGTGATATCCTTTAAAACTAACACTTGATGATTAACTGCTACTGCATTTTGGTTGAGATCCAAGTTTTCTGAGTTTATAAACCCTCGAGGCTAAGACAGTTTATTCAATGGGCCTACATGAGCAAGCCTTCTCTGCATAAGTATTAATATATTTAAACAGTAAACCCAAGTTACAAGTAAAAAGCTATTCAGTTCCAGCCACTCACTTCCTCACTCATGATGAATTCAAACAGAGCCCCCGTCATCTGTCACATTACAACCAGGCTCTTACTTGAATCTGATTTCACTAATTATTTGATTTCACCAATAAATTGACTTTAGCTTGCACTAATAAATTTATTTTAGATTTATAGTTGTCTATGAGCTATAAGTACTGGAAGTGTCCTAGTTTCATATTTATACATTTCAAACCTATTTTAAAATTTTTAATCATATCTGCATGAGTGTTTGCCTGCCTGTGTGTATATACACCATGCGAGACCTTGGTGCCCACAGAGGCCAGAATAGAGCGTTGGAAGCCCCAGAACTGGAGTTACCTATGCTTGTGGGCTGCCATATGAGTACTAATAACTGAACTCATGTCCACTATCCAGCCATCTATCCAGCCCCAGATTTATACATGTATTAATAACACATTAATAGCTGATCACCTGAAAAGCTGAATTGTTTCTTATAAACTAGATTCGCATAGTATTCATGTAGTGATGGCAAATGGACAGTCCTAACAAAATACTTCTTGAGAACCACATCTACTCTTCTGTTGACCTATGAGAAGGTTCTGTCTCTCTTCATTAAAACATAATATTGTTTTAATATTTTATAATATAATAATTTTAAAATATTCACAAAGACACCAGGATCTTTCTTCAATTGCTACAGTTTATAAGAAATAGAATTTGAACCCAGAGCTCCCTACAGCATGCTCAACGCTGAATTCATTTCCACAGGACCTGACTCCTGATCTGCAGCATAGGCAACAAACAGACATTGAATTCTTTTATGTTCTATAAAGCAGAATTAGGAGGCCTGCATCCCTCCTGTTTAAGAAATGTCCCAACAGGTCAGAACTGTGGTAGGCATATAAAAAGCCTATTTTAAGGAGCCAGTTAAGAACTCGTTTATGGGTTTTTGCAAAGAGTGATTTACAGAGACCACCTAAGATACGTATGGTCCTTGCTCAACTGGATGATCCTGACAAAAATTAGAGGAAAAATAAAATCCTTGGAATTCCAATAAATAAGATCTCAGCTACATACATGTAATAGTTGTGCAGCTGTGTCTTCATGGGGGACTCCTAAAGCGGGATCTGTCTCTGACTACATTGCCTTTGGATTTGGGTCCCTTTCTAACATCCATAGAGGAAGATTTGATGTGCCTGGTCTTACTGCAACTTCATATGCCAAGGCTAGCTGATATCTATGGGAGGTCTCCCCTTTTCAGAGGACAAGGAGAGGAGAGTTAGCTGGGAGGAGAGGAGGGGAGAGGAAGCTTCAGTCCAGAAGTAAGTAAATAATTTTATATATACATATATACATATATATATATACATATATATATATATATATATATGAATGACTGAGCTACATGGACAATCTGACACTGGAGCTTGCATTTTAAGGAGAGAACTTTTTAGCTGAGGGGCAGGGCTATCCAGAGAGTAGCCCACGTGACTCATGGTTTTACTGTGGAGTGACTCTGGGTATGGATACTGGTTCCAGAGAGCGATTAGCAGAACCAAACTGGAAAATGTCGAGATTTTGTAATGTTCTTTATAGATATGAACATTATGTTTTTACATCTACTTATTTATTGTGGGTATGCTTGTGTCTATATGTGCACATATGTGGGCCACAGCACATGTGTGGTGGTCAGAGGCAACCGGAGAGAGTCGGTTCTTTCCCTTCACTTGGGAGGGTCCACAGGGAACTAACGCTAGTGGTCTGTTTTGGCAACAAACAGCTTCCCATGCAGAGCCATCCTGCCAGCCCATAAAAGAACATTTTAAGAGCAAAGATTGTGACAAATAGTTGTACATAGTCTCACTGTTAAAAGTTTGCAAAGTTAAAATCTGAATTGTAGCCTATTTACCCTTGGTCTACTACACTTTCAACTATAAGATGATATTAAGTGAGATTATCTGTCTGTTGTTATAGCTAAAATAATGCAAATAATGGCTGTTTAAGTAATAGTTGTCATGTGACAAGAAGATTCTTATCTTATCAAATATCCCCTGGAGTGCTTGAATACTTTTGATGAATCAATAATCTTTAAAGTTTCTGTTTCACATAGCTTTATTAAGTAAAATAATGATATTCAATTTTAAAATGCAAGTGTGTTACAATGATGTTATCGGAGACACATAATCAATTTATTTTGAAATAAAAATAACTCCCAGCTATTATTATATCACAATACTTTCCTTCAGATAAGAAAGAGCTAAAGATAGAATCGTAGTGTTAGTACTTATTGGCTTGGAAGAGAAATGTATTCTTAGTTCTAGGTTACAGAGAAACTGAGCGAACACTGGGGATGTTCCTCATACGCTGCCTGCCCTCAAGCTGCCTTTCGCCTCTGATGCTATCAGTGTGGCTCCCCACCCAGGTACATGCCACTTCTACCGGAGGATATCTTGGCTACCTCAGATTTGGACAATGATAAATAAAGCTACTGTGAAAATTAATATGCAGTTTTGTGTGATCACCGTCTCTCAATTTATTTAAGCAAAAATTAGAGTGTGGACATGCTACAACCTACAGTGAAAGTATATGTAGCTTTACAGGTGTGTGTGTGTGTGTGTGTGTGTGTGTATGTGTGTGTGTGTGTGTATGACGTGAACCTAACCTAATTCCTTCATGGTCTGTGCACTTGAATGCCTTCTCACCTGCTCACCTGCCCTCCGTCTCTCTTGAAGTGTGTAGTTCAAGTACTTCATCCTTTTTATAAGCAGCTGTCTGTTTGCTTCACTGCTGAATGTTTCTTTTCTTTGTGTTTCTTAGATCATGCCTTTTGCAAACATTTTCTCCCCTAATCTGTGGCTGATATCCACATCTATCTTGACATTGTCTTTAGCAAGAAGGAAGTTATTGATTTTAATGATGTGTAGCTTATCCACTATCTCCTTCTTGTAGTTTCAGATGTGCAGTTGGGTCTGAGAGACTCTTGTTGACTTTTGTGAAGGATGGCAGTGGTTGTGTAGATTCATTGTGCTTGCTAAGGAAAAAGACTTCCTTGTCTTTGCTGTATGGCTCTTCCTCCGTTGTCCAAGACTCTCTGGATGCATTTGTGTTGGTTTATTAGGGCTCTCCATACTATTACACACAACGATTCATCTGCCCTTTGCTAGTACTGTAGCTTCATAGAGAACCCTAATCATCAGGTACCACCTCTCCAACCACATTCCTTTAGCAATAAAGAGTCAGCTCGGCTGGCTATTCTGATTCTCCCATAAACATTATTTTAATGAAGCAGAGTATCACTATATGTTGGCCTTGAACAGGATCCTCCTGCCTCAGCCTTCCTATTGCCAGGATACTGATCTATACTACCACACACTCAGGACTCCACCATAAGCGTCACCTTCAGTTTATCAATTTATTTTGAAATAAAAATAACTCCCGGCTATTATTATATCACAATACTTAAGTCCGCAAAATAACTTGCTAGGGCTTGGGTTGGGAATTGAAATTTTCTTAACTTAGGAAGGCAATTCGTTTCTGTAGAAAGGGTACATCATGACTCGACCAAGGCTAGCGAGCAGCCATCTCTATTTCTCTTTAATGTCTTCCCATGCTATTTTTACATTATCATCACCTTCTTAATGTTAAAGCTATATGATCCACACATCCTAAGATTAGAAAAGTGTCTGAGCCAGGTGTGGCAGTGCACACCTAATCTATATAGTTAAGTTCCAGGCTAGGCTAGCCTGGGTTACAGAGTCAAAGTCTGACTCAACAATGAGCAAGCAGGCAGAGCTGCACCTGGTCACCCATGAGAGTTAATGCTTCTTGAGAGAATTTAATTTCCATCCTCAGTTCATTATATTGGCTGGTGCCCTGTAAGGATCTTTGCAACCCTGACGTACCCTCTAAGTTCTCTTAGCTTCTGTGAAGCTACAGGATGGCAAAGCATTTAGCTGCAGCTCCCATGAGGACAGGCAGGGTGTGAGTTCCTTTTACAAACCAAAGTCCTAGTTCATTTTACTCCCGGTAAGCAATGTGAAGGGCGCATATTGGAGTGATGGTGCTTTAAATCTTCCAGAATCACACATACAATCACACACGTACATAATGGCACATACACACAATCTCACACACACAAAATCACACACACACACAATCACACACATGCATAATCACACACATACAGTCACACATATACACAATCACATATATATACAATCACACATACAATTACACACACAATCATACACATATACACATAATCACACACAAAATTACACACAATCACACATACACACAATCCACACATACACATATACACATACAATCACACACAATCACACACGTACTATCATGCACACATAAAATCACACACACACACACACCTTCTCTTGACTTGCCATGAACTGTGTGGTTTATTTTCAGTCTTTGGTGCAGACGTGGAATAATAAGCATGACTTGATGCTGATGGAGACAGCACAATCAATAAGGATGATGAGGAGCCCAGCACTCCCCATGCTCCTGCTCAGCCCGCCACCAGCCAAGGCGCTGGCCCTATGGGTAGTGATTTGCTTGTGTAGCTTAGGCACTGCTCTGTATTGCTTTTGAGATTTTCTTCTGTCACTGCTGAGTGTGTCTGTGTCTCCTACATCCTAAAGACAGATTATCTTTGACGTCTAGATCCTTCATCTGTTGATAACGAGCATTAGTAGATACCTACAATGTGCCAGCCCTAGCACTGCCAGGCAAGAACTAAGGGCACAGCAGCTGTTTAAATAAACAGGACTTTAAACTTTGAACACGTATCATTACACATGGCTCGAAAGAAATAAATGTCATTTATTTCTTTTATCCTTCTGTAATAACTAACAGAGAACATGAAATGTGTAATAAGTACATATTGAATGGTTGGTAAAAATAAAAAATACCAATGCAAGATGTTGCCAGCAGGGCAACCAAGTGGAGAATGGAGGGTTAGGAGAACTTGATATTCTGTTCTCAATTACTCTGTAGAGCTAAAGTTGCTATAAAATATAAAGCCTATTAATTTTTGAAGGAAATTGTGAAAAATAAAACACAAACCTTTCAGTCTTTTTGTAACACATCTGGCTCTCCTATCACGTGCGGGAACCATTTCTGAATAACTATTGCTGAATTATTTAATCATTCTTCAGCAAACCTGAAAGCACAAAATCTTATTACCTAACCCTGAATAACAATTTTCCAAATCAGCTTTTGTCCAAATACAGGTGATATGCCCCAGAGCCTAAAGCAATGGCTGTCTAAAGACATGAGGGACCAGGCAGTGTTGATGGCCCAGAGCCTAAAGCAATGGCTGTCTAAAGACAGGAGGGACCAGGCAGCGTTGATGGCCCAGTTGGCACAGTGCTCCCTGCACAAGCATAATGACCTAAGTCGAATGGCCCAGAATCCTTCTTTTAAAAAGAGAGACTGGCATGATTGTATGTGCTTGCAATTCTCAGTCCTGGGGAGGAAGAGACAGGCAGACCTCTAGGGCTCACTGGCTGGCCAGGCTAGCCTACTTGAGGAGAGAGATATTTACCCACACATGAATACGGACATACATATAGAAAGAGAGAGGGGGGAGGAGGGAGGGAGGGAAAGAGAGAGAGAGAGAAAAAGAAAGAAAGAACAAAAGAAAGAAAGAAAGAAAGAAAAACAAATTATTATAACCACTAAAACGTAGAACTGAGAGGGTAGATACCAAATAAATATTTGCTGAAGAGTTACTAAATCAACAGAGAAAAAGAAAATTAGGGTAGATGATACCAATGCTATACAATTTATAATAGGTAGGAATATGCTTTTTATACATTAATTAACATTTTCATAAAATACACCCGTGGCTTTTGAAAATGACACTATTTGGGAAGAAAAGGCTAATGAGAAGCTTTTTGCCTCGGACAAGATAATTCAGAGATTATCTGTTTCATGTTTTATAAATTCCTAATATTCTCCATTTAAAAAGAAAAATTAAAAAGCGCTAGATTACTCCATCTCCCATCGCCATTTATTCCAGTTTCCTATGCCATTAAGACTCTAAACATGGAGGCTGGAGAGGTGGCTCAGTGGTTAAGAACACTTGCTGTTCTTACAGAGGACCTGAGTTCAGTTCCCAGCACCTACATCAGGCAGTGCATTACTGCCTGTAACTCCAGCTCCAGGGGATTCAATGACCTCTTCTGGTCTCAGTGTTTATATTATACAGACATGTACACACATACACACACAGTACACATACACACTGTACACACTGTATACATGCATACATACACTGCACACACTGTACACACATACTGTACACACACTGTAGACATACACTGTATACACACACACACACACACAAATATTAGGGTTATTTTTAAGTCTTTACAAAAGACCCTAAACAAATCTTCAGCAAATTTTACTGGACAGCTTCCTATGAAAGAAACCAAAGAGCATCCCCACTCACCATCATTGTAGAAACAATGCTTTCCAGCTTCCGCTACTTTATCTGACCCGCTCCTCAATGAGAACAAAAGTGGATGAGCAAGATAAGACTTCCCAGGTAAGGCGTGGGAAAATCATAGTGTTGAGACCAAAGCTTCATAATATGACAAGACAACCACCTGGCAAGCTCTTCTCAGCACATGCCCCTCCCTCCTGCCAGTCTCACACTGTAGAGACACACCAGGCCGCATTAACCTCTGAGTGGCAAGTTTAAAGGGCTCATCAAAGATGGAAGGCAAGGCTTGAAACACAGTGACAAAAATGTACTGTCAACAGAGCTTAGCTTCCAGAAGAGCCATAGAAGCGCAGCCTTGTGGGAACAGTCTAAACTCATCTTTGCAACATCTTTATTTGTACATTCATCTTCCAGGCCAGGAAAATACTCAATGCTGCCCTTCCCCTGTGTTTACACAACAAAGTGAGAGTCCGGCTAGCATGTACACAGTATGTCAAATGACAGCATTCCGCATCTCTGAAGAATTACAGAAAGTTGGAAACGTTCAACGGTTCCATGTAAGACATTTAAGAACAGAATACAAAGTTTAGAACGGGCATCAAAATAACAGAATTGTTTATAACCAAATTATTTATAAAGCATGCAGCCTTGATTGTAATATATTCAAACGTAGGCAAAAACGATGAATAAGAAGGACAGCTGAAAGTCCCTTAGTTTCACCATCCGGTCATTGGAGTTCCAGTAAATATCACTGGACAGTTATCTAGATGTCTTTGTTGAGCTGTTATTTTCTTAAAAAAAAAAAGATTAAACATAATTGAACTGAAATGCCTTAGACTCATGCCAGCATAAATACTTATCTCTGCCTCACATTAGAATGACCTGGGTGACAAACTACCCACTCTCATTTTCCACCTTTGTCCTTAAGGCCTACCTGGGGTTCTGAATTACTGCTGAGCCAGTCTATTCCAACATCACCTTCTCAGCTGCAAGGACACCCTGGGAAGATTTTAATCCCGTGGCTGAATTCAGAGCAACTCTGGGACGCCTGGGAATATTGGACACACTCATGGCCTGGTGGGGAAAGAGTCGACCAATTCATATGTTGTACAGCTGTCAGCAGGCCAAGCACATAAAGAATCCAGTGTGTCTGTACTGCAGACAAGTCCGCATTGATGTGAGCCAGCACACGCGAGCATGTCATGGTAATCCATGGTTAGCTGGGCCTTGGTTTGGCTTATGTGTTTGAGGTGCTATAGAATACCAGAAGGTACATCTTCCAAAGGAAGTTGAGATGGATGTCTGAATTAGAGATAAATGTATGTGGCATGGCATGGATAGGCAGGAAGCACTCTGACTTTATTAGAACATCTGTTAAAAATGCTATTGTGTGGAAAGGTTAGAACGAAAATTCCCTATGGGAAATACAGATCCAAATGGCTCCCATTCCGGGAAGTGACTGTGTAAGGCTGGAAGAAAGGAGTGTAGGGAGGCTATGGAGGAGAGGCAATGAGGGACTTTCTCTGGATAATGCTTCTGCTTTGCCCTTGGACAGGAAGGCTGTTGATCCTAGGATCCTAGAAACACCTTCTCAACTTCTCAGATTTGTGACACTTATAGAAGCAACTGGATCTTAAGCAGAAGCAGAGGCAGAGGCGTCCACAGGCTAGCCTTCAACTCCTACTTCAGGAGCACTGCAAGTTTTCTGACTGCAGGCACAGAGCAGGCCATGTGACATGGAGAAGATGAAGGGAGATGCACTTGCCAGTGAGAATATGTTCCTGGGCTCAGAACCTGTCCTCAGCTGGCTACAAAGCTCCTCCTGATTAAACCTTGCTCATTCAGAGACAGTACAGATCCAGAGACGCTTAGCGTAACCTATGGACCTTCATCCTGCTCCACTTTGGACAAACCAGACCTAAGCATGAGAACCTGAGGTCAGTCTACTGAAATGCACAGTAAAATGTCTGGTGAAGGCCTACACTCAGAATCCAACAGCACAGAGGCCAAGACAGGAGGGTCCCTGGAGCCCAGGGGCTAGTCAGCCTAGCCTACTGAGTGAGTCACCAAGGGATCCTATCTCAAAAAAAACAAAAACAAAAACAAAAACAAAAAAACAAGGGAGTTGGCTCCTCAGGAATGAGACCCGAGGCTGACCTCTGGTCTCCACATACACAAACACACCTGCACATTTGCGCCTGTACACACATGTGTGCATGTATGCACACACCACACAAAGAGATGGGAGTGAAGATAGAGCTCCAATCCCATTTCAGAGCTTTGCACACCGTCTCACGGGTCTGCACCAACTGCCAGACCCAGCCTGACAAAGGCCGATTCCCAGGACATTCAGTCCCATTTCATTACAACCATAAGAGCTGACCTAATGAAGCCCTTCTTAGCCTCCAGAATGCATTCATGTCCGAGTCTAAAACAGTAAAACTCACGAGTATTCTTATGTCCAGGTAGTGAACACAGAGGCTAAAGTGCAGAAAGCAGGAAAAAGTAGAGACAGAACCTAACCTGGGTCTACCAACTCTAAAAGTCCCAGGTTCTCTGCATCACAAAGCTAAACAGATAATCCAGTACCTGGAACTTAACCTCCATCTGATACCTGGGCAAGGGTTTCTCTGAGCTCAGATGCAAACTGTTCCCTTAGGCTGGCCTGGGTACCTCCTGGTCACCCAGTGAAACATGGAGTTTAATTCCAAAAGGAAGCAAGCCCACATGCAGAGTGGGAGACAGGAGAACTGCCCGCGGCGAGTCGCAGCACTGGACTCCGGATGTAACAACTTTTAAGCGCATTTAGTTGTGCTTCCTTGAACAATTAATTCCACTTCTCTGCCTTAAAACCTTTTCCAATAAGACAGGAATGATGCCTTCCAGAACTGTGGACAATCAATCAAATAACAGGTAAATGTCTGGAGGCTGGTCAGAGCAAGGACTCAAATGTGAATTTTTTTTTTGTTTCATTTTGCACACACACATGCGCGCACACACACACACGTGCACACGCGTACACCAACACACACACACACAAAGGCCACCAGCTGATGAGCCGCTTCTACCATCTTTTTAATTGCTGATAAACAGTCTTGAGATGACTTGCCCCATTGTCTCTTCTAAATCTTAAAAAAATAAGCCTGGAGGCAGAAGTGTGGAGTGCCAAAGGCACTAGGGCCGTGCTATGGAGTCTCCAGTCTGTGTAATGAAAGCGTTAGAAGCGGCAGCGGCGATTGCAAAGACCCCCTTTTCCAGACTCCGCCCGAGGCGACTAGGGAAGGATGCGACCAGTTAAGATGGTGCTAAAGGCCGGGCTGCCTTGAGTCCTTGAGACTCGCTTCAAATGGCTGACCTGAGTACTATGCCACTTGGAGAGAACGCTGTCCCTTAGATGGATAGGCCAGAACTCTGGATCCCAACTGCAAACAACCTGGGCCTTCTGATAACAAAAAGAAAAGCACCTAGCTCCAGGGAGAAGGAGTCTGGGAAGTGATTGCTTCTTCGTGTCACCTACTACAAACTCTCCAGGCAGCCGGCCTTCCCGCCCAGCCACCCAAGACCAAAGCTGAAGCCACCCCTCATCCCAAGCCCTCAGCCACAGTCGCCCTTCCCACAATTAAATCACAAAAGGTTCCGGGCCGTGTTCTCACCAAAACTCAGGTCCCTCAAACACCACCACTCAAAACCTGAAGACACAGCTCCTGGCTCGCCTCTCTCCAGCAGCCCGACTCTGCGATCGGCCTGTCTTGCCTGCCAACATTTCCAACTCCGCTAAAACTGTTTATTGTACCGTGCAGCTGCTATGGAGTCCTGTAACTTCGCTTCGGCCTTCTTTGGTTATTGGCGCCTAGTCTTCCCTCCCTGACACAAATCCAGACCCCAGAACATGAGATCTGCCTTGGTCCTGAGTCTTGGAGAGCCCAGCTCCCTGCCCTTCTGTCCCTGATTCAAACTGCCCTCTGCCGCTTTTTAAAACTTTTCCTGACACACCAAGAGAAGTCCACTTAGAACTTTCATTTTTAGAAAAGAAAAAATGAAAGGGGGGGAGGAGGGAGGAAAGAGCCACATCACTTACTTCCAGTCCAGGGACGCCCAGGTTTGAAAAGAAGAAAACGGTTATAATCCAGTAGGTTCCCCAACCCAAAAGAAGAATTTCTCGTGAACCACTTCTTTTTCCACTTTGCCGGTGAAGGAGCCCCGTGGTAGGCATACATCCACAGGCTGATGCAAGATGCCTTTGAGAGAAACCTCACATTCTGAGGATTCCTGGGCCTGCGCCAAGGATCCCAGCATCCAATATATTGCACATTTGCTTTCAATTAGGAAGGGGGTTGGGGAGGGAAGAAGGCAAGTCACCAATCAGAGCCGCTTTCTGTTTAAAGACTTTCTTTCTGACCCAAGGGACCACGAGCAAAGCTATAATTTACAGCAAAACCCATTCATAGAAGAAAAATATGTCTAACCATAGACTTAAAGATGCAGCTCCCTTCTGCCTTCTTGCCACCCGTGCCTCTCCGTGCCTTTCCCCTGCGTCTAAGACACGATTCCCATGGCGGGATACTCCCCCCCACCTCATTTTTCTTACTTGAGTTGGAAGCTATATAAGCACAACACCAGGTTTGGAGTCTCTTGTGATTCTCGTTTCCTGGACAGTTGAGTCACACACATGGAGCTGATCTTTCGTATTTTGGCCATGAGAGCTGAGCTGAGCTGAGCGCTGAGCCCTCCTCCAAAAAGTTTGTTTTAATCTCTTCCCCTCACTGAGAGAGAGAGAGAGAGAGAGAGAGAGAGAGAGAGAGAGAGAGAGGAGAACCTAGATGCTCTTAGCATCCAGAATTTCTACTTTTTTTTTTTTAATTCAATCCTCAATTGGAGTCTGTTTCTACCCTGGATTCCTGCTGTTAAATGAAAACACAAGGACTTTCTAAAAAAAAAAAATTTTTTTAATTCTCTTCTAATCTCCCTGCCCCCCACCCTCCTTTCCGTGGTGGCCAGAGTGAAAGAGACATCATGTGAAAGTAATATGTAGCCAACAGGGGAGGAACCCCTGCTGGGCTGTCCAAATGATAGCTAATAATCCTGTCCACCCACCCAGGTTCTGCTCTTAACTCTTCAGAGCCCGGAGCACTCTTGACGAAGCCTGGGGACCTGGAAGCCCTGATTCCCTTGTGGAGAGTGACCACTGGGTGAGCTGGGCCAGTAAGTGGAGGGGGAGGCAGATGGCCCAGGTTAGCTAGGAAGACAGCCTTCTTTTGAGAGCTAGCCTCCTTCCTCACAATGACACCTCGTCCTGTGGGCTTCTGAACAATCAATCACTGAGACTCTTCCCTGCCTGCCTTTGAGGAGGCAGCCTCAGAGAAGAGCAGTGGGAGAGGTGGAGCTTCTAGGGGGCAGGTCCAGCATACCTCAGTGAGTGTGGCACTTGGCTTCCCTCAGGAGGCTGGTGACACATGGAAAGCCCCAGTTGGGCTGGCCACGAAATTAAGATCTCTACCGTCAGTGGTGAGTCACCCGAGGGTCATAAGCCCACCACACGCCAGAGAATTAGAAAGCTACCGTGAAAGTCATGATCCATGATGGAGGAGGCACTGGGAATGAGGCTGCTGTGCCGGGGCCAACCACACAGGCAACCGAGGCCAGCAAATACAAGCGGAGGGAAGGAAACTAGAATGAAGGTTATCTTTACGAAGATAATGGAAGGACAGAGATGACTCTCCTGAGAGGATCCTTCAAGGAATGTAGGGCATATGGTATCAGGTGTGAGGATGACCAAAGCCAAGATAATTAGCACAGCGTCCTAACTATCTATAAACCATTGGTCAGACGCTTCCCCGTGTGCTTGCCAGCGACATCCACGGACGTCTGGCCGAAGACCTATGCTTAGAATCTGCCGCCCCGGGGTGGATGAACCATGTTTGGCGAGGTCACGAATTAAAGCTGAGAAGCAAGGGAATCACTTTGCAAAGACAGAACCTAATAAAAGGCAGGCACCTGGCAATACGGGTCCTCTAACATCAGAGTCTATATGATGCTTCTCCATAAGCCAGACTGCTTGCTTATGTATATAATTATTCTTGAGCCAACATCATTGCCTTCCAAACCCAGATCCCCTGGATCTGTCTGAGGATGGATGGACAGCACCGTCAGGAGTTTGTGTACAGACCACAAGGACTTCTGGGGAAGGGTGGACAGACTAGGGAGAACCGATGGGGCTTTGAAAGGGGCAAGTCCAGGACTGGGAGAACTGGGCTGATAGGTAAAGTCCTTGCCACAGGAGTGTGAAGACTGAGTTTGCATGCCTATACCCATATTTAAAAGAAAAGAGCTGGAACTGCCTATATGCATGCAGAAAGGCCTGTGCAGACAGAAGGATCCCTGGGGCTTAGTGGCAAGCCAGCCTAGCTGAATCAGCAAGCCCCGGATTTAGTGAAAGACCCAATCTCAAAAAAAAAAAAAAAAGTGAAGCGTTATTGAGAACGAAACAAGACATCAACCTCTGGCCTCCATACCAGCATTCACACATACCCATGCATATGCATGAACACACATACACACACACATACAAACACACACACACACACACACACACACACACAATGAGGAAATGTAAGCCCAGCCAAGCTTTGCCAAAGGTAAGAAGTAGCTCAGAGAGAGAGAGAAAAAAAGAAAGAAAAAGAAAAAAAAAAGGATCTGACTGTCATTCAAATAGTACATCACCCTAAATTACTTGTTCAGGTTGGTTTGAGCCACATTGCGAATTCTAAAAATTGGATGCTACCAGAACCAGCGCGAGGAAAAGCTAAAAGTAAGATTTCACTGAAATACTTAAGAGTCATTTATATAGCACATGGGGGGAATTGTTTTTAAGATTTTTTTTTATACACGTGAATGTTTTGCCAGCTGTTTGCCTGTGAACCACATGTGTGCCTGGCACTCTCAGGTATCAGAAGACAGGGATTGGGCCCCTGGAACCGTGCTGGGATTTGAACCTGAGTCCTCTGGAAGAATAAGCGCTCTCAACACAGAACCAACTCGCCAGTCACAAAGGGAATGAGATTTGGGCCTCTGTTTCCCAAGAGCTCTCAGGTGGAGCAGTGAGAGCTGGGCCTCTTTAGCATTTGGAGAGTCCTTGAGGGACAGGGAAGGAAAGAGACGGTAACTGTTAGTCAAAAGCTACGAGCACCAACTCACGGAACACGAAAGAAAATTCCCGAGGACTTGCAAACCATTAAGCAGTTTTTTGAGCAACACTGGAATTCCTAATGCTATGGGAACAGATGTGGAGAAATAATGCTTTATTACCCTTTTGTGTGCAGATTTTACCCCCCTGGTTTGTTTGGCCTGGGCAGCATGAGTCATCGCCATCAGAATTATTCATATTCCGTAGAAGGTAATATATCTTAGTTGTGAGCGCTTTTTGACACTGAAAATGAATTAACTGAGAAGCAATACGGAATTCCATTAGTAGGGTCTTACTAAAAATAGAACCTCTCTCTGTGGAAAGGTGAGGATACAGTGGTCCAGGTGAGGGTATAAGTCAGGGTAGAGTACTTGCCTAACCATAGGCAAGACCCTGGGTTCAGTCCCTGGCACTCTCCCCCAAAAGCACCAACTAAGGTAACATGCAAATGACAAATGACTTTTCAAGAACTTACCTGTATCTGAGATCTGGGTAAACAGGAGTGTTGAGACTGAAGTAACCATGGTAACTGTGGCTTTTCACCTGGCACTACGTAGGGTCGGACACTCTGATGCTGCAAAAATCGAAGGGTGTTTAAGATATCCTTAAAAGGAAATGAGTTTCACGGAAATGTCTGCCAGTGGCCAAGTCCCTGCTCCTCTCTGCCTTCTTTTTCTTTCTGTTACATGCATTCATTTCCTCCCCTCCCCTGCAGCAAACCAACGGGTTTCCTTCCCACACATATTTAAAGGTGGAAACCCTCAAATTGTACCTTAGTTGTAAAACGGATACGTCTTCACTCCACTTAAACATGGCTAGATGAGTATTGGAAGCCTGATTCTAGAGCCTAGGCGTGAAGAATTTGCTTCTTCAATCAGGCATGCTTCTTATGTTCATCATCCACATTTGCAATCAGGCGATGGGTAATGCACTAGGAATCCTGCTTGAAGGGTCCACACTCACAAGGAAATCAATTACCAGGAAATAGTAGATAGAGTAAGCAGACCACCAAACTCTTAACTATACCAATAATTTGTAAAGACTGACAACGCCTAGCTTGGGAAAACTTTATACCCCGCCAACATGGAAACAGAGAACATTGCATACAGTAGAGTCAGGTGAGAAAGACCAAAGGGAATACTGGTTTTCTTAAAGGCAGGATGGTCTAAATATCTAAGCAGCTACACTGACTGGCTTCAGTTTCCTCAGGGGAGTTTGCTCATGGTTAACAAATTTGTACAGGCTTAAGGATTATCTATAGATCTGTATACATCAAAGCATGGATACTGTCTATCCTAAGGTAAAGTTCTTCACAGATTGATCTAGCTGTGAAATTGTTCCCTTTCTCGCCTGAGTCTTTAACTCTGGGTGCTCACAGATGTTCTTCTCCTTAATGGGAAATGATTTGAATTCAGATACCGGGAGGGAAGCAACACCTTGTACAAGTTTTTTTTTTTTTAATTTATTTATTATAAATAAGTATACTGTAGCTGTCTTCAGACACACCAGAAGAGGACGTCAGATCTCATTACAGGTGGTTCTGAGCCACCATGTGGTTGCTGCGATTTGAACTCAGGACCATTGGAAAAGCAATCAGTGCTCTTACTTGCTGAGCCATCTCACCAGCCCCTTGTACAAGTTCTTAACTAGTCATAAAATAGAGAACACTATGAGGAGACAAGTTACTGGGCTGTGAGGATCTGATAAGATAATAAGTTACTGGGCTGTGAGGATCTGATAAGATAATAAATTAAGTATTGTATATTATATATAGAATATAATATATAGTATTATGTAATATACAATCCATATTATATATTATACTATAGTAATATAATGTGGATTATATATTTTACTATATAATATGGATTATATATTATAATATATAATACATATAACAAAATGTATTAAGTGCTCACAATGTGCCAGGCAACCCTTTAAAAACCTCCCTTTTATCCCTTCATATGACGCACACAGGATTTTGTTACTCAGACATCCCTGTGGTGTAGGAGGAACTAATGTACAAGATACCAATCTACCCAGCTCTATGCCTTATGGAGCTAGAATGTGTGTGTGCACACGTATGCTTTGCTAACAGGAAAGTGTGTCTACATGGTGAATAGAAAAGATAAGTAAATTGCCCTTGGGAAATCCTTCTTAGCCTTTCAGAGATACCTGTTATCCGCATGGAAGCTCATTTCCTTTCCCATCCTTTCCACTCCTGAGACCCAACACTCACTGTCTCTTTTCCCAAGCTCTCCTCCTAGAGAATGGGCAGCGAATCAAGAAAGAATTTCATATTGACTGTTTGCTGACTGCTGTGTGGGGTTGAGTACAGAAGAAGTTGGGGCTGACGGTGAGAATAAGGCTCCTTTGCGCCTTTGTTTAGAACAATGCCGCGTATAGTATGTGACAGTTTAAAGAGTGCCTTCGCAGACATGACTTCATCCGATCCTCAGACAGCCTCAATATGTACTCAGTGCAGATATTAATATCCTCATGTTACAAAAGAGGAAAGGGGGGCCTGGGAAGCAGGAGCTCATTTGAAGGTTTGGGCCAGGGAATGGGCAGCATCTGAGTTTATGTCCAGTCTAGTTCTTATGAGGTTCAATATTCCCCCTGCCCATTGGGTGTCAATGGCAAGCCTTCCCGGACCCTCTAGGCCAGACGGTACCTGATTCTAATGGACACACCAGTTGCTTTCCCTGCCTTCTGCTCTTTCTTTTCTCTCCCAGCCAATCTCCAGAGACGAAGGGTGAAATAAAATAAAACCAGGAGACTCAGAACCTTAACTTGACTGTGGGTTCCTGAACAAAATGGTGGTTGCAAAAAGTGTTGGAACAGCTTGCTTTGCAGCCTTATCCTAAAAAAAAATGTGGTCTTCCTTCTGGCTATAGGGCTGGAGCACTGCACTATCCTTGGCTAAGAGACCAGCCTATTTTAAAATGTTGTCAGAGAACAACATTTTTCAACAGCTTGGCTGTTGACCAACACTCATGGTCGGCTTTATGTGTATCCCGATTTCCTTCCCTTCTGACATTTGTACCTTATCCTGCACTCAGCGACACCTACCTCCCAGCATCTCACACATTTATCTGTCACAGCAAAATAGAGTCTGAGGGACAGTCTTCCTGACTCCGTCACAGTCTGGCGCACTCGTTGCATACACAACCATAGCCCTCTTGGTGAAGTGTGAAGACCTTTAGCTGCCTCTCTTCCTGGGTGGGGTTTCCAAGTGTGTTGGGGGAGGAACAACAGTCTCTACTGATCGACTTGGATGCAAGTCTGTAAGGTCAAAATTATTTTTACTTTTTTGAGGCTTACCTTTAGAGATCTGCATGGCTCTCCTCGTCTAGGTCCTAAGGGCACTGGGATGCATGCAGGGATAGTATCTGTGATTGTCACTTGGATGGGGGAGCTTCTAAATAAGTATTAAAAACCATGTTGTGGGCAGTGGTGGCGCACGCCTTTAAACCCAGCATGTGGGAGGCAGAGGCAAGTGGATTTCTGAGTTCAAGGTCAGCCTGGTCTACAGAGTGAGTTCCAGGACAGCCAGGGCTACACAGCGAAACCCTGTCTCTGGAAAAAAAAAAAAAAAAGAACAAGTGATAAAAACCATGTTGTTCTCTACAGCATCTCAATTCAAAGATTTTTATACCATCCTCCTCTTTGCAGGTCAGTCCATCCCGTTGTCCAGAGCTACACCCAAACACCACCTCTTTGCTTCTACTATACAATGTTCTTCGCAGCAGAAAAGAATTTATAGCATTGATGTTAATTTCCTGTGTGCAAATCCAGTGTGGAATGATCAACAGCACTCAAATTCCTAGTCAGTTCCTGGCCCTATGCTTCTAGAAAGACTCAGACATTGCACTTACAGATGGAGTCTGTATTCTCCAAGACCCTTCGTGTCCAAGACAGAACCTAGTTGCACAGAATGCTTTCTTTTGAACCACTGAAGAGATTTGGTGCTAACAAAGTAAATAGGAAAAACCAGCAAGGTATACCCCCGGGGCCAGTGAGGAATTGTGGGAGTGGCTTGGGGCAGGGGTATGATCTTGGGGCATCTTGTTGTCAACTTGACTACATCTGGAATCGACTTAAACCAACGCACTTGGGCACACCTGTGAAGGATTTTTCCTGATTGTATTATTAAAGTTCAGATGGCCCACCCTAAATCTGGGCCACACGTTCTGGTGGCAGACTACCCAGGGACAGGGAAGAAGGAAGCCCTTGCTCTTTGCCCACTTGCCATCAACTTTGCTGGCAACTTCCTTCATCCTGCTGCTGAGGCGTACCTTCGCTGTTATTAGGACCTACTTCTCTGGGGTTCCAATGACCAAAGACCAGCTGAGCATTCAGCCTTGTGGATTGAACAGCTCATGGATTCTTGGCCTTTGCATGGAGAGTTAGCCACTGTTAGACCAACTGGGCCACAGCCTGAAAGCTACTCTAACTAATCCAGGGTCATTATATCTGTTGCCTTTCTATAGAGAAGCCTGACTAATAGAAGAGGAATGGAGTCTGGAGACAGTCATCCCGTGGGGTGTCCGCAGCACTGGAGAGCCCTGAGCGCTCACATTGTTGCTGAGTCAATGGACAGCCTTCATTTCTTCAATGGATTGAAGATTAGAGGGAGAGTTAAATTGTTCATGGGGAAATCTGGGGCTTTCTTGAGAGATCTAAGGGAGATGAAAGGTAGGAGGGTATGCCCTGAGTCTTCAGCCCCCATGCTCACTGAAACTGCAGCCCCTGGATCCTTCTCTGGAGGCTCAGTTCTTCTCTCTCCCCCATTTCTTTTTAGAATCAATCTGAAACAAACACTGATATCGAAATCTGGTCTTGACTCAAACTCCAAGTTTCATCATCATTACTAAGATTGATGCCTGAGTGTCTTCTCAGTGTACAGTGACGCTTTTCTCGATCTCGTGCAGGGCATGGACCACTCGAATCTATGCCCACAGTAGGGAATCTCTGCTTCCAGGGTCATAACTGAAGAGACCATGAATTGAAATCTAAACTAAGCTGTTCTTTGGATGTTGTTTTATAATAACTTGAAAATGAAGCAGAGAAAAAAAAAATCCTACACAGTACTCATTTTCAAAGAGGAGAGATCAACCCTAAATCCATAGGCAGAAATATTCTCTGCATCATCTAGACTATGGGGTCACACAGAGGAAGGAAATCCCCAGGAGAAGGGATGAAGTAACCTGCAAGGAAAGGATACTAGTTAGCAAAGATTCTGGTGGTTTTCCAGTTCTCAATCCTACCCTC
The DNA here is from genome assembly GCF_008632895.1 of Mastomys coucha. Classification (NCBI taxonomy): domain Eukaryota; kingdom Metazoa; phylum Chordata; class Mammalia; order Rodentia; family Muridae; genus Mastomys; species Mastomys coucha. The sequence continues at coordinate 67,389,770 of NW_022196891.1, forward strand.
TTCCCAAGATGGAGCTGCAGGCTTGCCCAAGGATCCATGCAATACTGAATCCTTAGAACACAGTATACTCCCCTTTACTACTTAAACTGTGACAAGTGAACTTTATATAATGTGCAATCAGACTCCTTCCAAATCTCTCCTCTGGTATGTTTCCTAACATCCAATGAGAATGAAGGTAGATGTCCGTCTCTATCCCAATTAAGGAAGATAGGTAGAAGACTCGTGCTGCTGCTCCTGGTAAGTCTTTGGCTACCTGTTGCCTAGACTCCTGAATGCTTTTCTTTCGAGTTCACTCTACTTCTGGATTACCCGGAATGTATAAAGAGATGCATCCAGAGTGCTACTCACTCAGGGGACAAAAGTTCATCCCCAGAACCCATGTTGGGTGGCTCAGAATCACCTATAACTCCAGCTCCAGAGGCTCCAATGCTCTCTTCTGGCCTCCATGGGACAGACACACACACGCGCGCACACACACACACACACACACACACACACACACACACACAGAGGTGGGGGGAGAAGGGGGCAGGCAGACAGACAGACAGATAGACACACATGCAGAAATAATAAAAATAACAAATATTTTAAAGAAATTCAACTGGAGGATGGGGAGCTGGAGAGATGGCTCTGTGTTTTAAAGCACTGCCTGCTCTTCCAGAGGACCCAGGTTCGGTTCCCAGTCCTCCACATGGCAGCTCACAAACATCTGGAACTCCAGTTCTAGATTATCCAATGCCCTCTTGTGACCTCTGTGACCAACGAACATCAAACAAATGCTATGTAAATATATGTACAGGCCAAACACCCATACACATTGCACACACACACACACAAAAAAAAAAAAATTAGTAAGAAAAAAACAAACACCACCCTCCCCACCCTGAATATTTCAACAGAAATTGAAAAGCGTCATTATGAAGAATTGGTCACACAGCTCTTGGAAGGCTAGCTGGGAGAAAGACTAACTTAGCTACCACCCTAAGCCTTGGAGAACAAAAGTGGACAGATTAGAATGAAGCGCTGGGAGGAGGGGACACTGAGAAATTAGAGCTTGACATTTGAGGCAGTTCACACATGGTCTCTTCTGGCACCATGAGTTGGCACATTGAGGTTCTGCAAATAGGAAAGGAGCTGGAGCAGACTGCCACAGTGGTGTGAAATGCCACTGCTGGGGGAAGGTGCCACATCTGGAGCAGTGACGTTAATATCAAGGAAGAGAAAAATGACTTCTTTCTTGTCTTTTGCTGCTTTTTGGCTGTGCCTCTTGCCTCCTGTGGTCAAAACCTAAGAGGAAGTCCATAAAGAGAGAACCCCTGAGTCTGGTTTGCAAAGTCCCAGCTCTGTCACCACAGAACAGAGTACAGAAGAACAGGTTTAAAGCCGAGACAACAGGCAAAACACCACTACTCTTTTTGTCAACTTGAACACGCCTTCCCCACTACTCTTTTTGTCAACTTGAACACGCCTTCTCCAGCCCTTACCCAGATTTCCACCATATAAGACCTCCTTCCTTACAGACTACGCTTTTTTCTATGCTCACCAAGCCTTCTGATGACTGCTGCTAGAACAGTGTTTCAGACACCAGGTCCTCTCACAAAGTATTCATAAGCCACAGGCCATCCAGGGAGCTCTAGCTTGCTCCAACTAATCAGATTGAACTGGCTGGTTTTGTGTGTCAACTTAACACAAGCTAGAGTCATCCCAGAGAAAGGAGCCTCGGTTGAGGAAATGCCTCCATGAGATCCAGCTGTAAAGCACTTTCACAATTAGTGATCAAGGGAGAAGGGCCCAGCCCATTGTGGGTGGTGCCATCCTGGGCTGGTGATCCTGCCTGGGTTCTATAAGAAAGCAGACTGAGCAATCCATATGAAGCAAGCCAGTAGGGATCACCCCTCCATGGCCTCTGCATCAGCTCCTGCCTCCAGGTTCCTACCCTGCTTAAGTTCCTGTCCGAACTTCCTTTGGTAATGAACAGTGATGTGGAAGTATGAGCCAAATAAACCCTTTCCTCCCAACTTTCTTTTGGTTGATGTGTTTTTGCCATGGCAATAGAAACCCTAACTAAGCCACAGATTATACCAAAGGCCAGTTGATATTTCTCAAACATTAACTGTCCTAACCCAAAAAGTACTAGAAGATATTTTCCAAAACAATTACACAATTCAAGTATCTCTGAC
>NW_022196891.1:67391959-67407066 GCF_008632895.1 Mastomys coucha
ATGACCCAAAAAGAGAAAAAGGAGGGTCCTTCTTACAGGTCAGGAAATAGTAACTCCCCAGGTTCCATTTCTTTCCCCAGTAACCTCCGACAGAGGCACCATTTGCTCTGGTTCTCCCTATCACAGGCAGGTTTGCATCTTCTCTTCCTCCCTCCACTTCATGTTGAATATGTAAATAGGCGGGTCCTCTACCAGTCTCTAAGCTTCCTTTTTCCCCCTAATGTTTTAATTGACATAATTGTATACAGTTATGGGAAATGGTATGATGTTCCAATATATGTATACACTGGGTTATCAAAGAACACCATTTGGCATCGCTACCACCTCAAATGTTTACCATTCCTTTGTGCTGAGAGTGCCAGCATCCTCTTTTATTACTTTTTAAAAGAATTATTTATTTTATGTATATGAGTACACTGTCTCTGTCTTCAGACACACCAGAAGAGACCATCGGATCCCATTACAGATGGTTGTGAGCCACCATGTGGTTTCTGGGAATTAAACTCAGGACCTCTAGAAGAGCAGTCCACGCTCTTAACTGCTGAACCATCTCTCTAGTTGCTATTGTTATTTCTGAAATATACAGTATGATATAAGCTGTGGGTCTGCCCACTATACAGCCAGAACTTACAATCTTCCTGTCTTACGATAGTTTTGAAACTGTTGAGAAGGTCTCCCCACTGTTTCCTCCCACCTCTTCCAGCGACGATCCTTCTACTCTGTACTCTTAATGCCTAAGTGTATTTTTTTTAATTCATTGTTGTTGTGTGTATGTGAATGATGTGTGTGCATGCGTATGTGCATGTCATGACTTTGTGGAGTCGGGTCTTTCCTCCAACCTTTACATGGATTTCAGAAATTGAACTCAGGTGGTCAGGCTTGTATAATATGCACCTTTACCCACTGAGCCATCTTACCAGCCGTTTGTAAGTATTTTTTTAAGATAGCATCTAGTCTTTGTCTTTCTATGTCTGGATTGTCTCGCTTAATATGGTGCCCTCTAGATTCACCCATATGGATGTAAATGGCAGACTCTTGTTCTGTTTCAGGCTGAGTAGTATTCCAATGTGTGTGCATAGTCAAAAGTTAGGGTTATGCCCTACCTATCTACCCCACTGTTTTTGCAGCTCATAGATGATGTTCAGTCATAAGCACAGCCATAACACATAGTGGAGAGCAGATGCCCTCACTGAGACTGTGGTCAATAGTCCGGGATTTTAGAGAAAGGTGAGAGGACGTCCTGTTGGATGAGTCACAAAGCCTTTATAGGGAGACACAAATTTTCCTAGTCTTCAAAAATGGATGTAGGTCTGGAGAGATGGCTCAGTGATTCAGAGCACTCTGGCTGCTCTTCCAGAGGACTTGGGTTCAATTCCTGGCACTCACACAGGAGATCACAGCTGTCTGTAATTCCAGTTCTAGGATATCTGATGTCTCATGCAGGTGAAACACTAATGCAAGTGAAGTAAAATAAATTAAAAAAATTTTAAAAAATGAATGCAGTTTGGCATCCCAGTCAGAAAGAGCCAAGCAAAGGCATCAAGGGCTGGGAGAGTCAAAGCACATCTTTGAAACAAAACAAATGATGATAAGATTCCAAAGACTGGGACCTGTGCATGACAGGAGCAGGGAGGGGAGGAAGGCTTTTGGGTTGGCAGCAACAAGTGGATGAAAAATCGTGTCTACCTGTGGGCCAGGAGATGATGCAGGGATGCGAAAGACAGGCGACGATGAGATCGGGTGTCTGGTCCTTAAAGAAGATGGATGTGAGAAGCTTAGCCACAGAGCTGAGAAATGAATGTGGAGAGACACAGGGGACGGTGAATGAAGATGAGTATTTTATTCATTTTACATCAAAAGGCAAAAAATAAAATGCCAGCAGTGTGAGTCTCTGTTAAGAGGAAGGAAACATACCCCTAGCTCTGAGGTGGCATAATGCAGCAGTCACCATCACGATTCCTAGAGAGTTTGGATCTTAGTTCAGCTTCACACTGCCAGCTTGATGGCAAGCACAGCAGTCTGTCTCTCTGGGCCTCAGATCCCTGATGCGCATACCCTGGATGATTGCTGTGAGAGTAAACAGACTCATCAATATTTTGAAGTCACTGCAACAGCACCAGTATCACACTGGTCACTAAGTAAATGTTAAATAAAATAGAATGTTGAGGGCTGGTGAGATGGCTCAGCTGGTAAGAGCACTGACTGCTCTTCTGAAGGTCCTGAGTTCGAATCCCAGCAACCACATGGTGGCTCACAACCACCTATGATGAGATCTGACGCCCTCTTCTGGTGTGTCTGAAGACAGCTATAGTGAATTACACCAGAGCGAGTGGGGCCGGAGCAAGTGGGACTTGCAAGAGGTCCTGAGTTCGCTGGCCGGTGGTGGCGCATGCCTTTAATCTCAGCACTTGGGAGGCAGAGGCAGGTGGATTTCTGAGTTTGAGGCCAGCCTGGGCTACAGAGTGAGTTCCAGGACAGCTAGGGCGATCCAGAAAAACACTGTTTAGAAAAAAACAAAAACAAAAACAAAAAAACAAAACAAAGAGGTCCTGAGTTCAATTTCCAGCAGCCACACACGTGATGGCTCACAGCCATATGTACTGTTACAGTGTACTCATACACATAAGATAAATAAAATAAATCTTTTTAAAAAATAGAATGTCGAAACAGAAGATGCAGGTTATATCCTTGTGCATTCATATATGTTTAATGTATATTAAGTATCTACAAAATAGAATAGGCACAATCAGGAAATTCAGAAAATGTGAATATTGGGTAATTTAGGTTTCTATTACAGAATCAGAAAGATTTCTTCATTGAGCTACAGGAAAGCATGTATAAGAACCTGAAGAAATTTTGAAGCTCATTGAGTTCAACTCCTTCTCCATCCTCCCTCCCCACTGTCTCTTCTATACTATAGAAGAGGAACCTGAAGCTTGAACCAACATGGTACATCCCTGCAACCCTAGCACTTGTGAGTCTGGGGCAAGAGGTTGAGTGCTTGAGACCAGACTGGCTACATAGTGAGGTTCTATCTCAAAAGGAAAAGGAGGAAGAGGAAGAGAAGGAGGAGGGTGGAGGAGGAGAGGAGAGAGGGAGGGGAAGAGGAGGAAGGAGGAGGAGAGAAAAAGGAGAAGGAGAAAGAGGAGGAGGACAAGAAGGAGGAAGAGAAGAAAAAAGGAAGAGGAAGAATCTTTCATATGAAGTATATACACATGTGCATGCTCGCGCTCACACACACACACACACACACACACACACACATTCAGCCATTCAGAATGGCCATGCATGCAGAATCCAGGTATCTTGATTTCCAATCTAGTATACAGCAACTATCTCAGAGAAAGTGCCATAACAGGGACCTGGTCAGTTGATCCAAAACTGAAGTGGCTTACCAAGGGATAATGAAGGAAAATGGGAGAAACCTCTGATGCTATGCATACAAGCTGCCGGAACACAGCTGCACCACACAGGCGCCCGTCTCTCAATCCCACTTTGCCAGCCATTTTATTTCTGTTCTGGAATCAGTTTAAAAGACTATGGCGCTAGAAGCAACCCACAGAGTATTTGATTCTGAAACATGATATTGTATAATCAGAGTGGTCTCGAAAATGTATATTCAAGGATAATGATGAAAAAAACCCCTGCGCTTCAAAAAAAAATTTTAGAAGTAGAAAAAAGCAACCACACCAAAAGAAAATCTGTGGAATGATGAAAATACAACAGAAATATGGGCTACACTTTCAATTTCCCACTTTGGGACTTTATCAAATGATATAATTTTGGTGTGTCCTAAAATGATCTCTATTGTATACAGGAAGCCAGATGAGGTTTCCACAAGAGCTGGCTGTACTTGCTCTCAAATATATTAAACAAAAATTGGTTACCCAGTAGGTCAGATTGTGTTTCTGAATAAACAGCTTGTTGGTTAAATACAGGACTTGAAAGCATCGTAGTTGAGCGCTAGTTTTCTATTGCTTGGTTCTTCACAAAGGAGCGATTATTTGGGAGAGGAACGGTGGAAGAAATAAAGGAAGCCTGGTTTGGGGAATAATATAAAAGGACTTAATTTGCACTTTTCAGGGAGTAAAAAAAAAGAATCAAATGGAAATAAAATGGTATTCTGGGTCTAGGGAGCCGAACAGACCCATTGTTGATGAAAGAAACAAAGATTTTATGGGAGCGTGAGACTATCATCAAAACTTCAAGTGAACATCTGATAAAAACAGTAGGAGAGAAAGTATCTGAGACAGAAGCTTTCTCACCCCGCTGACTGGAAATTGAGATTTGCCTTGTGCATAGTTTGTCAGTCCTGTGGTGGACTTCTGCTCTGTACCCTGAACAGCTTTACCGGGAATCTGTTGCATGTAAAGAAGAATAGACTACGCTGGGAGATTTTTTTTTTTTCTTTTTTTGAAAGCGGCAGAAACTGGAACCTCTGGGATTCATCTCCCATATTCTTACAAGGGCGTTGGGCAGCTCTGGCTCCCACTTAACCATTCATTATACCCTTCTTGGTATACTCTGCAAAATCAAGGATTCTACACTAAGCCTCAAACAATCACATTGCTTAGATAAGCATAGGTTATATGATTTGGGTCTAAACCGTGAAATCCGATGCCTGAGTTTACCCACCAATAAATACAAAAGGCCTGTGTAAAGTGAGTCTGCCCTGTGTATGTCTAAGGGAATTGTCAAGGGAAAACTATGTTTGTATCATTTAAGTTGTTTAAGCAGCGGGTATAAAAGTCACTGGATCAGCCACGAGATGTGCGTTTTGCTGTAGCTAAGGCACATGCTCACAAGCCTTGGAAAATGTCTATAAAATAACGTCCCTGTGTTCTGTGCATTGTAGATAGCATTTTACATTAAAAGATGTGGACGTTTTAAGATGAAAATTTAACTATTTTCAAGATAGCCAACATCCATGAGTTTGTGCCCTCTCATCCCCACCCCCACCCCTGCCTGTCACCTGAGACCACAGAAAGCCACCAAGTGGCAAGTACCTGCAGCCTGGCGAAGGGAAAGCCTTCTAAAAATCTGCTCCATAAAAAAAATAGCACAGAAGAAGTCATTAAAATCAACTCTTTCCAGACACTCGTAACAACTGAAGGGACATTAAAGAGGAGCCTCTAAACTGAGGCGAAGAACAAGCATTGTGGGCTCTAACTTGCCCCAGTTTTGCCCTCTGATGCTCAGCTCATCAGTAGCCTTATAAACCAGACAGAGAAACACACGATTATAATCTCAGCTTGCAGGAAGACGAGGCAGGAGGGTCAGAAGTTCAAGGTCATCCTTGGCTAAATGACAAGCTTGAGGCCAGCCTGGGCTGTATCAGAAAAGAAGTTGGAAGAGGCAGTGGATATTGCTGAAGAGATGACTTGGTTGGAAAAGTGCTTGCCACGAAAAGGGGGGACCTGAATTCAGATCCCCAGCATCCGTATAAAAGCTGGAAACGGCAGCATGCACCTATAATCTAGAGAGGATCCTGGTACTTGATGGCCAGCCAATCTAGCTAATTGACTAGTCTCTGGTCTCAGCATACATCTGCATGAACACCACACACACACATGCACACACACACACACAGACATGGTCTGAGAATATTGTTCAGAGGTATACCATTTGCTTAGTATGCATAACACCCTCAAGTTTCCAAAGCACTAAAATAAAAGATTCAAGCTAGAAGCCTCAAAACTCTATCTGTGAAAAATAGCTACCCATTCGCCTCTAGAGACAGCAGGTTTGGAAGTTTTTCAAAAGGTACCACCTGCAATCCTCTCTATCTTTCTTCCCCATCTGGCAGCTGTCTGGAAACTCTATCTTCTAGCGTTGTCTTTACTTGACCTGACTCAGATTTCAGCCAGTAGGAAACTGTATCTTTAGGATGTTTATCAAAAGCATGCCACGGTAACGGTGTAACATTGCAGTGGCCTATGGCAGCCATACACCCTGGAACAAGCAAGACGCTGGCCAAAATGCTTCAGAGAAAAAAATTAGATTTCTACATGAACTTTGCAAACTTCCCCTAGTACATTCTTAGGGATCTAAAAGACTCAAATTAAGCCCATAAGTATGCCTGGAGATGGCTGGGAAAGGTGTGTGTTCTCACCTCTGGCTAACAATAAGATTCTGGGCAAACAAGAAAAGAAGAGAAAAGGAGGTGTTATAAGACGCTGACTGGGCTGGTGAGATGGCTCAGCAGGGAAGAGCATCGACTGCTCTTCGGAAGGTCATGAGTTCAAATCCCAGCAACCACATGGTGGCTCACAACCACCCGTAATGAGATCTGATGCCCTCTTCTGGTGTGTCTGAAGACAGCTACAGTGTACTTACATATAATAAATAAATAAATCTTAAAAAAAAAAAAAAAAGAAAGAAAAGAAAAGAAAAGATGCTGACCAGGGGCTGGAGAGATGGCTCAGCAGTTAGGAGCACTGGATGCTCTTCCAAAGGTCCTGAGTTCAATTCCCAGCAACGGCATGGTGGCTCACAACCATCTGTAATAAGATCTGATGCCCTCTTCTGGTGTGTCTGGAGACAGCTCCAGTGTACTCACATGCATAAACTAAATAAAGCTGACCAGTGCTTTGAGAATGTACCCTGGGGCTGGAGAGATGGCTGGGCTGGAGAGATGGCTCAGCCGTTAAAGGCTAGGCTCACAACCAAAAATATAAGAGAATGTACCCTGGCACACATGTAGAATCTGTCAGCAGAAAGCAGAGAAACATTTGGTTTAAAATATCTAAAGAAGTTTCTCTTGTAGGTGGCCACTAAGTTAACCTAACAGAAGCATTAGTGTTGGCCCATGCAAAGAATGAAGACTATTATATCAGTAACAATGAGGAAAAAAGAAATGTGATTTTCAGAGTCACTATCTTGTGCTATTTTAATTGTCCAGTAGTTTTTAAATGGCTTAACGAAAACCAAGAAAATGAGTCTATGTAAGTTCCTGGAGAAGCCCTAATATCAGGCTTACAAGTAAAAGGCTTTAAAGCAGATATCATAATTTTTTTCTAAGAAATAAAAAAAAAAACCTTCAGTGCAAATAGTTAAGGGCAAGCCTGAGAATGATGTCTTATAAATATAAATAAGAGGGTGCTGGAGAAATGGCTCAGCGGTTAAGAGAACTGATTGCTCTTCCAGAGGTCCTGAGTTCAATTCCCAGCAACCACATGTTGGCTCATAACCATCTGTAATGGGATCTGATGCCCTCTTCTGGTGTGTCTGTCTGACAGCTATAGTGTATTCATATACATAAAATAAATGAATCTTATTTATATCTTATATATATATATGTATATATGAAACTGCTAATTTTAAAGAACTAAACAAAACTCTTAGAGATGAAAGGTACTACGAATAACCAAAAGTTAAAATTCCATAGATGAGAAAACTTGGTCGGTAAAGTATTTGTACAAAGTGTGAAGGCTTGAGTTCGATTCCCGGAACCCATCTGAAGAGGTGAGGACATAAATCTAGATGGTAAGACACTATTACTGAAGAAATCACATATTTTGGTTGCAGGACCCAGAGAAGTCAACATGGGATTGATCAGGAAACTTTTCCCCTGCTGGCTAGAGTGCCAGGAAGGGTTATGCAGTCAGCAGGGGAAGAGAAGATATCAGTGGTTTTCCTCAGGACCCTGCAGGCTACGATACTGGCCTGCTTAGGTGAGATGTGTATACAGATGCAACTGTGGTATGACAGTTACAGAGTAACCAATCACTTTCTGATTGCAAAGCGCAAGAAAGAAGAGTTCATCCCCAGTACTGTAACCTGGTCAAAAACTCATGGCCGCGGAGACAATATGCCCTAGATGTGGGGAGACTACTATTGCTAAATGGTCGTGATATCAAATGACTTTCTAGATACTCATATTCATACCCACCGACCTGGGCTATTCTCAGTCTTGGTCAGAGAAGGTTTTGATTTTTGTTGTAGCTGGCAGCCATAAATGCAGGCATTGAAAACTAGTCAAAGTGCTAAGAATAAAGGACTGTAAGTGCCCAGTTTTCAATGAGACATCTATATCACCTGTGCACCCAAGGCTCAGGGAATACTGCAGAAGAAAAGGTTCCCACCTTCAGAAGGATGTAAGAACTGAAGAGTGGGAAGGAGTGCTCCAAGATGTCTTCCGGACATGACATAGCAGTTGTACATGTGAACTCCATTAACTGTGGTTGTCTGCACAAGATCAAGACAGTCAAAACTCCACCAGGGATGGGGAAAACAGGACCCCCCCCCCCCAGCTGAGAACCTATTGGCTATTGCTGGCTGCTGGCGGAGGGAGAGTGGCTTTCCTTTGTGTATATGACCACTGGTGAGTTGTTCCAGTGGATGGCCTCATATCTGTGTGCATATGGGCAATACTAACTGTACTCAGTGGTATAATATATATAGGAAAAGGTCAAGAATTGGAAATGGAACATATTAAGAGAGGACCCACAGGGAGTCAGAGGAAGAAAACCGAGGTGACATGGTGTTGTCCAGATTCAGGGTGGGTCTTTTCTTTAGGTTAAACTTCTCCAGAAATGCCCTCTCTTGGTCAAGGTATGTCTCCTAGGTAACTCCAAAATCCAGTCCCATTGACAATGAAGATTACCCATCACAAAGTCTATATGTACATTAAGCCTTTTAAGCCCAAGAGCTGACACAGAGAGACATCCCTGCTAAGCACAGAACAATTCCCTGGGAAGGTTTAGGACCAGGATGTCACCTATGCTAGCTTGCAGGGATGAGGCTCAGGGTTGCAAAGAGGAGAATGGTTGAAAAGATGTGTAAGACACACAGGAAAGAGGTCAGTTATTTCTGGAGAATAGGGCTTTGGAAAAGTTGAGTTTGGTTGGGGCAAAGAATTGGAATTTCTTATATCATCATTTGCAAGAAAATGATACATTCAATTAAACGACAAGTCATAATTTAGTTTTAATGAATTTACTAATTCTTTTTTGGAGGGTGTTGGTATTAAACCTAGGGCTATGCAGTCCGGGCACTCTACCACTGAGCTACGTCACCAGCCTGTACCCTCTTTTGAAAAGTGCTTTTGTTGAAATGCAATCTAGAAAAGACATTGAAAAAGAAATCTCACCAATTTGTATAATCCTTGCTATTGATATTCCTGTCTGCCATATGCTCTGTACCGTCCGCCATCTTCCCCTATCATCTCTGCCATTTAAGCCACACTTAGACTTGAATTACTCTTGGTAAACATTTGGTGCCTAAATCCTGACCCCAGCTCAGAGCTAGCATGTAGTCTGAACTGCTAACTAACTAATGTACATGCTTCAGGGAGTCACTCCTTTTGAAACCTCAATTACTTAAATGCAAAAATGAAACACTCAAAACTAAGGACTCTAGTCTCCAGCAAGTGGGAAGAGTAACAGAAAGACACACCTCAGGGGCGGCGGGCGAGGGGGGTGGGTGGGAAGGGGGACGGCGTGGTTAGGGGTAGGAAGTGGGCTATGGGAGGATTCAGGATGACATTCCTTGCTACCAAGGCTGAGATGCGACTTCAGCCCAGCACTGGTCCATACTGCCCTCTGCTGCTCAGACAGGACCCTTCCACAAAAGCCACAAAGAACCGTGGTCGGCCAAGAGGAGACCTTGGGGACAGCTGACTCACAGGAAATAGTCTATAGTACAGTCAGATGTGAGGAACCAAGCCTGCCAGAAATATTCTGCTTTGGGGCTTCGGATACTACCCTCATACTTTGTCTGTTCGTGGCAGTTTCATGTATTCCAGGCTCGCTCCAAACTCACTATGAATTTGCAATCCTCTGCCTCCATTCTTCAGGAGCTGCAATTACAGGTGTACAACACCACACCAGGTCTGATACCCTCATATTATTAACCTCAAGTTTGCTTTATACTAGTCCTCCTGACAGCTTGGCACATGAGAGCTAGGTTAAGTCACAGGGGGAAAGACAATGGCTACTACACTGTAGAGGATTTCAGAAGGTTCTGGGGTTGGGGGTGGGGATAGGGGGGAAGTCCCTATACACAGATGTGTCCAATCTTTTGGACATTGTGACACAATGTTGTCACCTACCAAGTTCATACTTAAGAATTATACAGTCAAGTTACGACCCCTCCCCCAAATAGCTCTTGATAATAAATGCTGATTGAAACAGTACTCTGAGCCTTTCACTGGCTCTCTATTTGAATATAGCTTATCTTTGAGAATGAGCTCACAAGGTGTCTTCTCTTCGCGGGTAGTCTGATTTCCCCTGGAACTTGATACACTAATTGTAGGTTGGTTGTTTTTTTCTTCCCATCTCCTATATATGAGTTATCGAGATTTCTATTGCATTTCCCTACTGCTCAATGAATAGGGTTGGGCAGGATCTTATGCTCTCAGGCCCTCTTCTGCTCTGACATTCTGACTTGTGCCAAATTCAGGCTGCCAAATGCTCTACTCTTCAGTATTTCTTTTATGAGCAGATAAACATGTGCGAAGAATATAGGAAACTTTCCCTTGAAACAATTAGATTTGTCTAAATATAGCCCTGTTCTCTCAAATGTTAAATATTCCCAGAAGTGCTCTGCTATCTCATACACATGCACACACATACTCACACACAAGTACTCGTACATACATATTCACACATACACACGCATGCACATACACACATGTATACTCACACACATATGCACACTCACATACACACACACACCTACCTTCCCAATAACAAGAAAATGTCACTCCCCAGGCCCAGGAACAATTGATTAGTCTTTGGTTGATGTTGCATAACCTTGTCAAAACCCTCATTATTTCACAGTAGCCCAAGTATGGCCCTGCCTACAGTCATCTGGCCCCCTCTCTCTTCTTGTGCTATGATCATTCCCAACTAAGATACCAAGGGCCAAAGCTTGCCAACTTGCCTCTTCCTTGAACTATTGATGGTGATGTTCACACACACACACACACAAAACCAACTGATGACCCTTCTTAGCTTTTCCATTTCCTCTTCAACACAAAGAGCTTAAACCTTGTAAAAACGCAACTGTTTCCGTGTGCTCCTCTTTCAAACATTTTAGCTTGTGCTCAACATTTTCAGAATGCTGTTTGGACTGGACCATGTGGCAAGACATGTGCCAGAAGACTTGGATTTTAATCCCTGCTCTTCCATGTAATGAAATTTTAAGTTATTTAAACTCCATCTTTGACCAAATGAATCTTGAAACAAAAATACATCTTTAAATAAAACTGAATGAGGCGTAAATGTCTTTCTTCATAATGGAGGCATAACTTGGAAGAACAATAACAAATCTTAACTGGTTGGCTTTAGGATTTTTTGTTTTCTTTAAATGACTCTATGACCACTGCCCAAGTATTTCTAAACCTTGGCAACTCCCTGTGCTCCTTGCTCAGTTGACATCCTTTCTGTAGGACTTTGCTATACAAAACCAAAACAAACAGAGAAAACCAAAGATCAACACATAAGCTCTGCAAAAAGTGACATTTAAAGGTTCACAATTGGTTCATCTTACAGTAGCTTATCAATGGAAAATAAAATGTGCTAGTCTCTAAGTATAATTTCTGAACTCTTGCATCTATCTAGATGTTATAGGGACAAAGCATTATTTAAATGTATCCACAATGCTCAGTATTTTCATGCACAGTGAATTTTTAAATGGTTTATCAAGTCATGACTTCTAGTCCATATTGAAGAGTCACATTTGCCCCTTTTTCAATCTTATAATTTAAAAAAAAAATCAGAACTACAGTGATTAAGCTTTAAGTGCTATAAGATATTGAGAGACAATAAGGTAAACGACTGACTTAAGCACACTTCTCAGTCTTGAATCCTGGCACACTGACTGGGTCTGCTTGCTGTAGGAGGTTACCCCATACCTTTGGTATGAATCCTGGCACATTGACTGGGTCTCCTTGCTGGAGGAGGTTACCCCATACCTCTGGTATGGATCCTGGCACACTGGCTGGGTCTCCTTGCTGGAGGAGGTTACCCCATACCTCTGGTATGGATCCTGGCACACTGACTGGGTCTCCTTGCTGGAGGAGGTTACCCCATACCTTTGGCATGGATCTGCTTTATGGTGTGTTAGTACCACCCCACCTGCCCAGTCAGGAACCAAACTGTCTCTAGTTGAGCCAGGTGCCCTCTGCAGCTGGGGAACATGCTTGGCAGACACTGGAGAGTGACAGAAGATGAAGCCCAACGTTGGCTGCCTGCTGAAGAAAGCTGCGACTACATGCATTTGTTTTTATGCATTATCTCAAAACGTCTCTCAAGTTTTGTATTTTGCCAATCGAATTTTCTCAAGGTAGAAACAAAGCAGAGACAAGAAGATAATTTTATTTTGCTGTCCAGTTATTTTCTTAAAAAACTTTAATGCTTGATAAAATAAAACAAAATTTTAGTACCATAGAAACCTTCTGACATGTACGATGACTTATCAATAGGTATAACTTCAGAACCAAATGCTTCCGCCCAGCTTCAGGTGAAGTCATGCTGAGCATCCCAACCAGAGTCAAGCTGAGGAAGTTTCCTGGATGGCCAATGTGAGCCTTGGCTTGGAAGAACTTAGATAGTTAAAAAATATAAATAAGACCTTCATTGAGTCGAGAATCACAAAAAAAAAAAAAAAAAAAAAAAAAAAAAAAAAAAAAAAAAAAAAAAAAAAAAAAAAAAAAAAAAAAAAAAAAAGCTTTCAAAAATGAGATCCAGTCACCTGGATCTGGGAAGCCTGTGCTGTTTATCAGGTACTAGCAAGCAAATGAAACTGTAGAGTGTCCAAACTTCAGCTGTCCAGAAGAGGTCCCGCAGGTTCACAGTTCTCTATCAAAAACAACGGCTCCCTATGTGGCCCTTTAGAATTTATATGCCATTTTTCACCAGCTCATGAACTCCGTTCTCATCGATGATTAAGGGTGCATGGAACTCTTTATCTGCCACATAACCGTCAAGTCCCTAAAGGATTGAAATGAAAAGTGTCAGGGAAGTAGCAGGTCTTTGCCCACAGCACTGGCCTAGTACCTGCACTTAACGTTTAAAATGTTATGCCAAAAGCTAGTTAGAAAGTAAGAATTTAGAAGTCAAATATTCACTTCACATGCTTTGTAGACTAGACTTAATGGCTGATTTATGGAATTGTAAGACAAATGCCAAAAGAAATAAAAAACGTTGATTTCTTTCCTTTTGGTTTGTGTTATTTTCTAATTGACTATCTCTGCTGCTACAGCTAAACAATAAATAACTCCAGGAAAATGTATGTAAGCAGAACAGTAGGGAACTCCACTCCACAGGTCTGTAAGGTATCAGTGCTAAGTGTTTGAACAGAGCAGAGAGATGCCTAGGAAGAAAAGTCACACTGCATTAAAAAAGCAGCCAGCCAACTATAAAATACTTATTTCATTTTTAAAAGCATTAATACGTAGGCATTAATGGGTAGGTGAAGCACACTAAAGGCTAGACTCCTGTTAATGGCAGGTAGTTCATTTATGGTATGAATGAAAGACACAGCAGAAACTCTCAAGGTTTCGGAAAGCACAGCTCCTCTGCTCACTCCTGGGAGGAGCTCCTCATGAACACACTGTGCTTCTGTGAGATGACTCCACTGCAGCCCAAAGCAACTCCAGGCCCTGCTTTGTAAAGTTTACTTTAAACCTGTAAGTAATAAACATATTCATAGGCTACTAAGTTCTGACCAAAGTGTGTGCGCTGTGGCATGACCCCTATGAGCTAATTAACAGATCGACACCTTCAAATACTTATCAATACTTCTTGGTGGTGAAGGGAAAGTGAAGCAAACTTACTTCTCCGGCATAAGAGATGAGGGGAGAGATTTCACACTGGATTGGTACATCATTGGCATCCTTCAAGCTGAGAAAACATACATAGGCATGTTAAAAGATTGCACTTCCCATGTTATTTGCTAGTATGAAAACACAGACCATAGTCTTCCTCTGAGAAGCTGGCAGGTAACACAATTCTAGTTAGAGATGGAGCCCACCCTGGAGCCTACTCTCCACTAATGCCCTGCAAGTGCGCACAGTATCATCATCAGACACAAATAATTGAACAAGTACCTAAACTTCCACCAGCTCTTTATAGCTACACAATCTAATTCACAATCTCAGGAAGTTCATTAAAAAAGGGACTATTGATTAGACATAGACTGTGTGCCAGGCCCACTGATAGGTCTCTCGACTCCTTCACATCTATTTTAATTCTCACATAGCACAACCTTACAAGTCAGATCCTAACATTGACAAACACTTTAGCGTTGCACTGTCCACACAGCAACCAAAGTGCTACTTAAACTGAAAATTTCAAACTTCAGTTCCTTGGTCAGAACAATCACATTCCAGTGCTCAGGAGCCACGGGCAGGTAATGACAACCACACTGGACAGCACAGGTAGAGAAGATTTCCTCCCTCATTCCACGATTTCCCAATGCGAGATTTTCTTATATAACCTAAGTCTAGCTAACTCATTACAGTGTCTCACAGTATGTGTTACCAAGGGTGCCTTTTTAAAGCACTAGGGCAGAAAGAGCCAAGGCAAAGCAAAGTTATCATTTGCCAATGCTAGGTCACAATCTGATACTTTATAGATATTTGCCAATGCTAGGTCACAATCTGATACTTTATAGATATTTGGAATTCTGAATTTCTAGAGAGTCTAACAAGTGTCAATAAGTAGTGTTTTCCTTATAGTCAGTCCTTGGAGAACGGTGCTCTCAAGAATCTT
Organism: Mastomys coucha; assembly: GCF_008632895.1. NCBI lineage: Eukaryota > Metazoa > Chordata > Mammalia > Rodentia > Muridae > Mastomys > Mastomys coucha. The sequence goes on from NW_022196891.1 coordinate 67,406,677, forward strand.
GCCAACAGTAATTCCGAATATAGATCGGTTTGTAGACTGCTTCCCTTCCAGGCATGAGGCTCTGAGTTCAATCCCAGCACTGCATAAAGCATGCATGGTACTGGATGTTTGTAGTCTCAAAACTCAGGAGGCAGAGGCAGGAGGATCAGAAGTTCAAGACCTTCCTTGCCTATATAGTGAGTTCAAAGTCAGCCCTGCCTACATAAGTGCAATAATGGCACTCTTTATTGGACTGACTCCATTTAGCAGGGGTAAATCATACCTGGAACTCAAAGTTTAGTCAATCATCCAAGGCTGGTGAAGTCATGGGCCTCAGAGGAGAAGCAACACTGGCCATTTTACTAACCAGGCATAATTTCTAACTATACTCTAAATATTCATTCTTATACT
>NW_022196891.1:67407076-67415530 GCF_008632895.1 Mastomys coucha
AAAAAAAACCAACCTCTCTTTGCAACAACTAGTGAAAATACAGAGAAAAGGTGATGGTGAGTACCCTGCCCCAATTAATACATCTACAATTCCTGTAGCAAAGGCTCAGGGAACAGCTCAGAAGAGGAGGCTGAAAGACTTTAAAACCCAGAGAATCAGAAGAACTGTGACACTGTGTCTCCTAGAAATGACAAGGAAGCTTCACGTGTGATACCTGGACAATATGGCTGCCTGAACAGGGACAACATCAGTAGTCATGCTGACATGAATCTCACCTGGCCCCACCTCCAGACAAAGAACTACAGGCAACAAAGGGATGCTAAGAGCAGGAGAAACAGTCTTTCCTAGGAAGAGCCCTCTAGCTGGTTATCCAATACCAAGTGGTCAGCCCTAAAACTATATACATACAAGTAACACTAAACGGACTAGGACAGAGCAGGCTGTATTTACAGATTTAGGTATTTACACGTGCATGCGTGTGTGTGTGTGTGTGTGTGTGTGTGTTTGTAAAGTTACATAGTTATGCATATATACAGATACAAACATAAATACATGCATACATACATACATATATTCACACATCAACAAGAGACTATGATTTTGAGAGGAACCAAAGAAGGATGGGGGTTGGGGGAGGGGGTCGAAGGGAGGAAAGGAAAGGAGAAAGTCATGCAATAATATTTTTAAAAGATAAAATAATTTTAAAGTGATTTTTTGAGAGAAAGGAAGGAAGGAGGGAAGGAAGGAAAGAGAAGGGAAGAAGAGGAGGGAGGGAGAAAGAGAAAGAAAGAGGGGAAAGGAATAAAGGGAGGGAGGAAGGAAGGAAGGAAGGAAGGAAGGAAGGAAGGAAAGCAAGCAGGCAGATGGAACATGACTGTATTCCCAGCACTTGAGGAAGCTGAAGAACACTAAGAGTCTGAGGCCCACAAGAGCTATACAGCAAGAACTTCTCTAAAAGGCAGAAACAGTCTTAGCAACAGTAGAAGGCACACACAAAACCCAGCCTCTTTGTAGCCTCAAGCTAAGATCTCTCCTCTTCCAAGAATGGCTCCTGGGGCTAGTCAGAGGGCAGTTTCTCTAAGTGGGTCACCTGAGTCCACTCAAGGGACTCCATGTCCTGTTCCATGGCCGGATCCTACTGTTTCATTCATGAGTCACTATAGAGTAACGGAGACCAGTCTTGGGAGTAGTCCAAGTTATCTCAATCATAGCCCCTCTGACTATAGAAACCAGACCCATCCTCCAGGGTTTAGCACCAGCTCCAACATTCCTCCCACCCCTTTATTTCTGAGCGAATGCTTCTGTTCACTGATAAACGTATTAGATGCCTGGAAACCCCTGTCTCCAAGAGTAAATATTAAACATGCCACATATCAGAATAATTGCACAGTGCCTGACAATATCTCTTAAATTTTATGGCTATGTGCCTTGAATCCCAGCAGGCTGTTAGGAATGACTAGTCTCTCCTGCGTGTGGACACTAACTGCAGCTGCAGGCCTGAGAGCTTGCTAGAGAAATGACTAAACCAATTCCAAAGGGAAATGACAGTCTAGTGTCAAGAAAAGAGACATAGGTCTCCCCACATATCTGTTATAGTCTTATAACAAGGACCCTCTGACCCCTCCGGAGAAGCTCAGTCAGACGAAACCAAACATGGAAAATGAAGGCCTATCACATTGGCAGGACACACAGAGCCCAGGTCAGTTAATCCCCTGAAGTATTCAGTCACTATGATGACAATGTGGTTTTTAACCCAAGAAACAAATATATAACCGGTCTGATTATGTAACTTCTGTTCTCGCCCTGAAGTGACAGCCCTTGAATCCAAATGGGAAGGAACTAAGAAAATGGACTTCAACAGGCAAATTTAGAGGCCCTGAAGGAGAGAAGACAGAGTGGTCATCACCAAACCTAGGCACTCAGCTTATTAGAGAAACAGCCCAATAGCCAACTGGTCCCTAGTTCCCTCAGCAAGCAAATTTTTAGTAGCTAACAATAAGTTAAGATAAAAGCAAAAAAGTTACTTTTGTCAAGACTTCACATCCTTGCTTTTATTCTTCAAAGTATCTCCAACTTATTTTTTCTGTCTTACATAAAATATTTCCATTTCATATTTCATTTTTAGAACATTTATTCATTATTGGTGTGTGCTTGTGTGTGTGTGTGTGTGTGTGTGTGTGTGTGTGTGTGTGTGTGTGTAAGATCTCCTGGAATTGGACTTTACAGACAGTTGTGTGCTGCCATGTGGGTGCTGAGAATTGAACCTGGGTCTTCTCTCTCTGAAAGACCAATCAGTGCTCTTAATCACTGAGCCATCTCTTCAGCCCCTAAATCTACTAAATTTTAAAGGGCAGCAAAACTATCAGCTGACCTTTTAACTATAAAGATAATAGCGAAAGTAATATAAAAACCGCAATAAAAATCTTGTCACTAACCAGGTGAGAGAGGCTGTGCTATTTCTAGCTACAGCCTGCTAGTAAAGAAAAACAAAAAGATATATACTTTAGAATCTAAATAACTCAATGATGAAAACAGTGACTTATATATAGTGGCCATATATGGTGGTATGTGGCTATAATCCCTGCACTTGAAGACACACGGGAGAACAGAGTTCCAGGCCAGACTTGGCTGAAAACCAAGACCCTTTCTCGAAATTAAAACAAAGCCAAAAAGTGTGCAAATAAACTGAAAGACATCTTCTCCATATTAGCAGCTGTTGAGTATTAGCACTAGTCAAACTCCATCCTGAGAGCACATATATTCAACTCAGTAAAGGACATTTGCAGAATGCTGCTTCCATCTAGCTTATGCTACCCGGTATATAGGGATCCAACTTTGTTCCCTCTGCCTGTACCCTGCCCTGGATCCCACAGCTCTACTCATCACTGTGAGCTCAAACACCCACGCTCGGCTCCTTTAGTAAAGCATGCTCCCCACTTCCTGCATGCACAGAGATTCTGAGTTAGTGTCACCCAGACAGATTCCTGCCACCAGGAAAGCAGTGCACCCACACACCAGAGCTTCAATCATCCTCCCTCCAGAGCCCCAGAGGCAGAGCACTAAGCTACAAGGCCAGTTAGTGTGGAGAGAAGCCCAGCCCATCACCATGCACTGCAGGCACACTGGTATATTTACTTGTGATTGACATCAGCTGTGATGGCCTCTGACTTTCCATTTGTAGCACTGCTATGTAGGAATAAATAAGCATTAATGGGAATGGATAATAACAAATAATAACAATGAAGTGGAGCTGCAAAATATACTTATTCATTCAAAATATAATGAATGGCATGCCCTTGTGGTAAACCATAAATCTGGCATGATAAGCAGTAAAAAAATGTAAATCAAAAAACCAAACTCGATTGAAGATGAGCATGAGAATGGTGTGACATGTCACAGAGCAAGCTTGTTGAGCAGGCAGAGCCTGCCTAACTGGCCTTGGACTGAGAGACAAGCTAGCACTGTTCCTCGCAGTACAGTCTGCCACAGGACAGCGTACTCCACGGCCCAGTGGCCCACAGGACAGCGTGCTCCACAGCCCAGTGGCCCAGTGTCTGAGGCTTTTTAGCACTTGGGTGCATGCAGCCGGAATTTTCCCTCTTAAGAACAAAAATTAAGCTAGGTAGTGGTGGTGCACTCCTTTAATCCCAGCACTCTGGAAGCAGAGGCAGGTGGATCTCTACGAGTTCAAGGCCAGCCTGGTCTACAGAATGAGTCCCACGACAGCCAGGGCTACACAGAGAAGACTTGACTCAAAAAAAAAAAAAAAAAAAAAAAAAAAAAATCCCAAAACAAACAAAAAGAACAAAAACCACAAAATAATTCTCCTAAGTACAAAATCACAAAAGATTTAGAAAGGGACATTTCTAGGTGCCAGCAACTTTTATTATAAGATAAAAGATATAGGTTAAAGTGTTTTATCTAAAATGTGAAAACCTCTAAGTGCCTTTTTTCTTATCATCTAAAACCCAAAATACTGCTGAGGTCTGAGGGAACTGGTGCTCACTTTCCTTCAAGGCACCTTCTCTCATGCCATGGTAAGTGCATGGCACAGACAGACTGGGTAAGGAAGGTCTTGGTGGGTCTCGTCAACAGACACTTTGCAGCAGGAACAACCTCCGTGTTTAAGGACCTTGCCTGTTGCTGATGGCTTTGGTCACATGGCACACTACAATAACACCATCTGACCCTGACCATTATTTAGTAGAAATTATTTCATTGACACAGTAAGGATGTTCCAAAACAAAAAGAGCTCTTCAAGAGCTTCCTCTTAAAGAGAAGTGGGGCATTCTCTTCGTAATGGGCAAAGCTATAGTAGTTTACATCAGTAACTACTTACACAAAACTTTTTTAAAAATAAATAAGCAAGATCTAAGGATACATCAGACAGAAAAGGAAGAAGCTCAAAGCAAAGACAGTGACTTACCGGGGGATGGCTGGGAGGCGAGAGCCATTTTCATCTATGAAGTGTCCCCCAGCATTGAGGACCCAGCAGTGGTGAAGGGACATCAAAGCATGCCTTGCAGTGGTTGGGTTGTCCTTCCCATTCTGACTGTCTGCATTCTTGAGCGGGGAGAACTCATCTTCCCGTAATACTTCGTACACCACAAACTTCCTAGAGTGGAGCCACAGAGACTTCATTCACAGGGGACAGAACTGGCCACACAGCCCTGACCCCTCCCAGTGTACCTAAGTCTTTGGGACTCAGTGACAAGGTTTCCTCAGCCAATTTCAAGTGATCACAAAAAATATTTATCACTAATCCAAAGAGAAACAGAACTTGCTTCTCCATTGAAAAACATAAACTCTTTTCCTCCACAACTCTCATTTTAGATGAGAAAGAACTTTAATGTACAAAGATCACACATTTTGAGAGAGGCATTAGTAAGGCATGTGGGAAGCAGACAAACTCACACCCATAACCCAAGCACTCAGGAAGTGGAGGCAGAAAGATCGGGAAGTCAAGCACATCCTGGCTGCAGGGCCTGGCCTCCATGGCCCCTGTCTGAAAACAGTAAGCACAACAGACAGAAACGGGAAGAAAAGGAAGGCTCACAGCTGTGTAAGGATGATGTCACACAACCAGCCTGTTCTCTGCACTTTCACACTGGCCAAAGTCTGAACCATCTATCCCAGCATGCAATGTGATCTTTACAGTTCACCGAACATGAACGGGTCAGTTATGCCAAACAAAATTGGCCAACTATTTATTTACATTAATCTCTTTAGTGTCTCAGTAAAAAATGATTTGAATGGTTTTGCAAAAGATCTAGGTAATGCCAGTTGACTTTTTTTAATTGTACTTTCAGGCCACACAGACCACAGCTCTGGAGTGGTGGAGACTGGGGAATGACTCTCGTGATCACGATGTCTGGCTGAAACACACTATCATGTGACTCCTAGCACAGCTTCTTGGCTAACAGTAAAAAGCAGCATTTCACAGCATATATTTGATCTTACTGGTGCTATTCAAAGCATACTTTGCAAACTGGAAGATGTCAAAGACAAATTTCTCCATCTTTATTCCATTTGGCTTGTCTGGCTTAATTAAGTGCCCCTGGGAATCCACATATGGAATCTTCTTTTGAGCCACATGGTGCTGCAACTGAGGTTCATAAACACTAAGAAATAAAGGGGGAAAAGATATAATCACTTTTCAATTCAAAATGTAAAAAAAAAAGAAAGTACTCAGGCACATTTGTATCAACAAGCAACACTGAAAATTTCCAAGTGAAGAGCATTTATTAAGTTTCAGTTCATGTGTAAATATTCTAGATTCTTCCTAGAAAATTTAAATAATGGTTTCTACATTAAGAAAAAAACTCTAGAGCAGGGCAGTGGTGGCACACCCCTTTAATCCCAGCACTTGGGAGGCAGAGGCAGACAGATTTCTGAGTTCAAAGCCAGCCTGGTCTACAGAGTGAGTTCCAGGGCAGCCAGGGCTACCCAGGCTGGTAGAACTCAAACAAAAAGAACAAAAAAGAACAAAAACCACAAAATAATTTTGTCTCAAAACTCAAAAAAAAAAAAAAAAAAAACAAACCCAAAAACCCTAGACATGGCAGCACACGTATAGCACCATGCACCAGGGAAAGCCCACCTTACAGACCCGGTACCTGACAAAGTGACACAACTCAGGACAAGTAGTCATGATGTAAGGAGTTTTCCCTCTGAGAACATCGATCCTCAAGATAACACACGAGCAAGTTTGTGGTTTCTACCCAGCTCCCTAAAAGGTTCAGTGTCTAATTAGCAATAACAATAAAAAAATTAGTGTCCTTATGTTGTTCATACTTGACAACATCTTTCAGGAACGGAACAGTGAAGAAGTGATTGGCAATGTTCCCTGCGCTGAACAGCAGCCGTCCATCTGAGCTTCGCTTTTGAGCTGTTGCCAGAGAGATCTCGCTGTATTCCACCACCTGGTATACTCCATCCACCCGGCAAACCACTCCAACTGGCTCCGTGGGGTTCGTTTTCTCTACCACCTGCCCATCAAACAGACAACGGCAAGGGAAGGAATTTAATTAAAGGCTCTTCTGGAAACAAGCCATATAAAGGCCACCTATACACTGTGCTTACATCAGCTTTAACTTCAATCCAAGAGAGGGTGTTAACTTAATTTTTACTAAAAATTAATTATATTCTTTGACAGACTTCTTTCCAATCAGAAATGAGGGGCATCATTTCTGCACCTTCCTCCATATCACAAACCAAACCAGAGCAAACAGAACGACTAACACACAACCCAGAGGAAACCAGGGGACTGGAGTGACTAGAAGAAGGGTCTTCCCCAAACACCTTGCATTTCTAATTTAACTTATCCTTAACCACACTTAAATACTTAGAAAAGTAATTTCTCTAAGCATCCTAACACAAAAGCTGCACAGAAGGCATTTGCTGGCTCACACCCTCTCTCTCTCTCTCTCTCTCTCTCTCTCTCTCTCTCTCTCTCTCTCTCTATCTCTCTCTCTCTGTCTGTCTCTCTCTGTCTCTCTCTGTCTCTCTCTCTCTGTCTCTCTCTGTCTCTGTCTCTCTCCGTCTCTCTGTCTGTCTCTGTCTCTGTCTCTGTTTCTCTCTCTCTCTCTCTCTCTCTCTCTCTCTCTCTCTCTCTCTGTCTCTGTGTGTGTGTATGTGTGTGTCTCTTTCTTCAAAGCACCCAAATCATTGCTCCATTTGAATTCTGTTTCTTGAATTTTCAGGCAACAATTAAGTGTTTTCCTTATTTTTCAGAAACCTGGATGGATAAAGGTAAAGCAGGCAGTCTCCCAGTTCCCATTCCACCTTAAATCAGAAGAATAAACGTATCCACTGCATGCTGGCTTATCCATCCAAAGTCATCCACTGCATGCTGGATTTCAACTGAAGTACAACAGTCTGTGCCCTTAAATTTTATGAAAACCAGTGATTTGCTCATTTAATAATGGCTCTGTGCTGACAGGAGAAAAGGGGAAAGAGTGTCTATCAAATTCAAGGGCAGAAGGGTGGTGATATGCACCTTTAATCCCAGCACTCAGGAGTCAGAGGCAAGTGGATCTCTGAGTTTGAGTCTACAGAGCAAGTTCCAGGACAGCCAGGGCTACAGAGAGAACCTGTTTCAAGAAACAAGAAAGAAAACGTCTGAGGGCAAAAATAGGAATGCAAAAGTCTTACCATCCCTCGGGTGAGCCTAACGTGTCACTTGTATAATCTCTGAACATCACTGGCAAGAGTCAAATGCCTGGAAGGAAACTATGGACTAGCTACACATTGCATCAACATAAAACCAAGGTTCAAGCTGAGCATGGTGGACTCTACTGCTCTAACAGATGCTCTCAAGAAGCTGAGGCAAAAGGACTGCTTCAGCCGGGCGGTGGTGGCGCATGCCTTTAATCCCAGCACTTGGGAGGCAGAGGCAGGTGGATTTCTGAGTTCGAGGCCGGCCTGGTCTACAGATGAGTTCCAGGACAGCCAGGACTACACAGAGAAACTCTGTCTCAAAAACCAAAAAAAAAAGGACTGCTTCAAGCAGATACTAGAGTGAGACCTAGTTAATTAATTAATTAGCTAATTAATAAAATGTTCAGATGAAGTGAATAGCCAATTTGAGAGTCAAATAACTAAAAAGAATACCTGAAGGCATTGTTTTTTTTTAAAGATTTATTTATTGTTATATGTAAGTACACTGTAGCTGTTCTCAGACATACCAGAAGAGGGTGTCAGATCTCATTATGGATGGTTGTGAGCCACCATGTGGTTGCTGGGATTTGAACTCAGAACCTTCAGAAGAGCAGTCAGTGTTTTTACCCACTGAGCCATCTCACCAGCCCTGAAGGCATTGTTTTATAATGCAGTGTGTAGCAGAATGTTTTCAAAAATCTGTCCCAATCTGCCGTACACAAGTCTATATGGACTATTATTACCAGTCAGCTTACATCTCTGCTTCAGCAACTGACTTCTAAAAATAAGGGGGGG
>NW_022196891.1:67415540-67453195 GCF_008632895.1 Mastomys coucha
AGGGGAAAACATCTGAAATGTAAATAAAGAAAATATCTAATAAAAAAAATATGCCGGCTGGGATAGTCCCAGTCTCCTGCCGACAAGCAAAGCAACCAGTAAGTACTTCATCTGCATAGCACTGAGAGGCACAGACACAGGCTGGCTGCATCGAGGGACTCCTAGACATGTAAGTGCCTGTTACCGCCCTGAAAGGGGCACAGTACTGACTGGAGAGAATGAGAGGAAACACAGAGGAGATTTAAGCCAGTCAGGGCTGTTCATAACTCCTGCCAGTCAAGCTCTCACGCCCTAGCTCTACAGTAGGTGCCTTCCTAGGCAGAGAATTTTCAGAGTTTTTAAAATGCACATAATATTTATTTTCCAGTCACTACTATGCATCCCCACAACCAACTAACCACAAGAAATAAGAAATAATCATATCCATTTACATTGCTCACATTTACTCTACAGGCAAAGGATTTGCTTCCATAACTATTGACATCTACATAGTATAAAAATCTAAATTACAAAAAAATTTCCAAACTATATAATATTGGAAGTCAGTTGTATTATAAAGAAAATTTTATGGTATAAAATTAAGAGAGCTGATCAATAGTTTATAATGTTTTAAAAAGCAAGAATCAAGATAACACAATTAACAATCAGTTAGAATTTGATGTTTTGTTTTGTTTCTTTTCTTTGGAAAATGTTTTAATTTGTTTTCTTGATTTTAAGGGGTTTTACTGTTGTATTCGGTTTTTATTTTATTTTTATTTTTATTTTTTGAGAAAGAACTGAAAAGTTGGCTGAGGGAGATGATCTGAAGGACTGGGGTAGAGGAAAGGATATGATCAAATTTAAAAATGCTTTAAATAATAAAAATATAATTTAAAAGAATGTGTCAAATATATTTTTAATATCTTAATTGACTTATTAAAAAAAAAAGTCTAGCCAAGTGGCACATATCTGTAATCCCAGCATCTGGAAAGCAGAGGTGAACTTAAATCAAGTCCCAAAAAAACAAAGCTAGGGGGAGAGAAATGTTGTTAACTAACTTCTGTAAAAATTTTAACTATGTCAACCTAATCTTAGCTCGGATCCATCTGAGTTCTTATTCCTTCAGAAAGACTACAATCTCAAATGCCAGACCCAAGACTAAGTGGTAAGTCTGCAGAAGAAAATCACAGCTGGACTCAGGCCGCAGCTGACTGAGAAATGAACACTCATGTCTCTGTGTGAACAGTGCACAGAAATCAGCACACCAGTTTCCAGCAAGCAGGACTATTCTCCAGATGTATAACGGAAATGGGAGAATAAGAGCTGGGAACATGAATTCCCGCCCTGCTTCTGCAGACACAATTAATGACCCATAATCTGGAACTTACAAACTATCTGAATAAAGAATGTCAATATCTTAGATCAAATGGGATAGCCAGATCCTCTCTGATCTCACAGTCTTTATACCGACTCTGAAGCTTCTATCTGTAAAGATTAAGGTTCTGTCTCAGAAAGAAGAGTGACACCAAGTGGAACAAGGTCAGAAATGCACTGTTGTGCTTGGGTGGTTTTCAGCTTGCTAGCTACTTAATTCAATTTGCTGTTTCCACTACAATTCAGTAGCGATTAAACACAGTGCTATTTGATTAGTGGAGTATTTGATTAGACCCATGTCTTAATTAGAAGATCTAAATCAATGATTCTCTTCAGAGTCAAAGAGTCTTACTGTATGTGATGGTTCATGCCTATAATTTCAGCCCCTTAAGACCCTGAGGCAGGAGGGCTGCCCTGAGTTTGAATCAGCCTAGGCTGACAGCAACACTCTGTCTCAAAGAAGATGAGGTCTTATTAGACCTAATACTTTAATCTTTCAAAACCTGATTTGCTAAATTTAGGGCTTCAGTTTCTGAATATAACTAATTTTTACACTAATGTGGAAAGAAATTAATTTATAATAGAAAAATCTCTAACCAAGATTATGGTGTATCTCTTGAGGTCTCTTTTTTATAAAGATTTATTACACACACACACACACACACACACACACACACACACTCATAGTCGTTGTCTCCAGACACACCAAAAGAGGGTGTCAGATCTCATTACACAGTTATGAGCCATCATGTGGTTGCTAGGAATTGAACTCTGGACTCTGAAGAACAGCCAAGTCCTCTTAACATCTGAACCATTGGGCTGGTGAGATGGCTCAGCGGGTAAGGCCACTGACTGCTCTTCCGAAGGTCCTGACTTCAAATCCCAGCAACCACATGGTGGCTCGCAACCATCTGTAATGAGATCTGATGCCCTCTTCTGGTGCATCTGAAGACAGCTATAGTATACTTACATATAATAATAAATAAATCTTAAAAAAAAAAAAACCACACACACACACATCTGAGCCATCTCTCTTAGCCCTCAAGGTCTCATTTTTAACAGACATTTCACATTCATATATGGCCCACTATGTTTTTGTCAGAGCACAGACTTTTACATCAAACACATATAATCATTCTATATCTTAACATCTTTAAGGTTTCACATTTATGTTTAGATGTGTGTCTATTTTGGAGTGATTTTGGCATGAGCTTTGAAGAAGAGATATATTTTACATAGCCTATTTTCTCATTCATTTTTACAATTTGAAATACTCTATTTTTTAGTTTATTATTTCATTTATTAATTTATTTCATTTTTAAATTATTATAATTATGTTTATATGATATAGTATAATTCAATAAACATATACATATATGATGATCAGATTGGGATCATTAGCATTTCTACCTCTTAATTAATACCTAAGGGTCACCCCAGGCAGAATGAATGTATTTATAATGGATTCAGCTCTCCCCACTACTCAGTACAGGTCGAAAAGAACTGAAGTCAGCAAAGCAAAGACTGTGTTCCTGTGTTACTGCTGCACTGCTCACAAGAGCTAAGACACAGATCTACCTAGATACCTTTCAGTGCACAAATATAGCAAATGCAATACATAAACACACCATGCTATTAGTAAACCGCACACAAAAATACAAAGTCTCATATCATTATACCAAAGCAGATGGCTGTCAGACATCATGTAAGGGAGCCTGTGTTATTTCTTGACCATCTTCCCAGTTTATTCTAAACCTTGCAATCATTTCATCCATGTCTCCCCATTAGTCTCCATAGGATCTAACATGACTGTGTTGTCATTTATTTGTTGAGAATAGAAGCTTTGAAAAACTTTCAGAAAAATCAGTATTTGTACCAATATTTTTAAATCTTCTGAAATGTTAAGGTCTCTTCTCTTTTATTCCTAGCCTTATCTATCACACACACACACACACACACACACACACACACACACACACACACACACACACAATTGTTCCTATACACAGCATACCTCCCTCCACCCTAATATCAGTGTGCGTATAGTCATTCCAACAGTAATTGAATCTCTTTAAGTGTCTGTATTTGTATTCTCCACATTTCTGCCTTATCCACAGAAAATCGTGAGGCCCCTGTTAGATGCCTTACTGAAGTTTACACCTCTTTTTCTACCAGACCCCCTTGCCTATCTACTCCAGCAAGAGAAACAACAGGTTAAAGGGCTTGAACATGCTTTGATAATAAAATAACAAACCCATTACGATGACCATCCTCACATTGTTTAAATTCTTGTGACAAGCAAGAAATTGTGACCCTCTAGAACCAAGTGGAATGGTCCAGATACTCTAGTCAGAGGAATGGTTCTAAATTATTCAGGTCACCTTAAAAAGATTGACAGAGAAAGATCACTCAAAGTCTCATCCTAGCCGGGAAAGCATTACCTTTGCCCCACAGTCTGCTCCTTTCTGAATGCAGAATCCAATGAACCGCGGGTCTGCCACTTTTACCAATATGTTGTCCACACAATAGACATGAATACTCCAGATGCCTCTTTGCTCCATGTCCTCCACAATGTTTTGGGCTGCAAGAGCCCGGTAGAGACCACCATTCCCATCTGGAAAACAAACAACCCACTAGTAGTATTCCATGACCCTCTGTGAAGGCAACTAGAAGACTAACATTTAAGACTGGAATGGCTTTCACTACAAAGTCAAAAATACTGAATAAGCACATAAAGTTCAATCAAGTGTCAAAAGTTAATCATGCATACATAGCTTTGAAGTCTCTTTAGCATAATTATGCACACAATAACATTATTATTGTAAATCTGGGAAATCTCAAAAGAATAATTTATCCTATAACATAGAGTACAATATAACATTTATCAAGCAATGATTACTTCAGAACATTTATCTTTATTAATATTTATGATTCAAATCAGTCTGTATCCATAGCCCAAACAGACTTACCTAGCTTAAAATATTTAAGCATTTTACACTAATTCACTTGTTAAGAAGACAGAAATGGGAGCTCTGAGGGTACTAGTTAGTTCATACTGTTGTTCATCCTAAGGGGCTGCAAACCCTTCAGCTCCTTGGGTCCTTTCTCTAGCTCCTTCATTGGGGACCCTGTACTCAGTTCAATGGATGGCTGTGAGCCTCTACTTCTGTATTAGTCAGGTACTGTCAGAGCCTCTTAGGAGACAGATATATTAGGCTGGCTTGTCCTTCCTTCAGTCTCTGTTCCATAGTTAGTCTCTGTTAGTTAGTCTCTGTTCTGCAACTCCTTCCATGGGTATTTTGTTCCCCTTTATAAGAAGGAATTAAATGTCCACATTTTGGTCTTCCTTCTTCTTGAGTTTCTTGTGATTTGTGGGTTGATCTTCCTGTATTCCAAACTTCTGCCACCAACCAAGGACTATACATGGTGGGACTGATTGTTCTGGCAGCATATGTATAGTAGAGGATTGCAAAGTCGATCATTAATGGGAGGAGAGGCCTTGGCTCTGTGAAGGTTCTGTGCCCCAGTGTAGGGGAATGCCAGGGCCAATAAGTGGGAGAAGGTGGGGTGGCAAGCATGGGGAGGGAGGGGGGAACAGGGGTTTGTTCTTGTTGTTTTTGTCTGTTTGGTTGGTTGGTTTTTGGAAGGGATACTGGGAAAGGAGAAATCATATGACATGTAAATAAAGAAAATATCTAATAAAAAAAAAAAAGACAGACATGAAAACCTATTGAGATTAAAAGTACCATAAGTAAAAGTTTCTCTCTATCTTCATTGCTGTTTTGGTATATTTCTTCTAACAATCTTGACATTACTTAAACAATAATGAAAAACTAAACAGCACCCCAAAACAGAGCTAATAATAGTAGTAAACTCTTCTACAAGAAAGAAAGGAAGTAATAAAGGGAAGGAGAGAAGGACAGAGGAAGGGAAAAAGGGAGGTTGGGAGAGATAGACAGACAGACAGACAGACAGACAGACAGACAGACAGACAGATAGAGAAATATAGGTACTGAAAATGCAGTTCAGTTGATAGCACTCCTGACACCCATGGTTTGATCTCCACACTTTCTAAACAGAGTATGGTGGCACACACGTGAAATCCCAGCACTTAGGAAGTATAGGAAGGCAGATCAGTCCCTTCAGCTATACAGTAAGCTGCAGACCAGCCTTACATTAGACCTTGCCTCAAAACAAACAAACAAAACCAGTCTTTTGCAAACAGGAATCCAGATAAAATGCAGGCCCACACATGGTGAAGGTCTGGTTTACTGTCTACTCCTCTTGGTCTTTCCTCTAAGTATAGACTCACAGAGAAACTCAGGCAGGTTTCACAGCTGAGATCGCTCTCCAGGGCACTCTGTGTGGTCACACAAGCACTACAGTCCATTTCCAATAAATGCCATCAGTAAACTACAATGTGCACATTCTAACTGCAGACATACAAGCTAGGGTCCCTACTCATGTGTATACAGTTCTGCCTTGTACTCTCTTACTGTGTGAAGATTTCTCTGCCATGTAATGTCCCTAAGCAATTATCTCTGTATGATTTAAGATTTAAAGCCACTTGGAAACTATCGTTTAGCCTCTCACTACTTTGTTGTTTTGGTTTTTTCCATTGGTGATATGTGAACCCAGAGCCTTGTGCATGCCAGATAATCAATCAAGCACTGAATTAAACCATCAGCTAGACCTCCCACCTACTAAATAGTGATGCTTCGCTGTTTGTCAGTACAGTAAATGGTGTGCCAAGGGCACTGCTGTACATATAAAATAGTAAGGGAGGAGAATGAACATCCAGAAAGCTCTTTAGGGCAAACATCCACAAGAATGTTTACACAAGAAGTATAAAAATCAATCCATCCATTTCATTAATGGACATTTTCAACTTTCTAAACCATTGAAAATTTTAAAGAAAAAAATTAAAGGGGAAAGGAACCTGTTTTATTAATATCCAACTCACCACCATTCCAAAGAAAATCAGAAGTTATTGAGCTGTCCCATATTATCAAATAAGCCACCACTGCATGAGGATGATTACAAACCTGGAGCCATAGAGACTTTGTTTTTCTCTTCCAAGATAATTTTCCCATCAAAACTCATAGCAGGCAGCATTCCCTGCTGGAAAAACACCACGTTCTCCTTTTTTAAGCCAAAGAACTTGTGCTTTGTGAAAAACTCCTTCGTCGATTCCATTGTTCTGCCGCTAGTCATTATATACCTGCGAAAGAGAGTCCATCTTATAAGCAGCGAGACTGCAAGAATTAAGGCGAAGGAAAGTACACTTCATACATCTCCCACGCTGCAGAGGCTCTGTGAGAGCGCTTGCTTCATATCTGACTGACTTCATCTTTTTTTCTGCCTCAGAGACACTAATTAGCTGTTGTATTTCTTCCAGGATTTTACCAATCCTTATGCACAAAATAAGCCTATGAAAATATCAAACCTGTTTCCAGAAGCAAAGGACCCATGTGTAGAGGCCTAAGTGAGCATGTAAAACTCTGTGAAAGTGTATGCTGAAATTCAACCTCGTATTCTAAATAGAGGAAAAAGGGGACAGTGATACAGGCTAATATTCTCTTGTGGTTCTTATTAAAATTTGAAATAGACCCCAGACTCTGCTCACCATCCAGTTACAATCATAGAAGTAAAATTATACATTCTGTTAACCACAAAACTTTAATTCAGGATCTTGAGAGATGGCTCAGCAATTAAGACCACTCACTGTCTGCTCTTCCAAAGGACATCATTCAATTCCCAGCATGCACATGTGGCTCACAACTGACTCTAACTGCAGTCCTACGAATCCAGTACCTCTTCTGGTCTCCCTGGGTATCAGTCACACAGAAGGGGTTCAGACATATATTCAGGTAAAATATTTACACACAGAAAAATTAAAACAAATCTTTTTTTTTGTTTTTGGGGTTTTTTTTGGTTTTTCGAGACAGGGTTTCTCTGTACAGCCCTGGCTGTCCTGGAACTCACTCTGTAGACCAGGCTGGCCTTGAACTCAGAAATCCACCTGCCTCTGCCTCCCAATTAAAGGCATGCATCACCACTGCCCGGTAAATCTTTCATTTTTTTAAAACACTGAATTCATGACAGAATTGCAAAGGAGAAAAAAGATCTTATCTAAAACTACAATTAGGAACTAAAATAGTTCAGGGCCTTACCAGAATTTAAGCTACATTAATTACAAAAATAATTATTTAAATTAATGGAGAAAATGGCATGGTCTCCTGCCACAGTAAATATATATGTTAACCAAATCATTTGGGGCATTTGAATTTTTGTAATAAGCTGAGCCACAACTCTTTGTTTTATAGAAATAAAAAAAAGAGGTGGGAAACTGCTCTGCATACAAACAGAAGCAAAGCACTAAAAAGCAGAGGGAAGAGAACGAAGAATCCAACATGACAACAGAACCAGGGCTATAAAGAACATGCTGACCACAGAGAACACACAAGTCCCCCAAAACCCCCACAGGAATCAAGATGGAAAAAAGAAAAGTTCACAGCACCCCAATACTTGTGTATTGAAAAAGAACTTGAGGGCTGGCGAGATGGCGCAGGGGGTAAGAGCACTGACTGCTCTTCCGAAGGTCCTGAGTTCGGATCCCAGCAACCACATGATGGCTCACAACCACCTGTAATAAGATCTAATGCCCTCTTCTAGTGCATCTGAAGACAGCTACAGTGAATTACTCCAGAGTGAGCGGGCTGGGCGAGCGGGCCAGAGTGGAGCAAGCAGGCCAAAGCGAGCGGGGCCAGAGTGAGCCAGGCCAGTAGAGATCCTGAGTTCAATTCCCAGCAGCCACATACATGATAGTTCACGGACATCTGTACAACTACAGCGTATTCATACATATAAATAAAAAAATAAATAAAAATAAAAAAAAAAACCTGAAGAAGGTCATGGGCATTCCTGTGTTCCTTCCCACATCTTTAAAAAAATAGAAAAAGAAAAAGGAAAAGAACTTAAACATCTTGAAAACTTATTCCAAAAACCACGTCTTCAAAGGAATCAGAGAGCGGCAGAGCAGCATGATTCAGACTTGGAGCCCCAGAGAGGGAGACCCTTGCAAAGGAAATGAAGGTAAGCAGCTGCCTCTTCCTGCTGCCTTTTCTGATGCTGGAATAGGCTAGGGAATCTGCACCAGGACCAGAGGCTGTTGCTGGGAGACAGAAAGCCAGCAGTTTTGATTGGTCCTATGGGACTGAAGTAATAAGATCAAGGCCCCGAGGGATGTCAAATGCAAGCTGGTTCCCCCTTAAAACTGCTCTGGGAAACTAATCAGAGAGCTAAAGAGAAAAGAAAAAGTAGTGAAAGGCAGTGCAGAATCACCTGAGTGTCACTCCTCGTGCTTAGGAGGCAGTGGCCAAGACTGAGGCCCTAGGCAGCACTCCAGTAGCTGCCGAGGAAATAAGTGTGACCCATAGCAGAGAGGTCAACGTGGCTTTCATCTCTGGGGTGGACACGGAATAGGTGGGGGAGGGGGAAGAGGGAAGAACCTCCTAACCTGGTGCTTAGGCCTGATTTGCTAGACTGAAAAAGCCTAATGAGCCATACCATCTTATCATGAAGCTTCAGGTACTATAAGGGAGAGAGACCCAAATGCTTGAGAGAGGAAACAAGAAAACGATTAGGGATCAAAATGACACTGGACACCTGGCAGCAACAACAGGAATAATAAAGCAACACCTTCAGACTTCAGGAGGAAATTAATTTCTACCAGATAGCCTACTTTAGACACACTCTCAGTCAGTAAGAAGTTTCTGAACTGGGGGTTTGCTGGACAGTGAAAGGTATTCTTAAGGTGCTCAGTTAAGGGTATAAAAGTGAGTATGCACTCCCAGGAAAGCCCCGAGCTTAGGTAGGTAGCTCTAACATATCCTACTTTCAGCACATAGAGAATTACCTTTCCAAAGACCATGGGCACCAGGAAGCGTGCCCTCTAGTCAGCAAACTGATATACATTTGAATACTACGAAGCAGAAGCTTGGGCACAGGAAACGGCGGCTGACCACGGGATAGACTTGATATGTAGTTGAATACTACCCAGCACACTTCAGCGGGAGACGTGGCTTACCATGGGATGGTGCACTTGCCACCATGGCGTGTTTCAGCTAACTGCTGGAGCTTCAGAATACGTTCTGCTTGAATCTGAAAAAGTGTCTTGTGGGATGGCAAGCCAACATCGTACATGCCCTTGGGGTATGAGACTCCGAGCCTTGTCCCCTGCCCACCAGCTAGGAGAAGAACTGCTACTCTGTTCTGAGAAATCTGAGAAAGTCCTAGAAGAGAAAACACATGCATCATAAAACCTCCATTATTCAACACACAAACTTAAGCTTAGGCAATCCAGTCAAACACCCAAAGACTAATGAGAGACTCAGTTACCAGCTGGCTCACAACTGCTCTGCAACACCAACTCCAACTGAGTCAAGACTTTCTTACAGGATGGATTTTAACACAGAGAAATAAATAAAAAAATAAAACAAAACAAAAATTAAGCCAGAGAGAGACAACTACAGATGTAGAGAACTTCTCTCTTTGGAGATCCAGGCACTGTGAGCCCAGAAGGTTCTGCACACTCTTCCTTGACAACCTTACAAGAGAGAGCGTGGTCCCAGTGGCCTGTGAAAGAGCAAGGCCTTCCTGGATAACGTCCTGTTTGGACCACTTCCTCCTGTGCTTTCACTTGGACAGGTGCGTAAAACAAGGACGGTCTCATGGGTGCTTCTGAAGTAGAGCACAACAACTTCCACTTAAACTGTGGACACTTCAGGACAAGTCAAGCGACACCAACAGGCGCTTCAACTAGGACACATGAAGGAAGCTATCCAAGAAACCCAGGCAGAAGAAATACTGAAGCACAAAACCCCTGCTTCCACATCCGCGCCTTATAACCACAGGCATGAACCACCATGCCCACCGTAAGTCTTTAAATCTTACAACTGAAACTGCTTCCCAAAATGTTAAATACAAAAAGTAGACTAATCAAGGACATATCTATCTGAACTCATTTTATAAACTAATGCATTACTTACTGTGAATTTCACTAGGCATTCAACAAAAAGGAATTGTGATCAGTGTGGGTTGGTAGGAAATATTTTGGCACTGTATACATATTTCAAGTCATATATATTGAACTATGATGATAAAAACAGCTTGATATTTGGAATAAAGCAACAAAAAAAGGGGAACAAAAGGGAGGATACATGAAGCCAAAAAAAAATTAACTTTTAGTCAAAGTAGCATATGTAGGCATTTACTATACCATATTTGTCTCAAAATACTTGTTCATAATATGCTTGAACTATTTCATAATAAATCCATATAAATTTCTACACAATTATATCCTATATATGCATGTAAAAGAACATACTATAAAACATTACTAATAGTTATGTTTGTCTGGAGTGTAGGATGGCAGAAATTTTCTTTTTTCTTTGACATTTTTAGTATTTTCTAACTTCTTTAAGATAAGTATATATTACCTTTAAAATAAAACAAATCTATTAAAACATTACTATATTAGAAATGTTGAGCACATTTCTTCTCCACAAGACAGTTACCTTCCTGTCGTGTTGTTACGGAAAGAGAAGAGACACCAGTTCAGAAATGGGGAACGCAGCTCAGTGGTGGGACGCTTACTATGCAGCATCCATTCCCAGCACCTCTATACTTGCTAGGAAAATGTCCCAATAGACAGAAAACGGGTAACACCGAATAGTTATTAGTATAAGTGGAAGATTAACTTGCCCTTAACTAAATGTGCATTTTAAATCAAGGCTGACACTCACTCAGCAATCAGACTAGCCCAGAGTACCTTTACTAAGATGGCATTCTTCTCAAAGCTAAGAGTTCCCCCAGTTGCTAGTCTATGTTACACTATTTATGTGTAGCCAAAAAACTTTAAAACTCAAATTAAAGTAAGACCTCTCTTCAATAAGGAGCTTACTTAGCCCCTAAGAAATAACTTTC
This sequence comes from Mastomys coucha, assembly GCF_008632895.1. NCBI lineage: Eukaryota > Metazoa > Chordata > Mammalia > Rodentia > Muridae > Mastomys > Mastomys coucha. The sequence continues at coordinate 67,426,881 of NW_022196891.1, forward strand.
TACCCCCAGTTTCAAGTGTCCATTATCATTTCAATAACAGACTTTTGGAAACTACTACACAATACTTTTTTCCCCATCATAAAGAAAACAAAATTATCCTTGAAACAGTTATGAGACTCCTTGCAGTATATAAAACACAATGATACAATCTCCACCACTGCAGTCTCTTCCCTCTGATTAACAACTGTGGGAACTTTCTATTGACATGACTGCGCAAACACACAGCAATTTCTGCCAAAGTGAGAAGGATATAAAATCAGTTACAAAATCCCCTCCACCCAACTGTTAAGCCACAAATAAATACTGTTTCCTGGTACTGAGCCAAAAGGAAGTTTGCTTTGCTCCTTCTTGGGCCATACTTGGTTCTAACAACTGTGGATTGTACTATAAATGAAAAAATTATAAATGTAGATTAGTTCTACAGAGTCCATTAAAAGCTAAAGACTCCAAAAGAGGTCTGCTTGTTACTTACAGCCATTATGCCAGATTCCTTAAATGTTCATGCTATGACTCCAACCTCCTTAATCCCTAAAGGGAACCATGGCAGCTGGGATATAGGAGGGAAGAAGCCCATTTGACCTTTGATTTGGAGCAGTAGCCTTTTTGAAACCCAGAGCAGGACGGCAAGATTAATGATTCCAAAGTCAGAATGAGTCACCATATCACCAAAACTCTCAACTCACAAGTGTTCATCTCAAAGTCATTCTCTTGATTCTGAGTGGCCCTGCCCAATTCTCAGTAAGAGGCTAGGTTAGCCACAGCTCTTGGTAAGAGGGCAGGTCAGCCATGGCTCTCTCCATAAGAAGCCAGGTTAGCCACCCTTCTCTTGCCAAGAGGCTAGGTCAGCCATACATATGTGCGCATTTCAGATCTGAAAGGCATCCTCTGAATGAATAACCCATCTTACTCAAGCTGCTCTTTAACATCCTTTTGAATCCTCCTGAATAAAGCCTCATATAACAATTAAATACACAGAGCAGAAGGAAGCAGAAGCACTGTGACGATGTGAAAGGTTAGAGACCTGCCCAGGTAGAATCAGCTTCCTCTTCCCTGTGTGAAACAGCTTTCCCACAAGTGAACTCTCTGGGGCTCTTTGGAATACAATTTAAAAATCAATAAACCTGTCTGTCAGCCTAGGGAAGGGAAGGTACAGAGAATGTCAGTGACACCAGCTGTCTTTTTATTTCATGGAGTGAGAGGAGGGATGTCAAAAATAGCCACCGAGATAATAATGTTGCTATCATATTACTTACATCTATGAAAGTAAACATGTATACAACTAGGTAATATAAGAAAAATAGATCTGATATAGTCATAGGCAGCTTCAGATATTTTGAAGATAGATTCTATAATAAAGCATATTAGTCTCACTTGTTCATTCATTAAGAAAACAAGGCAAAGGGGCTGGCAAGATGGCTCAGCAGGTAAGAGCACTGACTGTTCTTCTGAAGGTCCTGAGTTTGGATCCCAGCAACCACATGGTGGCTCACAACCATCCATAATGAGATCTGACGCCCTCTTCTGGTGCATCTGAAGACAGCTACAGTAAATTACACTGGAGCAAGGGGCAGGGGGAGCAAGTGGGGCCAGTAGAAGTTCTGAGTTCAATTCCCAGCAGCCACACACATGATGGCTCATGGCCATCTGTACAGCTACAGTGTACTCATACACATAAAATAAATAAATCTAAAAGAAAACAAGGCAAAGTAAGTGTAACACTCAACTGTTGTGTTAGTCTGCCTTCCCTGTCAACCTGACTAGATCTAGATTCACCTAAGGGACTGGTAAGACACATTCCTGGGTATACCTGTGAGGGTATTTCTAGGGAAGATTAAGTAAAGGGAAAGAGACCCATTGTGCAGGAGGATGACACCATCCCATGGGTAGGAGCCATGACAGAGTCAAAGGGGGAAGAAGGAGCCAGTGAAGCACTGGCTTTTTTCTTTCTTTACTTCCAGGCCCACCATGATGTGACCAGCTCTCCTCCACCATGCCCTCCCGATTAGGATGGAGAGAACTCTCTGAAACTGTGACCCAAAATATATATACTTCTCCCTTTAAACTATGTGTCTGGTATTTCATTACAGCTATGGAAAAGTAACTAATACACAGGCCTAGGGTATGATAGTTAGCAAATGTTTTATCCACAGGAGGACTAAATTACAAAAAGCAACTCTACCAAAAAGCTACAGTGGAACTATTCTGCCATTCTCAAAAGTATAAATTAGTACTAGACCTAAGTCTAAGTTATAGTATATGTTTTGAACAAGAAATCTGTGGGCAAATGCAACACATAATAGTGATCAATATATAACTGCAAATTTTCCTTCTAGATAATGTCTAACATACACAGAAAATCAGGACATGTGCTGCTCTTCAAAAGTGTATGATGTAACTAGGAAGACAAATGCAAGCAGCTGTTACTAAAGGTGGAATCAAACACAAGCATACACAACTAATTCCAACTCTGCACAGTGAGGAAAGCATTGAAAACAGCAAATATGGAGAATGACCTTAAAGAATGAGTGTGAGGAAGCTGGAGTCGTGCCTCAGTAGTTTAGAGCACTGACTTTAAGAGTCCAGAGTTCAATTCCCAGTACCTACATAGTAACTCACAACCTTCTCTAACTTCATTCTGAAGGGATCTGACACTCGCTTCCGACCTCTGTGGGCACTGCACACAAGTGATGTACAGGTAAGCATGAAGGCAAAGCATTTTATACATACACATTTTTTTAAAAAGAAATTTTTTTAAAGAAGAATGAGTGTAAGAATTAGGCCTCTAACTCTGGCCACTGAGGAAGCCCAGGCAGAAAGGCTGCAGGCTCAAAGTTTCCCTGGCCTTCATGGTAAGCGCAAAACCAGCAGGAAACTAAGACCCTGTCTACAGATGTGGCTCCGTGGCAGAGTGCCTTCCGCACACGCAAAAGGCCCTGGGCTTGATCTCTAGTACCTCCCAAACAAAACAAAGAATGTCAGTCCACAGCAGGAGAACTGCGTCCTGCACAGCCCCATGACCTTCAAGGTGACCCTAAGCAGAGAAAGGGCACAGGCCAGACCAAGCTAAAGACAAATATAAACACAGGAGGAAATGCATAACAGAACACCTAGGCAAGGTGAACAGCCTGCCTCAGCTACAGTATGTGCAGCAACAGGCATGAGACACAGTAACACAGACAAAAACAGCAAATTCAGCTGTGGAAAACCAGTTCAAGGCAGATTTTCAGGTCAAAGCAGCTTAAATTGGAACATTTATCTCATGCCACAAAATTTCAGGGAAAGTAACCTAGCAAAAGTATAGAATTTAAAGACAAAAGGAGATCAAGGTGGATTATAGACTGGAGAAGAGCTTTGAAAGCAGGCATTGATAATTCAAGCATGTAGATGAGCCACAGCAGTCACTACAGCTACCTTGACAAGAATGCCTGCCATTTGCTAATGGGTCATCTGATCTAGTATGACAGGCACAACGCTACATGATCCGGCAACTTGAACAATGTCAGCATATCTCATAACACACTGGGTAAGACGTGAGCAAATGCTTAGTACCTTCACTTTCCCAGGCCTGGAGCTGGTCTTGATCTCTGGTAGCACTGCCCAAAACCTGTCGGGGCACAGGCTCCATTCGTGCATCCACCTTTTCTTGGTGAGAGGACCGATCAAATTCTCCAATGGCCTTCTGGAAAAATGAGTTCAGCTCTTCAAAGTTCATGGCCTGGAGCTCCATGTAAAGTTCTTCCTGCTGGGCTTCTGAGAGCCCATTCCAGAACTGCAGCAGGTGCTCCTGCCCAGCTCTGGACAACCTTTGCTTGAGATCATTTACATTCATAGTGCTCTGGGAGTGAAGCTTGGTAAAACCAGAAAAGGGAGAGCTGTGAATCAAAAAGAAAAGGAATTAAGAAAGGGCAGACAGATGTCCTGACATTTTGGCCAAGATCACTTAGCTAAAAATGGTCTCATGAGATTCTATCACCCAATCCAAGCTACCTTAGGTTATACATGTATGATGTTTGCACAGTAATCAAACAGCCTAATGGCACATTTCTCAGAACATAGCCCCATCATTAAGCTATGTATGGTACTATGTTTTTAAAAACTCAATATTTAGAAATGAACTTCTGCCTTTTGGACACTCAATATTTGTGAAAGCTCACACTTAAACAATAATTAGCACTATGTGCCGGCACTATATGAAACACTTTACTTATAAGTCTCATCTATGTTCCGATCTCTCCTTCACTTGTAACTGTTATCAGTATTCACCTTGAGGAGGTGCGGCCAGTGGAGTGGTACCTCATGCTCTCGATCTCTCCACTGCCTCTCCACATCTGCTGCTGCTACACTCCTCCTCTGAACACTACGCTACCACTTCATAGTTCAGCTGTTCTTCTCCTTTTGCCTCTAGTGAAGATAACTACTGTTGTACTCAGAGTTCAGCACCACCTATAACTATGAAAACTATTATTTCAATAGCAACTTCCACAGGGAAACGGGGGAGTCATGCCCATCACCTACTCACTACAAACCTGAGCCCTAACTGGAAAGAAAGGGGATGCACACATAACAATCAGGAAAGAAGACCATGTTAGCCACAAGCATGAGTATTCTATGATCACAAAGCCAACTCTTAAACCTCATAGTGCTAAAAAGTAAGGGAATGAAGAAATATTTAGTCTACCACCCACCTAGTAATGCAGGCTCTAAATAGGCACCAGCTGGGAAAAGTTCACAATCTAGCTCTCTGACCCTGGAGGGGGTCAAACAGACTGCATAGATGAGAGCAGGAAACAAGGAGACCTTGATGGCTCTGGTGAAAGAGGGTAAAGAAGAAAGGAATCAGTCAGAAAGTGAAGGCTTACGCACAGTGAGGATATGGTGTAGGGCAGGGCTAGCCCATGAAAACCAGGCAAAGACTGCAGATCAAAGAGTGAGAGATGGGAAGCCAACAATGGAGATACACAGGGCACTACTACCACCATGTGCTTTAAAGAGAAGAGAAAAAGAAGCCATGGTACCAAATACACTGCAAAGCAAGACAGCTAGAAGGAAAGCAAGCTAAAATACAAATGTGGATGTGAAAACCCAAGGGGACCCAATTAGAATGCTTATCATCAAAAAAAATAAAAAAGCAAACAAACACAGGTAAGGTGGCTCAGCAGGTAAAGACACTTGTCTCCAAGTCTGAGCACACAAATTCTATCCCCAGAACCCACATGGTGAAAAGAGAGATCCAAGTTCCATAAGATGTTCACACACACACACACACACACACACACACACACACACACACACACATGCACCCAATTGTAAAAAGTAAAACTTAAAAAAGAAAAAAATAGTGATACCACATGTAGCTAAAGATGTGGGGGAAAGGAACACTTGTATGATAACTAATAGAAATGTGAACTATATATTTGCTATAGGAATCAGGATGGAGGTTGCTCAAAATCTAAAAGTAGAACTCCAACAGGATCCAGCTATAACCACTTCTGGCTATCTAAGTCAGCATGCAGGAATATCGATGTGCACATCCACGGTTCTTGCTGCACTGTTCATGACAGCCAAGATACAGAACCATCCTAGATACCCATCAACATACAAACTGATAAAGAAAATATGATTATCTATAGTAATGGGATTTTATTCAGTCATAAAGAATGAAATGTCATTTTCTGAAAAGTGCATGGAACTAGAGGCCATCAGTGAAGAAAATGAAATTCAGACAAGTACTGTATTTTTTTTCTCTCATATGCAGAATCGAGATTTAAAACATGCCTATGCACATGTACATGCACCAGGAAAAAGGAGGAAATAAAAGGGGAAAGGTCCAAGGGAGTAGAATGGAGAATGAACACACCAGAGATATGTTACTCTTTACATGCAGAATCTAAACTTCACTATAGATACCCATGTAGGCATATGTGTGACATGAAAGCAGAAGAGAGACTAAGAAAGGGGAGCTAAGAAGGCAGTGGAAAAACAAACATGAATTATGTCTGATACATGTCTAAAAATGCCATAATGAAATCCATTATTTTGTATGCTAACTAAAAAAGAAAACAATTGGAAGAAAGGGACAAAACAAAAAACCCAAGGGTATGTCCCAGACTGGTTGTAGGGTCTGAATGAAAGGGATAACTTAACTTTGGGGCTCACTATAAAAAAATCACCAGTGCCCCGCCTTCCAACTGCTTAGCTTTGGCAGTTAAAGGGAAGGAGGTACCACCCTCTCCTCCTGTCACAGGATGGTGGCCAGGGCTACAGAGCATTCAACAGTCCATACGCATCACTCAGCTGCTCCAGGCATCAGGCCCCACACCTGTAAGATGAGATGCCCGCATCACTCAGCTGCTCCAGGCATCAGGCCCCACACCTATAAGATGAGATAAGTTTTTACCTCATCACAACCATTCAACATCAAACTGCAGAGGGAGTTCTGCACCTTGTGTCCATCAAGGCAAGGGTAAGAATAGCAGTACGGCTTCCGCAGCAAAGGCAGCATGTGCAGGCTCACCCACTGCCACACCACACAAGGAGTCTACCCCACACAAAGTAGGTGGCAGACATCCTGGAGACTCTGGTCGCCTGCACGTCCTCGGGAAGTCTTGCTACGGGAAAACAGACCATGCTGCAACACCAGAGCCGCCTCTAGAGGCACCCCAGAAGCCCATCACATTGCTGTCAGATGTGGGAACAGACAGACATTCCTAATTTTATTGCCTATACCAAGTCATAAATACTTTCAACCCCAGTGTCAATAAAATAGGAATAAAATTTTAATCCAAGGCTGAGGCCTAACAACCTTTCACAATCAATGAGAAAATGAAGCTCAAAAAAAGTTATGTAATTTGCCTTTACATCACTAGAAAGATGGGAATTTTTAACTCAGACATACATGACTCCAAGTCTATCCTCTTTCTCTCTCCTCTCTCACAAAAGCAGAAGAAACACAAAGAACCCAATGAGAGAGGTCTCACTTAAATGCAGGCAGAAGAATTTGGTGGCGACCATCACTGAGCTTTTGAATCAGCCTGCCTGGGGTCCTACTTCAATTCTACCATGGTCCAAGTTTGTGATTTTGACCTAATTATTTAACATTTCAATGCCCTAACTTTTCATTTCAGCAAAATGGAGCAAAGACCGTTCTTAGCCAGGTGGAATAGTGAGTGCCACAATCTTAGCATTTGTGTGGATGAAGCAAGATGGAGAATCTGAGGATCCTTTAGGCTACCGATTAAGACTGTGTTCAAGCTACAGAGCACGGCCCTGTCTCAAAGGCATACAAACAAAAAACCAAAACAACCAAAAAGTTTTTTTTGTTTACCTCTAAAAAAGGTTTACCTCTAAAGTTGAGGCTCTCCTTACTATGATGAAAAGCAGTTTTGAAAGTGCCTAGGACATGGAGAGGCCTCTATAAAATGCTACGCACAACCTTTTGAACATGAAAGAACTACTATAGACAAAGTCAAAAAGTTTATCAAATATACAAGAAAAGACAATTTCCTCAATGGGCGCACTAAGGAAATGCCTCCCAGTGTGATATATTCAGAGATCAGGATGTGGTGGCAGCAGTTGTCTGGAAGGCCATTGCAGCCTTGTACAGGGGACAGGCAGACTCTGAGAATGGGATCCTTTAGTGATTCCATCACATGAACATCATGGAGCACAGTTGAGTACAAACGTGGATAAGCTAAACACTCAGTGTAGCTTCTTGCTGGAACCAAGACCCATGGGAAACACAAGATAAAAGGGCTGTTGCTAAACTAACACCCAGCTTCCCAGTAAACCTTTACAAGTTTACTTGCAGGCATCATCAGGTATGTAGTAACATGCCCTGCTACATTACACGGGCAACGACTTCACTAGGGAATTTTCCCTTCCAGCATAACCTATGGACCCAACGTGGTTTGCTTTTTTTGGGGTCACAAAACTACAATGAGTTGTGATTTGTCCCGAGTCACACTCCTCATGATGTGATTAACTTACCCATAAAAGCTACCTTTTCGTGAGCACGTGTGATAACAGAGAATTTAAGGGGAAAAATTAACTTGTATGTGTGATTATTAATTCATTCACCAACTAGTTACTGAGCACTTACTGCCCACTGGAGTATGATGTGGGTGGCAGGGAAGTGAGATAAAGCACAAGTTCATACTCACATTCCAGAGTAGGAGACTCTCAACACCAAAAGAAAAAAAAATTCTGTTGAAATTTAAGTTTCAAGAGTTATATCACTTTTTTGTTTTGTTTTGTTTTGTTTTTTCAAGACAGGGTTTCTCTGTACAGCCCTGGCTGTCCTGGAACTCACTCTGTAGACCAGGCTGTCCTGGAACTCAGAAATCCTCCTGCCTCTGCCTCCCAAGCGCTGGGATTAAAAGGCGTGCGCCACCACCGCCCGGCGTTTTATCACTTTTTTAAAAAGCATTTAATAAGATAGCTGGAACATGTACAAACTTCTCAAAGAACATTTTTTCTATATTAAATTAAAAATAAGACAGCAGGAAAAGGTGGCTTTGCATTTATTCTCCAGGGAACGACTCCCAGGGTCTCGTGTCCAGCCGTTTTCCTGAGGACTCGGGAGTTGTAATGCTCAGATCACTGGGGACCCACATAACCAAACAAGCACCCCTGTTTCTTGCTTCCCGACTCTAGTTGTCCCCGACCCCATCATTTGACCCTGTGCAAATAATTTCACTTCCCTAGTGTATGTATTTCCTCATGAAGATAATCCGGCCTTTTTCATAAAAGTACTAAAAGTACTTCTTTCTTTCTTCTACTAAAAGTACAGGCAAACATACCATGATAAATATTAAGTAGAACTGTTCCTTTAAATGTCATTCAAAGCTGGGCAGTGGAGGCTTACTCCTTTAATCCTAGCACTGAGGAAGCAGACAGATAGATCTCTGTGAGTTCCAGGCCATCGTGGTCTGGTCAGAGGCAGAGGCTGGTGTATCAGAGACCTGATTGATCTACAGAACGAGTTTTAGGACAGCCAGAGATACATGGAGAAACCTTGTCTCAGAAGAGAAACAAAGAGAGAGAGAGAGAGAGAGAGAGAGAGAGAGAGAGAGAGAGAGAGAGAAGCAAACTCGTTCACTAAGTACTATTCCCCTATAGGTGCTTAGAAAAAATATTCATGCAAATAAAACAACTCATCATAAAATTTGATATCTGGTCCCAGAACACCAGCAATCTACAAAACTTATTACCAAAATCAAATCTGTCCATTTATGTGTCATGTAACATTCATAATAAACATGGTTTATATTTACCTGACACAGCTATAACCATAGTACTGTATCTCCTACTGATCTTCTTAAGAGGGGTGTGTATGTGTAAGTAAATGGTATATAGCAACAGAGAATTTAAAAGACATGGATTTTTATATTAAGAACAAAAGTATGCACTAGAAATTATGACTAGATTTGGTGTGTGCCTACAACCTAACACACCTGGATCAATATCAATGACAAACCATTATCAAACATGCCTTTATTAGAATTTAAATGCCACATTAAATAAGTCCAGTACTTCCCAGTTCCTCCCCCACCTCTGCTGCTATATGTCCTCAGAATGGGTTAGTAAATCGCTTTTGGGGGAAAAACAAAAAACAAAAAAAACAAAACAACAACAACAACAACAAAAAAAAACATATGGAGCCAGGCGGTGGTAGTACATGTCTTTAATCCCAGCATTAGGAAGTAAATGGATCTCTGTGAGTTCTGGGCCAGCCTGGTCTACAGAGAGAGTTCCAGGACAACCAAAGCTACACAGGGAAACCCTGTCTCGGGAAAAACAAAACAAAACAAAAAAACAGGAAAAAAGTAAGAAGAGGGGGAGGGGTGGAGAAATGGTACCGAGACTGACTTGAGTCCTAACCACCGACTATGAAGTCTTTTCCCTCAGCCAAGTGAGTCAACTAATAACGAAATACACAAATGCCTTCATTCGCTGCAAACTCTTGGATCCTAGCCCAGGGAACTTCACCTCCAAGTCCCTAAACTTTTGCCTCACATAAATACATAACCTACTAGCATGATCATTATCACCGGATTTCAGATTTCACAGTGTGCCGGTGAAGGCCACCCAGCCTCAGACCAAACTTTTAAAGATCTTCAAGAGCATATGTGTGCTCTCGGCCCTCAGGACTCATAGTTCTAACACTCCAACTGAGGGGAAACCCTGAAATCTGAACCTCTCTCGCTATCAGTATCAAGCGAAGCGGGTAAGTGGCAAGCGGGTCCTGGGCTAGCCACATTCCCCATTGGGATCCACCGTCCTCGTCGGAACTATCAATTCTTCTTACCCTCGTGGGTTCAAAACACCCCAACTCGCCTTCCCGACAGTAACAGCCTCCGCTTGTTCCCACCGGTGACCCCCTCAGAAATGACACAACTATGCCCGACCCTCGTGGCTCCTCTTCCCCAATCCAGGTGAGGGCCCCCTTAAAACAGCGCTGACACGCGCCGGGGACTCCATCACCACCAAGCCTCCTCACTCGGGTCTCCCCGCAGACCCTCCGCACATCCCCGCCCTGCCGCGACACAGCCCACGCCTCTCCCGAGCTCGGAGCGGCCGGCGGCGAGCGTGGTGCGGCAACGCGTAGCTGGGTCCGCGTGCCAGGCATAGGAGCGCGTGCGTGAAGGGGGCCCCCTACCTCCCTCGACAATCCCGCGGCTCGGCTCGACCCGGCTCCGGCTCCTTCGGCTCGGCTACTCGCCGGCGTCCCGCGCCCGCCTGGAATATATACCGTCATCCGAGGGGCCGGGGCGGCGGGGCGGCGGGGCGGGCCGCGAGCAGCGGCCGAGGGGAGCGCGGGCCCCGGCCACCCCGCCCCTCCCGCCGCGGTGAGTGGCTGCGACCCAGGGGCGGAGCGGAAGCCTGCCGACCCGACACGTCAGCGACCGAGCGCGGCCAAAGGGGCGGGCGCCGGCGATCGGAAGGCGGGGCCTCTTTACGTCACTCAGACTCTTGCCCAATAAGGATGGCCAAGGGTCCTGTCAGTCTGCGGCACCGCCCCCTCACGCACAGGCGGGAGGGGGCGGGGCCGGCTACGCGCGCGGCCTCGGGGAGGTGAGGCCAGGCGCCACCTTAAGGACAAACTGCAGGGCGGGTCCTAAGGGTCACCAGGGGCGGACCAGAGCGCCTGGTACGGAGCAGGGCGCAGATAGTGAGTCTTAAAGAGGCGGATTTCCGAACGCCCACGGATGCGGTTGGGAAAGACCCGCCGGTTTATAGGCAGAGATTCCTCCGGGGCAGGCCTGTGACCTTAAACTAGCTGGTTCGGTCTCTGATTCTCCAGATACCTGCCTGCTTGCCAGTGACCCAGGCTTCCTCTGTCGTTGTCTTCTGAGTCTCTTGGGTGTCAAGACAGCCAGGTTGCCTTTTGCTCGGCGACAGGTGAAAAAAGAAACGCAATCAAAAGGGATTAGATAACCTGAGGCCGTGCTAAGTGTGCCAGTCAGTGAGAACCGGTCCAGGGAGCAGGACTTAGCTGGGAGGAAAGAGCTAATGTTCAACGGTCCTGTTTACACCATAGGCAGCGGATGTGCATGTGCAGTGTTATGAAGTTGCATTTATATTTAAAGTTATGTTGGATTTTGCAGGTTTTGAAAGAGTCCAATTTGTTGAGATGTCAAAAGCAACTTAATTTAACATATCCTGGATCCTGGAGAAAGTCAGTTAGATGTCTTCCAACTGGTGGATAGACTTGCTCATTTTACATTTTCAGTGTTTTCTTAGTCATTCTTGCGTATTCACTTTTCATTCAGACTTTACTATCAATTTATGTCATTTAGAAATTTTATCACGTAACGATGGGTATCATTTGTAAACAAAAAGATAGTTTTCCATCTGATAAGGATGGAAAACTCTGTGATGGATAAACAGCTTGGTGGAACAGGATCAAGGAAGGATGTGATATATTATTAGCAGTATTTGCTTGGCCTTAGTCTTGCCTGCCCTCTGAAATCTTGTCAGAGTGCCACATCACCTGAGAAGCTGTAAACGCCACCCACACTGCCGTTGATAGTGGCAGGTGTGACTTCCTGGAGCAAGAATAACAACACGGGTGTGTTCTCTAGTTTTCATATTTCCAGTTTTGAAAGCACCCAGTCTTAAGTGAAGAATACAAAGCCCGTACACTATGAGGATTACCCAGAATCCCTTGACCTTTACGTATGCCAGTCGCTGGGGTTGAAGTAGTCTCTTAAGAAGAAACTGGCAGCTGCAGCATTCCATAAAGAGCATATGGTCCAAAACGTATTTATTGAGTTATTCTACATTAGACCTTATGATAGACTCTCCAGGGGAATCAAGAGTCTATTTCTTCAAAGGATCTCCAGTACAATGAGAGAGGTGGGGGAGATAGATGCTCCTTTTTCCAAAGGGAGGGCCATGAGTACAGCAGCAACGGCTCAGATGAGGGCCTTGGAGCTCAGAGAGAGCAGAGGATGACACTTTCCTCCAAAATCCATCCTTAGTCTCAGAAAGGATCGAGGGACCACCTCACACTTCTGAAAGCTGCCCTTTAGTACTCAGCACATATATATATATATCACATATATATGTATGTATATATATACACATATATATATAATTTATGGAAGGCAAATAGCTACCTAAGAAATGCTAATACACTCGGAAATTTGAAGTGTCAAAAGGGAATACTTGCCAAAAGGTACAGACGTTTAGTGGTGTGAGCTCAAAGTAAGATGCCAAAGCTTTTAAATTCAGACTCCATTTTAGAGAACCTGACCTAAGTTTGAAGTCAGGTAGACTAACAGGCTGGTATCTAGCATTAGTTTCCAAGTCTGAGCCTAGATCCAGTCTCTAGGCTAATCCCCAACAAGACCAGCATCTCCAGGTTATTCCCCCAGGTTACAAGCCCACCCCATGCCTAATGACCACCAATGCAGAGGGGAGCAGAAGTTAAGTTTATGATATGACTCCCAGCACCAGCCAATTATGTTAATGGCCACAGGAGCTTTCCAATTAGATGCTTGCACACATATTCCCTCTTGATGTTTACTGTAAAGCCTTGCCCCGATAGACATTCAGGGCTCCCCCACCTCCAAAACCGTCCTGCATGGTGGTGGTGGTGGTGGTGGTGCATTGGGGGATGTGGGGGGGGCAGAACTAGCTGGACTAGAATAAAGACCCTGCCGTGAGTTGCATCAGATCGGCTCCTGTGTGTTTTGGGGGATCACCAACATTTCTCTGGCACAACAAAACCAGTTTAAAAAAATAAATGGGTAGCCGGGCAGTGGTGGCACACACCTTTAATCTCAGCACTTGGGAGGCAGAGGCAGGTGGATTCCTGAGCCAGCTTAATGTATAGAGTGAGTTCTCTGGGTAGCCAGGGCTACCCAGAGAAACCCTGTCTCAAAAAACCAGAAAATAAAATAAAAAACAAATAAATGGGTAATAGTTTCATCTATTAGCTGGATAGATGGATGGGCAGACAGATACTTAAATGGATATTATGAGACCAGAAAAGAAAAGATCACCAACACTGAGAAATACACAATACACAACAGCACAGAGTGGGAAGGGAAAGGAGAGAGTGCTACCGAACAGCTGTTAGACGGTAAATATTAGCTGAAAACAGATAAGGGGAAAATGAAAAGAGAGGCAGAATAGTCACACGATAAAGCTACAGATAAGGCTGGGATACATACAGCTCAATGACAAGAGCACTTGCGTAGGATATATAAGCTCAATCCCCAGAAACACAGACAAAACGAAAGTTATATTGGAGTATGAGATGCTTTCTTTTTATCATATTAATGAGTTTCATTGACTTTCCATATATATATATGAATGAAACGGTAATCTCCCTTCCCTTTTGAGAAAAGGTGCTTTTAAATGAACCATTGCTGTGAAATAATTTAAAATTTTGAAATGTCATATAATAATAATAATAGGTTTTATGGTGATTTTTAGATTATTTGGGGTAAGCATATTTGGCTAAATTGTAAATTATTCTAACTTTGGGAAATACATTTCTTAACACCTTGGCTTAACTGGTTTTCTGAGTGACTTGTCAGACACGTGCCAGTCTGCCTACATTGCTTGCTCATCAGAATCCGTTAGAACCCACCTAGGTTTTTTTTTTTTTGAAAAGTGTGTGGGTCTTCGGGGCTGCCATACCAAAGCACAAGGACAGTGTGGCTCTGCTCAGCCTGGGTCAGGGCAAGGCCTGAGCACTCAGGGCATCACTGTGCCCAAGTGGGTGGTGAACTGACTAGCATTTTGCCTTTCTGCTGACAGTTTCCTAGGATGTAAGGACTTTATTCTCCTGGGAGATGATACAGCCTGAGCTCATCGCTCCTCCCAACACTTACATTTTCTCTAGTTCAGGGTGTGTTCTGGAATATTGTGAAATGAAGAAAACTCCCTCTTCAATGTCAAATGTTTCACGTAGTGTTTTCTACACCTTCCTAACATTTACACGTGTCCTTCAGGGGGTTCTGAGATACACAGAGGATCTAAAATGTGTGGGAGGCTGAGAGCGATACATACAAAGGAGAAAACACAACCGACTCTAACCTAAGAAGCACATGAGGTTACAGTGAATGCCAGTGTGGTGGTCCTGGGCCTGCAAAGCTGGAGAACTCCACATGTAGGCGAGGTTGTCTGTGGTGGAAGAGAAGACTCTGAATTCCATCCCTTGGTGTTGCCTAAACATCATCTGGTCTGCCCCTTAATAAAGACACTTTTTTGACAAAAGTGAAGTGAATCACTTGAGCACAAAATTGATAGGAAGACATAAAAGCAAGATTCAAAGTCAAGCCAATTCTATATAGCAGTGATTCTCTGCAGGTAATAAGTATGAAAATAATCCAAGAATTAAAAAGTTCAATCCAGATAATAAATTACTCTCTTTTTTTTTTCTTAAAACTAAGTGGATGGGCTGGCACGACGGCTCAGTGGGTAAGAACACTGACTGCTCTTCCAAAGGTCCTGAGTTCAAGTACCAGCAACCACATGGTGGCTCACAACCACCCATAATGAGATCTGACGCCCTCTTCTGGCACATCTGAAGACAGCTACAGTGTACTTATGTATAATAATAAATAAATCTTTAAAAAAAAAAAAAACTAAGTGGATCATACTGTGATATTTAATTTACACTGTCAACTTGACAAGATTTACAATCACCATGGAAACAAATCTCTGGGTATCTTTGTGAGGAGATTCTTTATATTAGGTTGGAAGACTCGCCCTAAATGTGGGCAGCAGCATCCTATAAACTGGGGTGTCACCTGAAGGGAAAGGGACAAGGGAGCCGAAACACAGCATTTATCTGGCTCCGCTTCTGGACTGTGGACATACAATAAGGCAGGCTGCCTGCTGCTCCAGCTACCACACCCTCCCTGCCTTGACGGACTGCATCCCTCCAACCGTGAGCAGGACAGACCCTTCTTTCTTAGAGGTTCTGATATCAAGTGTTTCATCTCAACAGTGAGACAAGTAACTGAGAGCGTTGTGAATTCTAGGTCAAATGTTGATGGTTTATGCATGGGAAGCTTCTGGTCGAAACTTGTAATGCCTCACAGCGATGTCTCCAGGGCGTGACAGTTGACTTATGGATGAAACTGGAATAGAGAAAAATGTGGTTCCAAACCTGCCTCTCCACGTTTGTCATGACGATGAGCTACCCACCTCTGCTCTACTACACAACTCTCCATCATATGTCTCTCAGATCTCAATGTTTCCTGAAATGTGGTTTGGATTTATTGTGCATTTTACCTGGGGTGCTTCTCAACTCAGCATGAATGATGTACATAAGGTTATGCCAAGTTATTTTTGCTGCAGATATCTCTTAGCCTTATATTTTGACTTTAAGAATCCCTATATATTAAATTTGCTTTATTTTTTTCATGTTGTATCCCTTTAAATTAACTATTTTCTGTGTGTGAGTGGGGTTTTTTGTCTGCACCACTTTCATATCTGGTACCTGCAGAGGCCAGAAGAAGGCATCAGATGCCCTGGAACTGAAGTTACAGGTATGAGCTGCTGTTTGGGGCCTAGGAATTGAACTTGAGCCCTTTAGAACTATAGTCTATGCTCTTACTGCCAAGCCATCTCTCTAGCCCCTACAGGTAATATCTTTAAATAAGGGAAGAACTTTATTTTTTTTGTTTCTCCCTTGGTTTGTCACTTACCATTAGTTAAGGAAGAAAGGACTCATGGCACAATGAGAATCTTTAGCAATGCCAGTTGGATTTGCATCACAGTTAAACTATGGAAGTATGATCTAAGAGCTTACTTAGAGGTAGTGTGTTGTATGTGATTATAATCTCAGAGCTAGGCATGGTGGCACATACCTTTAGTTCCAATACTTGGGAGGCAGAGGCAGGTGGATCTCTGAATTTGAGGCCAGCAAATTCCAGGAAAGCCAGGGCTACAGAGGGAAACCCTGGGGCAGGGGAGAGAAAAAAGAAAGGAAAGAGAATTTCATGACTCAGGAGGCACAGTCAGGAGTACCTCAAGTTCCATACCAGGCTGGCTACATAAATAGAATCTAGAAACACTGGGAGGGTGGGGGAGACATCTTGGGTTGTTTTCTAATTAGGGCAGCTTGCAAAAAGTGATGAGCTAATACTAGGGTTTGAATGTTCCCACCAAAACTCACTGAACTTTAATCCTCAGGGTAAAGTATTAGAAAACAGATTAAATGAGACCTCAAAGAGCTGACTAGATCATGAAGACTCATGAATGGTTCCATGAGTTAGTTTAATGGCTTAATGGATTCATTTTAGAACAGGTCTGTTATAAAAAGTTTGGCTGTACTCTTGTGTACAGACTTCTGGCTGTATGATACCCCTGTTGCCTAGTCAGCAGCATCCCCACTCACTGACCTTGGACCTCCTAGAACCGAGCAAAACAAACATCTATTTATATAAACAACCCAGTCTGTAATGTTCACTTATAGCAATGGAAAGTGAACAGAATGTTACGTTCTGTGCCAAGGAGGATGGGGTGTCCCACTTAAGACCGCGTTCTAGTGGACTGACCATCACTACTCTGCTGGCCATGAAGAAACTAACTGCCATGTTGCCAACGGCTGTGGACTGAACTACAAGGCTTAGAGCTGCTTGTAGCATCTAGATGCTGAGAGTTGACTCCAGACAACAAAAACAAAATAAAGTGCGGGGATGCTGGCTCATTCCTGTTGTCCCAGCACACAGGAGGCAAGATCACAGGACTCAGTTCCATCCTGAGGGACATGGTGGGATGCTAACTCAAGGCTGCAGTACTCCCAGTGAAAATAGAAACAACAAGCCTATAGCTATCAATCTGAAAACAGAAACAGTTTGGTGGTGCATTTGTCTCTGGTGGAGCCCCAAGGGTAGGAAACCTTGGTTGCAGCTTCATGAGAAATCCTTAAACTTAAGGAGACTTGGCTACAAGAGTAGACTGGAGAAAGCCAGGCAACCATGCTGTCTGGCGTGCCTTTCTGACTTTACATTCACAACTGAGGCAAACTCGATGCCTCAGCAGGTAAAGATGCTTGCTACCTAGCCTGACGACCTGAGTTCAATCCCCAGAGCCCACATGATGACGGAAGGAAAAAAAATGACTTCCACAGTGTCCTCACAATACACGGCACAGACTGTCATTTCGAATTAAACCCATAACCACTGCACGAATACTACTTCCTTCTCTAGTCCACTCACTGTGCCATTCTCTTGGATGACTCCTATTTTTTCCTGAGACTTCTATTACTTCCCACATACTCACTCTCAACAGATAACCTGGCTCTTTCCTTCCTTTGAGACAGGATAAGAAGAGAACTTTCACAAACCCTACCACTGCCGCATCCACCCAACTACTGCATGTGTGCCTACATTTCTTAATTCAAGCGGTCGTGATAAACCACTCATGGTCTATCCCTCTACCCATCTGTGCATGTTCACACAGAGGTCAGAAGACAACCTCAGGGCCACCGTCCACCAGGGTCTCTCATGGGCCTAGAATTCACCAATCTGGCTAGACTGGCTGTCCAGTGAGCCCCAGAGATCCTCCTGTCTCTACTTTCCTAGCGCTAGAATTACAAGAGTATGCAATAACGCTGGTGGCTGCTGCTGCTGCTGCTCTTCCTCCTCCACTTCTTCCTCGTCTTCCCTTCTTTTTAGATTTATTTTTGTTTTTATGTGTTTAAGTGTTTTGTCTACATGTATGTGTATGTGCACCATGTATGTTCTTGGCACCCAATGAGTCCAGAAGAGGGTAATCGAAACCTTGGAATGGGTGTTACAAGTGTACTGCCATGTGGGTGCTGGGAGTAACAGGACCCCATCCCTCTGGAGCAGCAACGCTCTTAACTACCGAGCCAACGCTCCATTCCCATGCCTGGCTCCTTGTCTGAATTCTGGGGATTGAACTGAGGTCCTCATGCTTGCAAGACAAGGATTTTATCATCTGAGCCATCCCCCAGGCTCTAGTGAGGGTAGGGGTTGGTTTAAGGGGCTGTTTTTTGTTTTTGGTTTTTGTTTGTTTTCAGAATTATTTTTGCAGGGAGAAGGCTACAGTTTGAGATAGTCTCACTATGTAGTCCTAGCTGGTTTAGAACTCACCAGGTAGACCAAGCTGACCTTGAACTTGGGTCTATCCTACTGCTTCTACCTCCAAAGTGCTAAGACTACAGGTATGTACTACCATGTCAGGTCTTAGATATTTCTTTTTATTACATAAGCATTATACATATGAAAATCTTTTTAAAATATTTATTTATTTATTTTATGTATATGAGTACACTACTACTTTCTTCAGACACACCAGATGAGGGCATGAGCTCTCATTACAGATGGTTGTGAGCCACCATGTGGTGCTGGGAATTGAACTCAGGACCTCTGTCTGGAAGAGCAGTCAGTGCTCTTAACCACTGAGCCAACTCTCCAGCCCACATTAAAACTTTATAAAAGAGAAAAAAGGAGGAGAAGGAATAAATAAGAGAAATACCCCGCGGGCCTGCCACAGATAAGAATTTGTATGAACACTTCAGTTTCTTTCCTTACACACTAGAAATTTTAATGAATTTGAAAGAGTATTTACAGATAATTTGCAGTGCTCTGGCCCCTCCGTCTTCCCCTGGGGCATGAGAAGAACAATGTGTGTGTTTGAAAACTTGATTTTGTATTTACAAACCACACCCTGGCCCAGCTGAGCTCATCTCTGGCCAACAAATTTTTGAAGAGACAACTTGGGATTTGCTTTGTCTGTGAGCCTAGAACTTTCCCAATACCTCACAGAAGTAATTTCTAACAAGGTCTTCTTAACTGTAAGGCTGTTCATATTCTTGTTTTGAAAGAAAGAAACATCACCACACTATATTATGAACAAGTAAAATAAGTGCATGATAAACTATAAGAAGTGTAGATTGAATCCAAGAGCAACAACAAAAGATTAAATCCTTTAACTGAAAAGGGAGGCACAAAGCTGGGCTCGGTGGTGCATGCCTTTAGCAGAGACTGGTGGATCTCTGAGTTTAAAGGCAGCCTAATATATAAAATGAATTCCAGAACATCCAGGACTACACAGAAAAATCATGTCTCAGACAACAACAAAAACAAAGCAGGAGGAGGAGGAGGAGGAGGAGGAGGAGGAGGAGGAGGAGAAGGAGGAGGAGGAGGAGGAGGAGGAGAAGGAGGAGAAGGAGGAAAAGAGAAAAAAAAACAAAACAAAGCGTAAAACAACAAAAAGAAAGGAAGGAAGCTAAAAGCCATAAGTGATGTCACATGCCTTTAATCTTAGAAGGTGGGGGGAGGCTGAGGCAGGAGGCTAGAAGTTTGAAGGATAGCTTGAGCTAGTCCCCATTCCAATAGAGAAAGGAAGATGAGTGGAGTGGGGTGAGCTGGGGGTTAACATGAACTTTTCCCCCTTAACCAGAATCTTCATTAAATTGCAACACGAGGAATTTCACCCTTAATCTGTCTTTATAAATCCCTGTGACTTTTCATTTTTCTTTTCTTTTCTCATAAGAAATGGCCCTATTGGTGTCAGGCCATTCTGTTCTACTGTGACCACGAAAAACATTGTGACATTTTGTTTGTAGACGATCACTGTTATTGCAATTGACCATAAAAAGCAACTGGAAGATACCACTTAACAGACTGAAGTAGTAATTTACTGGTGACGGCTATTCTTGGTTGTCAACTTGACTATATCTGGAATGAACTACAATGCAGAAATGGAGGATACACCGGTGAGAGCTTTTTCTGCTTGGTTTGAAGTGGGTGAGTCCACTTCTAGTCCAGGCCTTTGAGGTAGGAAGACACACGCTTTTGATCCATTTCTTGAGGTGGGCAGACACGCCTTCTGCTGGAAGCCTATAGAACTTGGGAGAAGGACAGGTTTGCTCCTTGCCTACAAGCACATCCATTCCTTCACTGGCATTAGAGCGTACGTCCTCCGGCTTCCAACATATACAGCAGGTCAGTTGAGATGCCCAGCTTTGTGAGACTGAGCAACTACTAGATTATTGGAAGAAATATATTTATTTATATTTTATTTATATATAATACAGATTTACTTTATATATATTTACATATATATTTTGTATTTATATATTTATAAATTATATGATATATATCATATATATATATATATAAAGAGAGAGATTTGTTTCATAAGTTCTGTGACTCTAGAGAACCCTAATACAGTAGCATAAATTATTAATAAATTCAAAACCACAAATGCTGCTGAGTGGTAGTAGCACACCATCCAGCACTCAGGAGACAGAAGCAAGTGTATATATCTTTGTGAGTTTGAGGTCAGCCTGGTCTACAGAATGAGTTCCAGGACAGCCAGGGATGCACAGAGAAACCCAGTCTCAAAAAAGAACAAAACAAAAACACAAAACCCACAAATGCGACACCTCACATGGCAGCTGGTGGCTGGCACAGCATATACGAAGAAAGCAAGCTTTGTGTTAGCAGTAGGCAATAGAGAATGTGCTACGATTTTCCTCACCACAAAAGTTGAAATCAAAGAGAATATAGAAAGAAAGTGTCATTTTCTAATAACTAATTTGATTAGCATTTTCATCCCTCATTCTGTACACAATTCCTCTAGAAATGACCAGCAAGCTGAGTCCTAAACATAATTTATTGATATGAAATGGATAAGAGGCCCATCATTAATTATATTGTTTCACCATTTGTTATGCTCAGAAAAGTACTTTTTTAGATTTAAATTAAAAAAAAAAACAGGCTCATTTATTTCAAAATTGGCTTAAATGACATATAGCTATTATTTCTTAGACACGTTACAAGACATTGTCTAATTCATAACTTTGTTAACAAAGCTGAAGTGCCTTGTAAGTTATCCTGTGGTGCCATGGCCTCTCTCAGGAAGCACTAGTGTGGGTGCTAGAGAAATGGCTCAGGTGGCTGAAGTACTTGCTATTTAAGCGTAAGTGTATGGTGCTTAGGAGCTGTGGTTAAAAACCAGGCGTGGTGGTGCAGGTTCATAATCTAGCCCTGAGGATGCAGAGACAGGCAGATCCTTTGGGGCTCATTAGCCAAGCTGCCCAGCCTAAACAGCAAACTTCAGGTCACAGTGAGAGACCCTACCTCAAAGTCCTGAGTAGATAGTGCCTGAGGAAGGATATCTAAGGATGACCTATTACCTACGTGCACACACACACACACACAAACATACACACACACAATGTGGGGAGGAACAGAGAGGGGTAAGGGAAAGGAGGGAGGAGAAGAAGAAATAAGAGATGAGAAAAAAGAATTCTAAAATAAATACATCTAAAACAAACACCTGGCACCTCAACATTCTTTTGACAAGTTGTAAATAATCATTTAGAGAATATGGGACTTGACAAGGCTTGAGCAAACCAGTTTTGTGTGGAGTCTGAATCTGGAGGGATAACATTCTATATTTGTGCCACCTTCTATTCCTGTGCTTCAGAGAATCTCCAAAGATGATCCCTAGCACTGCACAAATTGAGCATGGTGGTTCTCTCTGTAATCCCAGCACTCAGGCAGTAGACCTAGGAGGGGGGTCAGAAGGTCAAGGTCATCCACGGTTACAAAGGGAGTTTACAACAAGCCTAGATACATGTGACTGTCTCAAAAATAAATAAACACAAATGAAGACTAGAAAAAAATGAAAATGCATTTCTCCATTGTGGTAGTTTGAATATGCTTGGCCCAAAGGGAGTAGCACTGTTGGGAGGTGTGGCCTTGTTGGAGGAAGTGTGTCACTGTGGAGGGTAGGCTTTGAGACCTTCCTCCTAGCTGCCTGCAAGACAATCTTCTTCTGTTTCCCTCCAGAACAAGATATAGAACTCTCAGCTCCTCCAGTGCCAGGTCTGCCACGATGATAATGAACTGAAACTCTGAACCTGTAAGCCAGTCCCAATTAGATGTTGTCTTTATAAGTGCTGCCTTGGTCATGGCGTCTCTTTGCAGCAGTAAAACCCTAAGACAGAAGTCTTATTTTTACAGTTACCATCTCTGGTGCTCAGGATTTTCTTCCTATTGCTTCAAAACAGCCATCTGGGCCACTTCCTTCTGTGTTTCTTGAAAGCAAGTTTGCTGCAAAGAATTCTCTCATGCGGCTCTAAATCCGGCAATATATTTAGCTTGCCTTCATTTTCTAAAGTGTAGCTTTCCAGAATATAAAGGTCACCCGTTTCTCTCTGATAAACATACACTTTTGCTGAAACAGGTTTCCTACTTCCCACCCAAATGAGCCAGTGCTCCCCATTGTGAGTCCCACCAGGGAGGCATCTCTGAGAAGCAGGGGAGGTGGGAGCATACCAGGCAAGACCAAGCACCGCAGGCTCCCTGCTTAAACAGAAGTGCAGCAGTTTCTCAGGGTAAATGTACATTCACTTGTTGTTTGAGTCTTTGCCTCAAGCTTATAAATGCAGGTGTGATTTCATAAGCATCTGAGAGGAAGGACCCACCTTTCCCACTGCTCTGATAAATACAGATTAAGTGTGCTCAGGAGCTTTAACCCTTAGAACAGCAGCCACTGGCTCTAGAATGCTTGGTTCTATGATGTGCTGGGGTCGATCACAGAAGCCTAGCCTAGCCCTCTGGAGTATCTCACTTGAACTATTTCTTCTCTGCTGGAAAGGAGAAAACTTATCTTTTCATCAGAGGGATGAAAAGAGGGAGCTCAGATTTCCTGAGCATCTGCTAAGTTTATAGTGTTACATACTATCCATGAACTACTGCTCTGAAAAAAAAAATAGAGATTTGGAAGCCCCAAGTCATGGCTCATGTTTGTAATCCTAGCACCTTGGAGGTTGAAGCAGGAGAATCATCGTGAGTTCCAGGTCAGCCTGAGCTCCAGAGAGACCAGATCTCAAAAATCTAGATGACAACGACAATCTGGGGCTTTTGCTTCATAAAGTCTGAAAAGCACAGGGACCTTTGGAACTATATCAGATTGCTGCCACCCCAGAGAATGCTTACATGTTTGACAGTTGAGTCTATTTTAGATTGCTACCAATAAGAGAAAGACATACTTAACACATATGTTCCCTCTTCTCTCTCTATTCCTCCCCCTCTGTTCCTCCCATCCCACCTGTGTGTGTCTCTGAATGTGAGAGATATGTAATACTTACTTCCTCATGAGATTATAGCCTTTTCAAGGCTTTAAGATTGTAAAACACCTTTTAGAAACTATTGGGCATACACAAGGAATCCATAGACTGAACCTGAGTACAAAGATATATATTTTGATTTTATAACTTTTTTTAAAAATATCCCTATTTTAAGGAGAAATTAGCTGTTTACCTCTAAAAATGACATTGCTATTTATTTGGTTAGATTTTTTTTTATACAGTGTCTTGTATCTATTGATTTTAAGTGTGTGTGTGAGTGCATACATGTGTATGTGTAAGTGCATGTGTGTGTGTTCTTGTTGTTGTTGTTACTTTCGAGACAGGATCTGTTACCTAACCATGGATATCCTAGAACTTCCTATACAGCTCAGACTGGCCTCAAATTAGAAGTTATCCTCCTGCCTGTGCCTCCCAAATGCTTAGGTTACAGATATGTACCATCATGTTCTCTTAATGATTATTGCTGATAGTTGGATAGACTTCCATCCATCAGAATAAACTTGAAACAAAAATGAAAATAATTTTGAGATCGTATTTCCCCTTCTTTTTTTTTTTTTCCTTCAGTCTTTTGAGACAGGGTTTCTCTGTATAGCCCTGGCTGTCCTGGAACTCATTCTATAGACCAGGCTGGCCTCGAACTCAGAAATCTGCCTGCCTCTGCCTCCCAAGTGCCGGGATTAAAGGCGTGAGCCACCACTGCCCGGCATATTTCCCCTTCTTTATGGGAAGATCCAGAACACAATTTAGAGAACATGAGCTCAGGAAGGACCACTTTTAAAGGAGCAACCACACCAACAGTGATATCTCATGTCTGTTTTGTTTCTTTAACCTTTATGAGTAACATCCCCAAGGGGGATGAGGGGTGGGCGTGGTAAGCATTCTTAGTCTGGACTTGTGATGACTTTTACAGTGACGTCAGTAAGAAATCATGGCAGACAGATCGTCAGCAGGAGGGGTGCTGAACTGGAAATGGAGCACCCGCCCTCCTCAGTCGCTTTCATTCCATGAAGAGGAGGTTCCCATTCCCTCAGGAGCTGACAGACACTGGGCAGAAGGGGCCATAGCTGCCAAAGCCTGAGTCACTTCCCTCCATGCTTAGGCAAACCCTGAAGAGAAACATTTCATCTTCTCCAACATTTGGGGACTGAAATTTCACAAGGGCTAAGGAACCTCTCGTATGGGGATTTTGCAGTTGGAAAGAAAACTGAACAGAGTCCAGATGGCAGAAAGTTGACAAGCAGAGAGATTAATCAGACAACCTGGATTCTGAAGCCCCTTTTGGTAGCCATGGGGAGGATCTGATCTTGATTGGGTCTTAGAAAGTTACCTTTCTCAAATGTACGTAAGTACTGTCTCGAGTTCAGAACTATACAAAAATCCAAAACAAACCCAGCAGCACCCAGATGATGGTGTCCCTGAGAGCCTCAGTTTAGTTATCTATACAAATGAAATAATCTCCCTGCCATGACTTTGGGGTCCCCACAAGAAGAATAATCAGGAAATCCCCTAACAGAATCCTGTGTGTGTGTGTGTGTGTGTGTGTGTGTGTGTATGCATGTGTGTACCCTAGGTTTCATGCATGTTAGTCAAGGCCCTACCACTAACCTTCTACAACTTCCACAAGTAGCTCTGTCCTTGTCATATCTATACACTGTCTATATGGTCTGTCTTCTCATTCTCCAAAGGCCCAAATTACAGCGGTGTTTTGCCATCTGCAGCTGCTATTTAAAACTTGTTTTAAAATGACTGAAATTTTCCTAGCTTCTTGTTCAAAGCTTATCTTTGGTCTCTAGGATCTTAATTATCCCATCAAGACTATTTTTTCTTTCTCTTTCTTTTTGAGATAGGCTCTCACCCTAGCTTAGGCTGCCACTGAACTCACTATGCAGCCCAGGCTGGCCTTGGATTTGAATGCCCTCTCCTCTCCTGTCTTAGACTCCTCAGCGCTAGGATTATAAACATAACTGCTGCCCATCTGAAATTATCTTCTTTAAAAATAGACATTCTTCATATTATGAGCAATGTCTTTGGATAGGAAAAACATCCATTCATCTATCATACAATCCCTAGGCGAGAGTCACATTACCTGGCTGTTCCAGGATGGGCTTTCAGCTCTGCTGCCTACCCAGTGTGGTCAGGCAAGTCCACAGTTTCCCACACACGGGCTTTCAGCCTGGAATGTTCTTACAGAACCGCTATAGTTAGTATTTGATTAAAACTGTATTTATAGAGAGGGTACTGTTTCAAGCTAGTTTTTTTTATTTGTTTGTTTGTTTGTTTGTTTGTTGAGACAAGGTTTCTCTGTATAGCCCTGGTTGTCCTGGAACTCACTCTGTAGACCAGGCTGCCTCAAACTCAGAAATCTGTCTGCCTCTGCCTCCCAAGTGCTGGGATTAAAGGCGTGCGCCACCCACTGCCCGGCGCTAGTTTTTTTTTTTTTAAAGGCTTATGAAATAAGCTAGAAAACTGAGATGTGTATGGGTCAGATTCCTAACCTTGGAGGTTATTATTAGCCTTAATGTGTATCTTCTTTTTCCTCTTGTAAACAGAAAATTAACTTTTGGTTATTGTATTAATCTGCTACAATTGCTATGAGCAAAATACCTGACAGAAATGGAGGAGGAAGGGTTTCTTTAGGATCATGGTTTCACAGGGTCTGGTGGGCGGGGCGAGGTGGGGTGGATGGACAGGGCCTGGTGGGCGGGGCGAGGTGGGG
>NW_022196891.1:67453302-67518279 GCF_008632895.1 Mastomys coucha
GGTGGGTGGGGCTAGGTGGGGTGGATGGACAGGGCCTGGTGGGCAGGGCCTGATGGGCGGGGCTGGCAGGGCTAGGTGGGGTGGATGGACAGGGCCTGGTGGACAGCGTGTATTTGAGCAACTTGTCTTCTATCATGACAGGCCAAGAGGCAGAGAGGAAGGAGCCTGCTGAGATACTCTGCTGGCTTTCTTCTTTCACCTTCCTAGTAACCTGGGCTCAGATTGTGGGCGGTGCTGCCCACCTTGTGGGTGGGTTATCCCCAGCAATTAATCCTCTTTGGAAATTCCCCTACAGGCATACCTACCAATCTCCTAGACAAGTCTAAGTCCAATCAAGTTGTCAGTAAAGGTTCCCAGTCATGTTCCTGGAGCATGAAACAAGAGAAGTGAATCTGAGTGTGAAGTGTCCAATAAATATTGACCATCTGCATAAAGTGCATGTACACGGGGGCACACATACAAAGTCACGAAGCTAAGTGTGAAAGGCATAATTAAAGAGAGACTTAAGGTCTGAAATTCTGCCTACACAGGACAGACCCTCTGAATTCATCTCTACAACTTTACTCCAGGCATTAAACAAACACTCTGATAAGCAACTGGCTCACATAGATCCACACCCACATTAGTTGTAAAATACCCTTTTTGAATTAATAATCACTTATTACCAAGATTTTCATCCAAGTAATGGGGTCCCCTTGGAGTATTCATATAGCTACTAAATGTGAGATATTGCTAAAAATCATCACCCAAGTATTTAGATCTGATTTAGAAATTGGATTATTAAGTTTACAGTGCGACTTTAAACAGGAATGGCCCATATACAGGCTTATATATTTGAATACTTAGTTGCTAGGGAATGTCGCAACTGGACAGGAATTAGGAGGCGTGGCCTTGTTGAAAGAGGTGTGTCACTAGGTATGGGTTTGGGGTTCCAGAAGCTCAAGCCAGACCCAGGGCCCTTTCTCTTCCTGCTGCCAGTGAGTCCAGATGCAGAGATCTCCGTTACTCTCCAGCACCACCATGTCTGCCTGCAAGCCACCATGCTGCCTGTCATGATGACGAAAGAGTCTAATTAAATGCTTTCCTTTGTAACAGTTGCCACAGGGGATGGCTCTGGTTGGGCCATCCCCCGTGAGCCAGGGACTACGTGCATGTCAGGGGCTCTTCATAACTGGCCTCATTCCTCACTGAAGGCAGTACTCTGGAGAATAGTACACAAAGAATATAACATGAAGCTTGGGAAGATGGCTCAGTGGTTAGAGCGTTTATGCTGCAGGCAGAATGAGTGGACCGTGGGATTTTCCCAGAACCCACATCAATGATGGGTGGGTGTGGCAGTTCACCTGGAATTCCAACCATAAAAGGCAGAGAGACAAGGGATCCCCAGAGCAAAGCTGGCTAATCAGACCAGCTGTGTTAGCAAGCTCTGGGATTGATTGGTTGAGAGACCCTTCTCAAAGACTAAGGTGGAAGAGTGACTGATAAAGTCTTCATTTCACATCAGCCTTAGGCCTTGACACATGGATGCACACATGCATACCACTGTACAACACCCCCCCATGCCCACACCCACACCCACCACACATGTACAAAAAAGTAGTACGCTCCTCGAAGGTAAAGTGGGAAGGAAGATACTGCATTTTAAAAACTGAATAGTTGCTATTATAGTTACAACTGCCAGGGTCCAGATAGCTTGTCAACTGAGACTTTCTGCTTTTCTATCCCATAACCAGTGTTGCCCTTAGAACAAAAACTCAATAGTTCTAAGTGTGGTTCCAGGCAAGCGGCAGTTGTACCCAGAAACGCATTAGAAATGCAGCCTCTTTGGTTGGTGGTTTAGTCCCTGGGAGCTCTGAGGGTACTAGTTAGTTCATATTGTTGTTCGTCCTAAGGGGCTGCAAACCCTTCAGCTCCTTGGGTCCTTTTTAAGCCACCAACCAAAGAGTATACATGGTAGGACTCATGGCTCCAGCTGCATATGTAGCAGAGGATGGATTCTATGCCAGTGTAGAGGAATGCCAGAGCCAGGAAGCGGGAGAGGGTGGGTTGGTGAGCAGGGGGTGGGGGGAAGCAACAGGGTTTTTTTGTTTTTGTTTTGGGAGGGGAAACCAGGAAAGGAGATATCATTTAAAATGTAAATAGAGAAAATATCTAATAAAAATAAAATAAATAAAAAATAAATTAAAAAAAGAATTTAAAAAAAAAAAGAAATGCAGCCTCAGGTCTAGTCAGGACCTAGGAGCAGGGGCACTGCACCTGTATTCTAGAAAGCTGAGCTGATTCTGCTGTGTGGTCTGAGAACTACTGAATTCAACACACATAATCTCTTGATGTCCCTTAAGATGTTTCTCCTACTTGTCCCTGTAAATGGATGATTCAGTTGATTATTTTTTCTGCGCCAGTGTCCCTCCTACATTATAGGAAACTATAGCTCAGTTCCGTGAGCTGTTGAATGTCAGAACATTAAGTATCTGAACTCTGAAGAGTGTCAGCCACTCCACCGATAAGCTCTCACAAAGGGCTCTTCATGACACCACCGTGGCATTTCATTTGCTCCTCATAAACATACAACTATTGTCAAAATAACATCACTTGATTAAAGTTATCCAATCTGATAAAACACAGGATTAGTATATAAGTCTCCCAACTGTGTTTTTTGTTGAACCAGGTTATTTCTGCACTATCATGAACATTGTTCTACAATTTAAATTTAAAACTTATATTCCAGTACTGTTAATTTGGTTCACTACTTGCCAAAATTAAATATATAGATTTTTTTTTTCTTTTGTGCCATTTATCTATGGCACATGTGTACATGCCTGTGCATATATATGCATCAAATAACAGCTTGTGAGGTCAGATTTCCTTCCATCATATGATTTCCAGCCCTAGAAGTCATTTACTTCCTGTCATGTGTGTATGTGTATGAGTACATATATGTACACATGTATCGCTGCTGCCCACAGAGGCCAGGAGAGGGAGGCACGAACCCCGGAACTGGGGTTATATGGTTATTAGCCATATTGTGGGCGCTGGGGAACTGGGGTTATATGGTTATTAGCCATATTGTGGATGCTGGGGAATTGGGGTTATATGGTTATTAGCCATATTGTGGGTGCTGGGAACCAAATCTGTATCCTCTAAAACAGCAGCAAATGCTACCCACTGAACCATATGTCTAGTCCCGGGAAATTTTTAATGTGAATTGAACGTAGGGCCTCATGCATGCTGAGAAAAATTATTATTTTTTTAATTTCTTTGTTCTTATTTGATGTGCATTGGTGTTCTGCCTGCACGTATCTGTGTGCTGATGTTAGATCCTCTTGAGCTAGACAGTTATGAAATACCATGTGGGTGCTGGGAACTGAACCCAGGTCTTCCAGAAGAGCAGCCAGTGCACTAAATCCCTGAGCCTCTCCAGCCTGGGAAAAAGTATTAATGGTAGCTTGTAATAAAGATTAAAGCATAAAATACATTTACTTGTTAGATGAGCTTGAATATTTATACCGTTAGAAACATATGAAATAAAATTAGGGCAGTGATGCACACCTGTAATCCCAGCACATGGAGGTGGAGGCCCAAGGATCACGAGTTCAAAGCCAGTCTCAGCTACATAGTGAGTTGAAGGGCAGCTGGGCTACATGAAATGCTAGCTAATCAAAAGAAGGAAAAGAAATAAGAGAGCACTTCTTTTCTTTGTAAGTTTTATTTGATCACTCTTATCCACCACACATCAGGAAGCTATCAACAGTGCATCGCATGGCGAGTCAGTTTACAACAAAACTCAACAAGGCAATTGTGTTTACAGAGAAGTTTTCAGCAGAAGTACGAAATGCAGCTCGCTGAAACAGTGCTCACACTTCATAGGGAGGTGGAAATAAAGTCCTCTGCTATTCAACAAGAAAATAGACATCTCAAAGACTGATAATGAAATCAGAAATTTAGGGATTTGAAAAAAGAATATCTTGGTACTAAAACATCTATCTACATTTATAGTCCCACTTAGTTCAAACAAACAAACAAACAACATAAAAAAAAACAATAATAATCAATCACACACAAGCAGTAAAACACACACAAACCAGAACCATAGCATCAGGAAATCAGGAAATGCAAAGAGCAACACACTACTAAAACCCCAGGTAGAGACGTTACAGACAACACTCACTGTGCACTGAAATGTTCCTGTCCTTCACGGTGAACGTGAACCAACAGGAGTCCATGCCCCTTACAACGGGCTTTGGTTTAGGTGATCTTTCACATGTTGCTTAAACCAGACCTTCTATGCCCAAAACGGGAATTCCATGTCTCCAAAGAAAAATAGTAGTAGATTTTGATATTCACAACCAACCACTCCAGTGCTGACATTGTCTAGAGACCAGAAACTATTAAAATGTAATGATCATAAACTTCTAAGAGTGACAGAAAGATCAAAAAGATGGAGCCCTTTTTAGGATGGGGAAAAAAGCCTTCTACCCTTCTACCTATCTGATCAGTTCTAGATCTAGATCTGACACTACTTCAGGAATGTTAAAGTATTTTAAGATTTTTCAAATAGTTAAGAATGAAGAGTAAATCGTGCTGGGAAAGGTAACAGCGTTATGCTCTGCTGGTTCACAGCAGTGCAGACTCAAGTTTTCTCGGATAGATACTGCTCACCCTCTTTTTCACAAGGTGCTGTAACTGCATTAGTACACGTGGATGCCGCCACCACATGTGCAATAGGAGGACAGAGGTGGCTCACCCCTGTTTCTCTCCGAGTCTTGATTCTCAAGAACAGTAGTGAACATCAAATACACAAGGGCTGGAAATCAAATACTTGTGAAAATATCAGGAGAAACTGAAGACAGATATTCAATCTGGTCTCATAAACCCTCAAAACAACCTTTTGGAGAAATGAGGATGAGGAATGTGTAGGAAAGGCAATGTTTTTAAACTACAGGTAAAAAGTCTAGATTCTTAGACCATGACCTCTATGTGGAAGATTACTGACACCAGTAAGGAGCCATTTTCCCTCTTCTCTGCTCACATCAATCTTTGTCTTCCTTGTTCTTATCTCTGACAGCCTTCTGATGACCCACCTAAAAGAGTAACACGGCTGAAAGAATTCAAGTCACTGAAGAGTGTCTGAGTCAACAATTGTACATTGTTTCTGCATGCTGTCTTGATAGCATGAACAGTAAGAGGAGCTGACAGAGAGAAGGGAAGTGATTCGCCCAAGGATCTTCCAGAATGGCTAGAAACCCACTCACTCATCATCAGTAGCTGAAAGTGGCAGTAGCTGCTTACACAAGGTTCTCAGTAAGAAACAAACAAACAAACAACAATTCCAGTCTTCTCCCAAGAATGTAACTTGCTTTGCTTTAACAGAGAAATAGAACAGAATCTGCTGTCTTTTGTACAAGAGAGATGAATGACCTCATAAGGCAAGTAAAAGCGTGTCTGCCTTTCCACTAAAACACAAGGAACTCAGTTCACAAAACACACACAGGCCGACAGTGGTGGCGCACGCCTTTAATCCCAGCACTTGGGAGGAAGAGGCAGTTCCAGGACAGCCAGGGCTACACAGAGAAACCCTGTCTCAATAAACCAGGAAAACAAACCTCACACAGCCTTCAAAAGAGCCACCAAGTCTTCTTTGCACTATGACTGCTACCCAGTCTACTACTCCGGCAATCCTTTAGTGAGGTTCCCATGAACTCCAACATTAGAATGGTGCCAGCAAATACAACTACCATGGTTATGGCCCTCTGAAAGGCACAAATACAGCAAATTTAAAACAATCATTCTCATAAGCAGCACAAGAATCAGAGAGAGTGCTGAGTTATAAAAAATGAATAGTTTTTATCAGGACAACAAAATCTGTTAACTTTTGTGTTAGTCTTACATTCTGAAAAATCACCTAAATGACCATCTACAAAACAGCTTCCTAACAGAGTCAGGCAAGATGGTGCACATCTGTGACAACAGCACTTGGGAGGCCGAGACAGGAAGATCCTGAGCTGGGGGCCTGTCTAGGCTACAATGCAAAACCCTGTCTCCAAAACCCTTCTATCCTAAATGTTCCCTGGCTTGTACATACTCCTGCTGACAGCTCACTTCTCCTATAAAGACATAGTAAAAATACTCTAAATTGTTTACCTTCTTAAATACCTAGTACCTGACAACTCCTTGTCATAATAGGAAGCATTAATCATTGGTGAACACCATCTGGGGGAGGGGGCAAGGATAAAAATCATGATCCATCCTATGGTATAAGTTAGAGAAAGGATCAAAATTCATTTTTTTTTTTTTTTTAAAAAAAGGGGGGTACTCTAAAAACTAAAATATCCAAGTTTCTCGATGATTAAGAATCTAAAATCTAGTTCCAGGACAGACAAGGCTATACAGAGGACCCCTGTCTCGAACACCCAACCCCCCAAAAATCTAAAATCTAAGCATATCAGATGAGCTCCACATGACGGATT
This sequence comes from Mastomys coucha, assembly GCF_008632895.1. Lineage (NCBI taxonomy): Eukaryota > Metazoa > Chordata > Mammalia > Rodentia > Muridae > Mastomys > Mastomys coucha. Next base: position 67,459,770 of record NW_022196891.1, read on the forward strand.
CAACAGGAGCAGTGTGTACTTGAGGAGACAGGTGATGCCAAGTGAAAAGAGAGCCAAACCTTAGGCGAGGAAAGCTGACTTGCTGAGCACCTAAAGAAGTTGGGATTCTGCTGAGCTACAGGTGACCAAGGACTTACAAGAAACCAAGTGACCACAACTTACAAGAAATAGAGAGCTGGATCAGTAAGCGTTGAGGAAGGAACCTGGTAAAGGAAACTAGATCCCAGAGTTAGATGTAACAGGTAACTGGCCTTTCCACCAACATGCAATTCTGAAATAAGTCAAACTAGAATCATTTTATACATTTTTTTTTTTAAAGTAAGCCAAGAAAATTCTGGACTCACATGAATCAATCCAAGTTACTCCAAGAAAAAGGCGACAGTGCAGTTAGCCCCTGCAGCTTTCAGCCAGGTGAGGTTTAATATTTGCCAGGAAAGGCAAGGCACTTGCCCAAAACTTTAGCTAGCTACACATCCAACAATGGAAGTCATGATCCGTACCCTAACCTGAATAAACAGCCCAGCCCGTACCCTGGGGTGAGAGTCTAGGTAAAGTGCATGGTTACCAGTGTGTCCCCACCCACTGCGCTGCTACTTTCCACCAGGAAGGCATGATGATGTTCATTTTCAGCGACTGTTGAAAATAAAATTGCCTAATAAACTGGAGGGAGAATTACCAAGAATGATGCCAAGTTGTCAGTCACCTGCCTCTGTTCAATACATTGAAAAGAGCCATGAAACAGCATGATCCTAAGCCTGCGTCTAAGTTATCCTGTAACTGATGCCTTACCTGAGGGAAAGTTTAGAGTACTAAGACAGAAGGAAGCCTTATGCCCTAATACTCCGCACTTGTCTCTGGGTGGCAGCACAGCTGTTGGCAGGTTAACACATCTCAGCACTCTTCAGCAGCTACATAACGATGAGAAGACCACACTTCTCTAAATTAAAACAGAGGCAGATGAATAACACTATGCCATTTGATTCTAAAAGCAGCCATAAATTTAGCTCAAGGGATAGCAGAAAGGAAGAGTTCCCAAAGAGAGACACTGTGCCAATGGTCACAAAGGAAGAAGAGTATCCAGTCCTAATAAATGCAGACTTATGGTGAAATGAAGGCAATACCTTACTGGGGTGTCCAACTCTATTATTCTCTTCCAACTACAGAATTATAGTTTTAATAATGGCTACAAGTCACCTCCTCCAAATACTTTTAAAGAACCCAAAATTTCCATGTGGGCAATTGCTTTTTGGGCCTTATCAGGGACAAAATGTGCCACCGTATAACAGTACCATGGAAGAATAAAGAAGAACCAAGAAGGCAAGGGGGAGGAGGAGGCACAAATCTTAATATAGGGAGAAACTACCTGAGAGAAAATCTGCCCCAAAGACAGGGACTAAGTAACATGAACTCTCACCTCCTTACATTACCCTTTAATAAGAGAATTCTAGGTCTTTATAATTTCAAAGAATTAAAATTCCTGTGCATATACTTATTGTGAAAACTGTATCTTTTGTAGTCTTTATTTGGTCCCAGTTTGAGGAAGATATTAAAGTGAAAGTCCTGATAGTATCAGAGGAGGAGTCTGCAGCTGTCCTCTTTGGTAAAATGGGCTAAGAGCTATCACACAATGGTTTAAATCATAGTAGGTTATCTTTTGTTTTCAAGTCTGTGGCTTCAGTATAAACTATTTAATTCAATGAATTCAATGTAATTACTTAGCCTCACTCATTTACTTCCTCAGCTCCCTTAAAATCTAGCTAGCATTGTCTGTAACAAATCTACCATGTCAAACCCTACACATATGCATAACTACATCTGCAATGATGAGGTTCACAGAATGCTGTGAGTACAGCCATGTTAGCAGCACACTGCACCGTAAGCTTGGAGCCTACCTGCAGCTTATTTGCAAGCATCTCTTTTTTACGAGATATGGGAACATGTGCTAACCATACTTGCCCTTCAAAAGAGTTCACTTGTATCTTGTGTTCATCAGTAGAAATGTAGAAACCTGCTACTAATGACCACAGAAGCAGCTCTTCATGTAAATATTTATGTTTTAGGAAAGCTTAGTTGGGACTTCACAGACCTGATTCTATGTTCTTCAAGTTTGACTTGAAAACCAACCACCCAATGAACCCCTGAAAAAGCCTTCTTCCTAAGACACACATCAGGGACCACGACATAAGAGCAGAGGTAAATCAACATTAAATCCCCTTATACCAAATTTAACCTCAAAAGAGAGAGCTCTGAATAATTTGACTATACTAACAAATGTTGGACAGTTCATGTCTGAACAGGTGTAAAATAATTCATCCTCTAAAATGCAAGTTTTAATGGCCTTTTCAGGAACTTGAACAGCATGGACAAGAGACTATAGAAGCAGGCTGCCCGCAGGGAAAGCAGCACTCTTTCCTAAGGAAAAATAAATAAATAACACTTTCTTTCAGGTAAGGAAATAGGAAGAACTCCATAACAAGTATACAGTTTGTGGGTTATCTTGTATAATCAGTGCTTTACAAAAGTTTCCTAAGCTTACACCTTTCAAGGCAGTGTACTACAGAGCTGGAAGACTCCACACTCACACTCCTGATGCCACAGTCGGTCTGTGGCCACCAACTCATGACAACAGGCATCCTCTATCAAGGACACACTAGATTGCTATTGTTCTTACAGAAACTGAGTTTTCTTCCTTTCTACTTCACCCTTATAATACACCGACCTTTCTTTTCCCTCACAGTCAAAAGCCGATGGATGACTCAGGACACCGCCCTCCGGCTGCAGACAGAGGCAATGGGGAAAGAAGAGGAAGGTGACAGGGCAGCAGGGCAGGTGGAGGAGGAGGGTCTGTGATCAGTTGCCTTCTCTGCACTTTTCTCTTTTTCCGTCACTGTACATCTAACTTTTTTCTGATCCACTTCAATTTCCCATTATAGCAGAAAGGATCACATCTGGGAAAACTTTACAATTATCACAAGAGGTTCAGGACAAAAGAGATGAGGCAATCTTGGGTCTAAAGTAGAGCAGAGAATGGGGTAACTTACACTCTGAAGAGCTACGTGGAACCCTGGTCTAGACTACACTCTGTTCTGCACTTGACAGTAATGAACTCTCTTGTCATTTACATTCTATCTGTCAGACCAACTTTCAAGAACCCAATAGCCCAAGTCTCTCAAGTGTGAAACTGGTAGGAAGAAATGGTTATAGACTGTGTTAGCTCACAAGACTCACACTGTAAAGTACACTGACTCAGATTTCTCTAGTCTTTCACACCTGCACACCCACTCAAGCATACACACTAGACATAAAAATTGTGCAAGATCAAGCATCAGCTTTCTATTTTAAAAGCCTTAATAGTAATTTTAAAAACATTGATAGGCTCACTGCAGTTTCTTCGGAGGAATATTAAGTCCTACAGTACTCCTTTAGAAAAATTCACAACTCATTGTTAAGAACACGGTAGGTAACTGCTGCTTGACAACGACTTAACATTATTAAAACATCCAGTGCCAGCTAGAATAACAAGGAGATACACCTGACAACACAAACAAATATTCTGTGATGTCACCAACCCTAACAAATCTGTTAATAATATTCACTATGACAAATGACTCATCTTTGCTTTATCATCACATGAAATGATATCTTTTAGGTTACATAGTAAAGAGCAGCACCTGCCCTACTGCACAAATAAAGGGTGCCCACATGGGTGCTCTAACCCCCTCAATATATAGCTGAGAGGTCGTGTCCTACTCAGTGCCATGTTTGCAATGCAGTCACTGTTTGGGCAATGGCTGCACATTAGTAGGATTAAATAAATGTACAAGGTACCCTTTAAAATGGGTAAAGGGGTGCTCCTGCATTCAGCTGTGGAATATAATAATCCAGGAAATGGAAGAGGAGAAACAGGAACTAGTCCTTAGGTTACTGATTAAAGCAAGGTTTGATAAAGATATCCCCTCTTGTAGGCACTCAGCGGGTAGAATGTAGCCACAACAAACTTCCCGTCAAACATCCTCCCAGTCAGCAGCTTCTGAGCAGCTTTGGAATCGCCAGCGTTTGCATACTCAACAAAGACCTGAAGGAGGTTAGAGAAGACAATGTCATTTCACCGCAGCAACGTTAGAGTTAGATCAGTGCTTACCACTTTAATGTATACCCAGTCACAGGCCACAGAACATTATCAATAAAAGATCATGTAAGACACTGGTCCCCTAACATTATAAGAGTTGAACATTCATACTGCCTGGTGTTTCCACTGTGCTTCGGTGTACTACAGTTGCCCGCAGTATTCAGGACAGTAATATCCCAGGTTTGTAGCCCAGCAACAGCACACAGCCTAGGAGTTTTGTAGGCTTTATCATGTAAGTGTAAGTGTGTTGTATATCAGTTTATACACCCACAGAACCACAGACATACATTTCTCATACATTTCCTGTTATTAAATGCATGACTGAGTATCATCTGGGGATTTTGTTAAAACATAGATTTTGCTATTAGTCCAAAGTACAGCTTTAGTATCTAAATTCTTTTTAAAATTCACTGAGAGGGAGATGGAGAAGGAGAGGGAGAGGAAGAGAGAGAAAGAGAGGAAAAGAGAAAGAAGGATTGAGATTGTGTGAATATGTGTGAGTCAGAGGACAACCCTCAGACATCAGCTCTCTCCTGCCACCTTGTGGGACCCTGCAATTGAACTGAGGCCATCAGGCCTGCTCACAAGTGCCTCTACCCACACAGGCCTCTACCCTGAGCCATCCTACCTGCCTGTGTCTGCTTCATCACATTTCTCAACCAAGTCTGAAGGCAATGGCTGATGATCCACTGCGCACACTTTAGAGTGGTAGGTTTAAAAACACTTCCTTAAAACAGCTCCAGTCACCAAATTCTTAAGAGCTGTCAAAGATAAGTTAGGTGAAAAAGCATCTGTGTTTATATGACACTCACATAGGAATGCATACGGATGAGGAGCCCAGAGAGCAACTGTAACACCATCCCATAGAAAGCTACACCTATAAAAGGACATGAAAGGGATGTATCCGAGCAAGGCCACTGAAAACAGCTGTACAAGCTGTAGACCAAAGCTGTAATAAAGATGTTCAAGAGTGGTGATTTCCCTTCTCAGAGGATCTAAAGTCTTCCCTGAGGTAGAGGCTGGGATATAGTACCACTAAGTCCTCTCTCTTGTCCTAAAGCAAAGAAGCAGGGAAGGAGATGAATCTGATGACTGTCCCCGGTTATCACACATATCAGAAAATTAAGGACACTAAGAACTGCCTCTCTGCTTACCGTGTCCCTTACTCATTATGTCAAGAATTCACCTGAGCTCAGATGTTCAGAGACTTTCAAAGGGAATGTGAAAATGAATCCTAAAAAAATCAACACGTAGATCCTAACCTTTCAGTTTCTTGTTTCAGACAGGGCCCCACGTCACTCAAGCTGACCTAGACTTATGTAACTGAGAATCTCTTGAGCTCCTCATTCTTCTGCCTCTGCCTCTCAAATGCTGGAGTGACAGGCATGTGCCACCATGCCTAATTCTTACATACATTTTCTTTTGTATGTTTTCCTCATACTAATCTTCCTACAAACTCAGGCACATTCCCAGTTCTCACCTCTCCTTTCACAAGAACCCATCTCTCATTTTAAAAACAGCCAAATTTTCTCCATGATATAAAAGAAAAATTTCTAATAGAGTTCCATGTGCATGTATATACACATAGGTGCATGTGCCTGCATGTCTACGTGTATACACAAAGGTGCATGTGCCTGTGTGTCTGTCTCTGTCTATGTGTATATACATAGATGCATGTGCCTGTGTGTCTATGTGTACACACAAAGGTGCATGTGCCTGTGTGTCTATGTGTACACACAAAGGTGCATGTGCCTGTGTGTCTATGTGTACACACAATGGTACATGTGCCTGTGTGTACACACATAGGTGCATGTGCAGTTCAGGCTAGAGGTTGGGACTGGAGTCTTCCTCAATCACTTTTCCACCTTATTTTTAAGGACAGGATTTTTCAATGACTCCCAGCTTTCAATGAGCTCACCAACTAGCTAGACTGGATGGCCAACAAACCCCAGTCTCCTGACTCCAGTTCCTCGGTACTGGACTGCAGGTGCATGACAATACACTTGGCTTTTCACATTGATACTGGTGATTTAAATGGGTCTTCATGCTTGTACAGCAAGAACTTTCCCGTCTGTGCCATATCTCCAGCCCTTTCATTAATATACCAAACCCTATGTGACCTATGCCTTGGTCATTCCATCTTATACAAGTATTCTGTTAAGCATGATGGAGAACATAAAACTTAAGGAATTTAGATCTCTGATGGAATTTTCTGAGTATGTATGTGTATATATTATATAATATATATATATACATACACATACACACACATATATATACACACACACAAATTTTTCTCCTTCCATATAACTATTTCTAAGCTATGCACTATTCTTAAAGACAACATGAAGATTATCCAATGATAAAACATGCCTTAATTTTAATATATAAAAGAGGCTAGAGAGACATCTCACTGGTTAAAGTGCTTGCCCTGTAACCATGAGGCCTGGAGAGTCGATCCTAAGAACCCATGTGAAATGACAGGTAGGCATAGCAACTTTTCTGAATTTCAGTCTCTGAAGGCAGAAAGACAGGTGATCCCCAGAAAAAGCCAGCCCAATAGACTAGCCATATTGGCAAGGTCTCAGTTTAACTGCAACCCTGTCTCAATAAGTAAAGAGGAAGAGTGATTATGAATGATTCTCAACATTGGCCTCAGGCCTCCACATGTGTACACAAACACACACACAAAAATGAAAATTATATATAGTGACACTTGTCATCTGTTCTGAAACCTCATCTCTAAAATGTGTCACTAAAGGAAATAAAAGCATTTCCAAATGGCCAACATTGTAGTCTTCTCAAGTTGTTTGAATGGAGTTGTATGGGGAAAATGCTATCGATAAACCTCTATATACAACTTCTGTTAGAGGATATGTATGTCCTATAAGGTAGCTGCAATTTTTATTAGTCAACTGTGTCTTCCAATATGGAAGTTTAACACATTAATGATCATTTTTATCTTTTTTCTCTCTCTCTTTTTTTTTCTTTTGGTTTTTCAAGACAGGGTTTCTCTGTATAGCCCAGGCTGTCCTGGAACTCATGCTGGCTATGGATAGCTTTCAGCAACACACCTTTTTACTCAATACAAAAAGGTTAAAATATGATGTCATGAGAATAACAAGTCTATTTCTGATTTTTATATTATCAATTATTCCCAAATAAACACAAAAAGTCCAATATAGAGACATGTCATTTGTAAGCCCACAGCATGTCTCTCCTCCACTGCTACACAGACCCTTCTGCTCTACATTATATCAATGCACACTGAACAAGAAAATTATTTTATTTTACAACTCATCATAAAAGGTAATTGTCCATTATATCATATAACTCTCTTTGCTCTTATAACTCATATTATAAGATACAAGGCTCTTTCTGTTTCTTTTTATTTAACTATTTCTTTTATTTTTGGTGATATTGGAAATTAAACCCTGGGTCAGACAACTGATCCCCAGTCTCAAGTGTCCACCTTCTAGAACTTGTTCAGACATGCTTATGTGCCTACCTGCCTCCCTACTGGAGTCTGTGAGAGGGCTCAGAGGGTAAAGGACCCTGCTACCAACCCTGACTTTATTCCCAGAACCCATATGGTAGAAAGAGGGAAAAGATACACACATACACACACACACATATACAAATTAAACATTTTAGTAAAGACTGGCTTTACACAAACATACATACACATACACACCATAGTGTACAGACACGCACACAAACAATAAAAATGTGATGAAAATTTTAATACAAAATAGCTTTTCCAATACTAATAAAGACTTTTTCATATCAACTCCAAACTGAACACTTCTCTCCTGAAAATGCTGCCATTTTTCTGGTCTGGGTCTGTTTCACTTGACCACTCGTTTTGTGCTGAATCAGATGGCACTGATGCTGACTTCAAATGTTCTTTCAGTGCCCTAACTGGATGCATCTTGATGAGCACTCTCCCCAGTGCTGGATACATCTAACCTGCTCTCCTTCCTCACTCTGTGCTAGATAAATTACCTTTCCATAGTCTGCCTGGAATACTAAGGGACTTGAGAATTGGCAGGATTTGCTGTTTGTTTTATCTGATTTCTCCTTATTACCTTCATATTCTGACTGGGATGTAACATTCCCAGAACGCCCTTTCCTACACCCATCCTAAGGGCTGTCCACCTTGTTCACGCACTTCCAAAGCAACACCACCACCTACTTCCTCAATCTAGCTTTCTCTTTTGCACTTATCTCCACTTTTTTTACATTTTCTTTGATCACTTTTCTGTGCCAAGTGCTTAGAACATAATAAAATACTGGCTAGCAGACAAAACATCAAGGATATATTTAGCATGTTCCTAACAATGAATAAGGTAAATCTTAATGCTAGTACATTAGCAATATTAGACTATAATAAATGCTCTTGTGGTTTTTTGGTTGCCAATACTTTTTGTAACACTGAACACAATCAGCAGATATGGTGGCACATGCCTGTACATAACCGAAGGTGACTGCAGTCCTCCAGTGGGAGTCCTGCATTTCCAATGGGAGACAGTTGGGGTAAGAAGGACCGTGGTGCAGAGGTTCTGGCTGCCTCTACAGTTTATAGCCCCAGGGCAGCTCCCTCAATGGAGTGACATAGCTCAAATGTTAACAGTAAGGAGAAGAGAAACCTGAAATGCAGTAAAATGATACTGTTTCTCCAAAAGTAAGAATAATATAAAGTATTTTCTTGTCCTCTTTGCCATGTAACTGATTAGAGAGAAAATTTCTAATTTCTTCACCCAGATCAGTCTTCACCCAGATAACTTACAGAAGAGTCAGCACTGTCACAGGATAGTCACACTGAGACACAACTCAGGCACAAGTCTCCATCAGAGTGCTTTTCATCTTTAAAAGATCACTAATCATTTCTACCACATCAGAACCGAACACAACTGGTTTTCTAAGTTTACTTAATTAGAAAGTGAACCAAATAGTTCTTGAATTGAATCTAACTGAATTAACACATAATTCAGTTGGTATCACTGGCTCAAAAATAGATTAGTCTTTTTTTATAATAAAATTTAAAAACTCATATAAATTGTGGAACTTTTAGAAAAGTATAAATGTAAGAAAGTAATGATCACCTATACTGCAAAAGTCTTGTCTACCCAGAGAGCCCACTTAATACAGGCTTTACTTTAATAACCTCCAAATCACTCTGCAATTATAAACAAATTTGCTTACTTGTCCTCTGCCAGGATTTTCCTTTGGAACAAGCAGAGAAACCACTGGTCCATATTTCTGACACTCCTCTTTTACATCTTCTACAACATCTGGTTATAAAATCACACAGCAGGTAATTATTACTTGAGAATTCAGTGACATATAGTTAAGTAGTAAAGTTACTTTCCTTACCTTAGGAAATAAAACATAAGAATATAAATTCAATGCATTAACAATTTTATTTAAGTCTACATTTAACATTTTAAATACATTACAGTTAAATAATTCAAAACTTAAAACAACTTTCCAACTTTATTCTCTTTCTCCTCTTGAAGGCAACCAGCACTGTTGAAGTCCTTTCTGTAGCTTGCCAGTGTCATCAGTGTATACAAGCAAGTGCATTTTATGTAAACATACTACAGTGTCATCAGTGTATACAAGCAAGTGCATTTTATGTAAACTTACTACAGTGTCATCAGTGTATACAAGCAAGTGCATTTTATATATTTCAAGTAAAGTTAAATTTACTATTTCTTAAGTGTCTCTTTCTGGTTTTGTATATTTAAAAAATATATATTTATTTCTTTTATGCTTATGAGTGTTTCACCTAGGATACTTTGGAACTGGAGTTACAAGACCATTATGAGCTGCCATGTGGATGTGTGGATGACTGCTGATCCATTTCTCTGGACAATTTCCCATAGTATTAAATGAAATCTACTCATTTGTTTATGGCTGTATACTTTTGCACAGTTTACAATATTCAAGAAATTACCCAGTGTCTCCTATCAGATGACTTCCTATTTCAAAACTTTTGGATATTATACACAATACTGTTTACATTTCATTTATTGAGTATTTCTCACAGCTGATGTACACTTAAAAATTTGTTTTCCTATTCCCCATAGTATAAGTCCCCACTGTTTAAGTGCCAGGTAATAAAGACATAGCAATCTGGTTTGAACTGATGTAGTTTGATTTCTTCCACCATAAATGTTTATTGGGTAACCACTACGCATTCTTTCAAGAATGCTACTATATATATATATATATATTCCAGTGTTACTAGCTCATGAGCAAGATCCAATTCTTAATCAGAGAAATCAAGCACGTTAGATATGTGCACACTGGTCACTGTTACAACTTTAACTAACTGTCTTCCAACAGAAAAAGATACAATCATTCCAATCTACTGTTCTCTGAACATGTCATACTTTCTACTTTATGGTACTTCTTGCTACCCAATTAACTTTTAGATAACTAATTACTGAGTTCAGATGTAACCTCTGTTATGAAAACCCAACCTCATTCAGGCTAGGCTGAGCACCCTTTCTCTGTCATCATGAGTTATGTCTCTCTTGTATTAAAAACAAGAAATAATCCCACACAAAACAGTGAATATGTCCTGAATGAAAAAGCTGTTAAAAGCAAAAAGGAGAGGTAAAGAGCAGAAATGGCAGCACGTTGAAGGGACAGAAAAGACAGATCAGATCAGGGGAAATCTCTGTGGATTTGTCACACCAGTCCAAATGACTGATGAGTCAAAAAGGCTATTTTACACATCAAAGAGTTCACTGGTGTGGTGCTTTGAATGTCTGGCTCAGGGAGTGGCATGATTTGGTAGTGTGGCCTTGTTGGAGGTGTGTCACTCTGGGCATGGTCTTTAAGACCTTCATGTTAGCTGCCTGGAAGCCAGTTGTCTCCTGCTTGCCCTCAGAACAAGATGTAGAACTCTCAGCTCCTCCTACACCATGCCCATGCCTGCCTGGGCTCTGCCATGCTCCCAGCTTGATTATAATGGACTGAACTTCTGAACCAGTAAACCAGCCCCAACTAAATGTTGTCCTTTTTAAGAGTTGCTTTGGTCATGGCATCTCTTCACAGCAGTAAAACCCAAACTAAAACAAATGGTCTTTTAAAATTTTTTATATTTAGAAAAAAATAGAAGAATCCTAGGAATAAAGTGTATATAACACAAACAGTTACAGTCTGTTTGTAAGAGAGAAACATTACAGTATAATTTGGGAAGCACTAACCTTCATATTCATCTTCATTTTCAAGATAATCATCATCCAGCACATTGAGGAGTCTGAGCACTGGAGTCGGAAGCATCACCAGATCTTCAATATGAGGGGCTGTGAAAGAAAGTTCACAACAATGGGCTTCAGTGTAATTGCCATAAACTGATAAACTGATCAAATAAGGAGCCTGAGATACACAGATCACTGCAGATGACCATGGGGACAAATAATGACAGATACAACTTACCAAAAGGAATGCTAAAGAATGGACTGCACAGTGCCATCTCAGCAGGGATCCTTCTGCTTGGGTCATCATGAAGCATGCTAAAACACAACAGCATCGTTATGATTACTGCCAGACCTTCTGAGAGTGAAACTAGGCTCAGTGTTCATGTCAGTACTACCTCTACTAGCATGGATTGCCGAGCCATCCCACAAAGGCCACCTGAGGAACAATGAAATAAAACACAGCATCATGCCATGATCTGATGTCTCCTAGCTATAAAGGAGACATCAGAAGTAATGCACATACTGCAGCAGTGTTTATGGTAGCACACTTCTGCTGTTGTTTTTTCAAAACAAGGTTTCTGTGTATAGCCCTGGATAGCCTGGAACTCAGAGATCCACCAGCCTCTGCCTCCTGAGTGCCGGAAATAAAGGTATGTATCACCACCTTTAAATTGTGTGGTAGCACAATTTAAAGACAGTAAAAAACAAAAAATGAAAACCACAAGATAGTGGGATAAATGAATCTTGCCAAATTCCCCTAATCTTAAAGCAATTTTACAAAAATGCTACAGGTAACACCAGAAACCAACTATTGATAATAGTAATGCTCATTCAGTATGGGCATTCATAAGAAAGTAGAGAATAAACAAGTGTGCAGCTAATAAATGAGAGAAAATAAGGTAGAAAGCAAACAAACAAAACAAAAGCCAAACAGATAATCATTGGGAAGTAAATCAAGCCAATTTTAAACAGCAGACAAAACTACAGGAGACTACTGCATACACCAGGTAAATAAAAGCAAGCCTCTGATAAATCTTAAGAGTTAGAGTAACCCAGAAACTAAGACTTCCTAAAATATCACCTATCCATGGAAAATCTCAATATGAAAAAAATCAAATTTAAATGATCCAAATGGAGGAAGACAAAAGACAGACAGAAGGAGAGAGACGGAGACGGATGGGGGGAACTGGGGTATAACAAAACAAAGAGAAAACAAGGAAGAGCTGGACTGCAGGAGGGGAAACAAAATACCTTTCCTCCTCATTTGTTGCTGAGACAATGCCTTATATGGCGTTCACTGTATCCTCAACTATAGCTCTTCAGAATCAGCCTCCAAAGCAGTAGGCATAAAGACATGTGTCATCATGGCTCTCTTTAACATCACATAAAAAGAGCAAAAGATGACCCCATGTAAGCTCAATTACGTTGTTCTGTTTGAAACAAGGTCTCTCTTTGTAGACCAGGCTGGCCTTGAATTCACAGAGATCCTCCTACCACTGCACTAGAGGGTTAAGATTAAAGGTGTGAGCCACTTCACCCGGCTAAAATTCCTGTCTCTGAAGGAATTACAGCTACATAACTAGGCAAATCAGTAATAGTAATAAAAATAAATTAAAGAAAAACCCTTTAGCTGGTAAAGGTCTGCATAGCAAGTTACACTCTATCTAACATACCTTTTGATAAGGTCTCTGAGGTGATAGGCTGGAATTGCGGCATTCACCACTGCTTTACTGGCAAATATATGATCAATAATAGCAGAACTGTTTGCCTACAAGGAGAAAAGTTTTCCGTAGGTTACTCGACTCAGCTTGCATTTACTAAGCAGTAGCCAAATGTAACATGAGTAGCCATGAGTAACATGCAACACCTCTTTCAAGAACTTATAATCTTAATTGGAGGAGACTGCATATCATGAGTTTCTAGAGGCACCAATACAGCCTGGCACTACGAACATCTCCTAAATTAATGGGTAAAACTCAAGTCACACTGAGATGCGGTTCTGGGAATGAATGCAATGGTGGGTTGCAGCAACTGATGATAAGTCTTTTTGGTTTTCAGTAAAATAAGCTAGCACTGAGAGGAGGACATAAGAGAATGCTGCCTTTGTGACGTTATTCAAAACTCCACTGACAGGGACAACTGCTCTATCCTTACGTGCAGTAGTGATCAATCTTCACTGCCAGTTCCCAATCACTGAGGATACTGGTAAGGTGCACCTCTTTGGTTTGCCTGCTAAGACATTTCCAGACAATATTTGCAAAAGGAAGAAGGCCTACACACCATGTAGAAGGCACCCTATCATGGGCCTGGGGACAGAATAAAGAGAAAAGGGTGACAGCCAACCAAGCACTAGAATGGCCTCTCTCTGCTTCCTGGCCATGCCCTCCCTGCCAGCACAGACCAATGCCTTTAAAACCGTGATCCAAAATAAATATTTCCACCAGATACAAAAACATAACTAACACTATGCAACAAGGTACTATGCTAACTCAGAATGCAGAACTGTGCAAAGAACTAAAAAGATCAGATAGCCACCATCACTAGAATCTACCATGGGCCACAAACTATTTTTAAAAATTGTGTAACATTTCTTCTTAGCCTTAGTAATCTTATAGATATTACAGCACGAGTCTTCTTATTCTGCAGGCAGCAAAATGTCTGACAAACCCAAATAACTTAGGAGGAGGTGAAAGCGAGGCACAGCTGGGCTTCAGAGTCTATGCTCAGGCCCACCTGGCAATCTGCATACGGTGATAAGACAGATTTTGACACTTTACCTAAAGGCATGTACTTGAGATGCCATTAGTATACGTCACGCCTCCAAATTTCACACAAACCTGAGTGTGACCTACTTCTGACGTGTCCTGGGCCAAGCAGATACTGTCCACAGAGTCTAATACACTCAAAGCTAATTTAATAATTGATCCATATTCAGATTAACACTAAAGAAAAAAATATTTAGCTTGTGAGCTATTTGAAAAATCTCACTAATAGAAAAAAGTGACACTAATTTTATGCCCAAAGCAGCACTTTTGGGGCCAAAACTAAACATAAGGCAATCACACCAAAGAGGAGATATATTCCTTCCAAGGATTGCTTAAACTGTAAATCGGGGACTGGAATTTACACAAATCAAACTGTAATGCTCACCTATTTGTTAGATGCATATTATTAAAATATTTAATTTCAAATACTTATTGTTTAAAACCAGGTGCAGTGATAATGTCAAAGTACTATATATCAAACTTCAAGCATAAAGAATACTGAGACCATCACAATAATAAACCCTCATTATACATTTTAAAAACTAATTATGGTTAATTCCTAACATAGAGACATTTAAAGAATTTATTCCAACTCATATCGAGGTTTGGAACATAGGAGCCATACTCCCCCACAAACAACAAAAGCTCTATACCACAGCCATATGAGCTAACTCTGCACAATGTTTAACAGCCTATGAAATATTAATTAGTGCAAAGTACCATGGAACTTTGGAAAGCTTCTCCAGTTGGAATAGAACTGATCACCCAGCATGTGACCTGAAACAAGCTATAATATACAATTGTGCCTCTAGCTTTCATTTGTAAAACAAAAGCAGCCAATATCCACTCTACCCTCATAGGAACTGTTCAAAACTTTAACAAGATTATGCATTAAAGTACCTTTTTAACTGTAAGGTATTATTAAAAGTTTATTATTATTTAACTTACCACCTATAATTCCACTAGCAACACTTTCAAAGTTAATACAACTAATTTAGTCAACAAAGGTAATTTCTTTTGCCTGTCTGGGGAAATGCATGCAAATATTTCAGCACATGCTTACGACATCCTGAGACCTAGATTAACTGCTGGGAGGATGCAATGTCATCAATGCACTTAAAGCTGTAGGGATGAGTAGAGGTACTGAAGGTACTATAAATACATGCAGGAACATGAAGGAGATGATGCAATCAGACTCCAAAAAATTATCATTATAAAGCAAACATTCCTAAACTGATTGAAAGCCTCAAAGCAAAACTGTCAGGCAGTTTACCTTCCATTCCTGAGATCTGACTGTATGTTTCAGTTTCATTCCTGAGAACATTTCCAGTAAAATTATTCCAAGGCTCCACAGATCAACAGCTGAGGTACACTCTGTATCACTCTGCAGGCCGGCCTGGGCCAAGCAATTTTGCAGTTCTGCTTCAGGAGCTCGATACCCGTCTGTCTGAATATACTTCACGTCCTACAGAGGAAAAAGAAACATTACAGCTGGTAAGAAGTGTCTCCCTTGCCATCCATCTCCTCCATGAACTCTTCAATGGTATGGAAGGTCACTGACAAAATGCTTTGAATGTGAGTCCTTATCTACCATAACTCTTCACTTCCTTAACTGGACAGTTAGCACAGGAAAGCTGGACATCTTCCATACAGTTGCTCAAAAAGAAGGTAACTATTATTCACTGATGAGAAAGATACTCTGCAAAAACCTAATAGATCATAGAGAAAGGAGAACTTAGCGGGACGGTCACATCCACCATCAGCCATGGATAAGAAGAGTTCCATCACCAAAGAAACAGGAATAGCAACCCAGCAACCCACCAAATGCTGACAGAGTCTGAAGAGTTTTATGTGGGCTAAGTATGCTTGAGCCTCACTAACTCTTACCTGACCTAAATTTATGTCCTTCTTTCACAAACATCACTGAAATTCTTCTAATTTGCTATATTAGGAACACTTTGGTTTCAGGGAAGTATACCTTCAGCCCCTAAATTACCATTGTTATTAAAAATATTTGGCTTGGACCATTAGATTTTAAAAGTACAATGGAGAATAAAATGTATTACTTACCTGATTGCCTTCTTTGAAGCTGAGTCCAAAGTCAATAAGCTTAAAGCACTCATTCTCTGCACTCCACAGGATGTTTCGTGGTTTGAGGTCTGCATGGACATAGCCCTCATGGTGAAGAAAAGCAAGGGCCTCCAGGACATCTCTGGCACAGTGCTGTATCATCCACATGGAGCAACCCTGGTGACTGGAATATAAGAGCAATTCCGAAACACTGACATCCAGGAGTTCAAGCAGCAGACAGCGTGATGGCACATTTGGCGAGAAATGTATGGTAAAGACTCCATATAAAGTCACTAGAAGAAGAGAAAAATTATAGTACTTAAAAAGATCAAATTCACAGTAATTTACTACCCAAGTAGTTAACTCTGCTACATGAATTTGAGATAAAGAGAACTTTATCTCCATGTGTACACACACACATGCACATGCAAGACTGATGTAAGAGCAAGTGTTACAGTAAAAAAAAACCTGAAATTCCCTCTAGTTCAGCGGTTCTCAACCTTCTGAATGCTGCAGGCCTTTAATACAGTTCTTCAGTGACCCCGACCATAAAGTAATTTTTGTTGTTACTTCATGTCTATAATGCGAGTTATGAACCATAATGTAAATATCTGATATGCTTTCAACCACTAAGAAAAAGTCACTCGACCCCATAAGGAGTCTTGACCCACAGGCTGAGAACCAATGTTTTAGGAAGACTTAGCATTGTCTCCTCCCTTGAGATAATCCGGAGCTGGACAGTGGTGGCACACGCCTTTAATCCCAGCAC
Source organism: Mastomys coucha (assembly GCF_008632895.1). NCBI lineage: Eukaryota > Metazoa > Chordata > Mammalia > Rodentia > Muridae > Mastomys > Mastomys coucha. The sequence goes on from NW_022196891.1 coordinate 67,476,717, forward strand.
TTGGGAGGCAGGGGCAGGCAGATTTCTGAGTTCAAGGCCAGCCTGGTCTACAGAGTGAGTTCCAGGACAGCCAGGGCTACACAGAGAAACCCTGTCTCGAAAAACCAAAAAAAAAAAAAAAAAAAAAGGAGTTAATCCAGTTGGGGGGTCAATGACCTGACTAAGGGCCTAACATGCTAACAGGGATGAGAGTCATATTAGTATATGCTTTTCTCAAACACTTCTGTTAAGCTCCTCTTCGGGCCCTTTGGTTGCCTGACTACTGCCCACTCTCCCTCCACACATGGCTGCTCTCCATGTTGCTTACCACAAGCAGCATGGCTTTTTCTTTATTTTATTTTCTCTTCCTCAGACCAGTTACTAAGATGTATAGCTTGCCTGCCCTGGGGTTTTTCTTTTAAGAAGTCTAATGAAAAATTCCTCAAGCATTTTTTTCCAGCATCATTTGGCCACCGAGGCAGTACCCACCCAAATCACTGGCAATGCTGGGAACTGAACTCAGGTTCTATGCAGGAACAGCAAAGGCCCTTTAACCACTGAAACACACCTACCCCATAGATAAGAATGACAATGGTAAGCAAGAAACTTCCACTATTTTTCCAAAAAGTACTATCTTTGGACAGCTGATAAGATGATATATGGCACAATGGTTCAACCTGTGTTTCACCAAGAACTCAACACTCAGTGGTGAGTGAATATGCCCTAAAGGTCTCAAGATAAAATTATCTTAAAAACCTATAATATTAAGTAACCCTTAATAGCAAATTGAAGGGCGCGTGCACACACACATATATATTCACATCGATTACAAGTAATACTCTAATGTAATCATGCAGAGATTCAACAAGTACTGAGGCTTACAAAAAATGTTCCTGTCAAACACCAAAGTTATAGTGACATACCACTTAGTAAGGTTAAGGAAAAAAAGAAAAACAACACTAGCATTAGGACATTCTTCTACCAATGTAGTATTATAAAAAAAATAAACAAATAGTCTTTCTTCAAGCTATACAAGGGTTCTATTTGCCAAGATCTATGGTGCCTCTTTACTAACCTAAGTTATAACCGCTTACAAGCTCTCTGCTTGTAAATGGAATAACAGCGAAGAATGTGAACGGCCCAAATAAGCTGACATTCTAAATCTCTGAGTCACGAAAAGTCGTACTGAAGCAAATGCCGTGCTCCTAAATATCACACTTCCATAACTTCTAGGTAATACTGGGTTCCCTCTCCCAAACTCACACGAAATATGTTTTTTCTTTTTCAGTTGTTAGTAGTATGTCATTAAGATGTCAATGATGCCATTGGGTGCCACAGCCCTAGAATCTTTTCCATTTGGAAAAGATGCAAAATTTTCCACTCAAGACATGACCACCTGGCAAACTCACGCCTTTACTGCAGAAGGCATTTCTAACTATCGGATGAAAACCTAGGCAAACCGGACTTTACTAAGCATTTGCTATGTAATAATCAGTCCACCTTGTATCTCAGACAGCTGCAAAGTAGAGGTGGACTGAAAGGGGACTTGCATCGCGTGACAACTAGTGAGGCCCGATCCCCTCCTCAACCCAAAGGACCAAAGGCCGGAGGCCAGGCTAGGGACGCTTATGCTTGGACCGGGACAGGACAGGGGCAGAAGGGGGACAGCCACAATTACCGATGTTCCTGTGACCCTGCAACTGCTCCAGCGCCGCCCTCTCTTTGCGGAAACCATACTCCGCGGCCGAGGCCGCAGCCCCGGTGGTTCCCGGAGGCAGGAACTGCTTGAGGGCCCCGGGAGGCGAGCCCGGGGTGCCGCAGCAGCGCACCCGGTACACCGAGGCCGAGGAGCCGCTGCCCAGGCGGCTCTGTACCTGCCACAGCCGCCCGAAGGCCTCCAGGAAGCGCGGCGGCTCGGCGCCCCACGCGCAGCCGGACCCCGCCATGGTGCGGGCTGGGGCGAGGACACGCGAGCCGACACGACGCGCCAGGCAGGCTCGCGGCGCCTGCCGTCACATCCCCGCCCGGACCCGCCGCTCCGCAGGGAGGGGCCTGCAGCGCTCGAACCGACTCCCGGGACCTCAGGCCGCCATGACACCGGAAGCTAGAGTGCGCTTAGACCCAGCAGCCGGAAGTGGGGGAAAGCCAATCCTAAAGGCTGAAGGAGGCGGGCCTAAGAGGGGCGGGGCCTCCAGGGGACAAATTTTGTTTAGCAAAAAAAAAAAAAAGACTATACCAAACTTAATTATTAGAGATGGGAGTGTAGCACAGTAGTAAAGTGCTTGCCTTGCATGCGCAAGAGAGACCCTGGATCCAGCAACACATTATGGTGATTATTGATTCTTTGTTGTTTTTATTTATCTTATTTTTAAAGATTTATTATATTTGTATTTTTATGTTTCTGCATTTATGTCACATGTGTGGTAAAAGTCAGAAGAAGATGTCATATCCTTTGGATCTGAAGTTACAGGTGGTTGTAAGCTATCTAGTTTGAGTAAAGGGAACTGAAGTTCTGTACTAGGGAAGGTCACTATGAGCTATTAACTGCTAAATCTCTCTGCAGCTACTATATTACTACTACTACTACTACTACTACTACTATTATTATTATTATTATTACTATTACTACCTGCTATGACAAGGCCAAAGCTATGTGCTCTCATATCTACCTCATATTCATCATCACTACCATCCTTTCTAATATAATCCTGATTTTCTTTGGTGTAGTGATATATGCAGGAAAAGCAGCTGTCCTCTCTCAGAGCTGGTTGTGACCATGGCCACAGGTCTATTCAATGAGACCTTCCTGTATAACTGACAAGGATTTGATGGAAAGTTTTGCTTGACTCACAGGAGTGTTGTGTTTGGGGTTCTATCTTTATTTCCTATATGTTTGTTTTGCATTTCAACATTTCATAGTTTCGAGATGGGGAACAAAGCCAGAGAATCACACACCTGATTCTGATGAGTGTTAGACTGAGAATGGTACTCAGTTTTCTGATTGTATCCCACTAGCTAGTGCTTAGCTAACCATAAGACCACAGCTAGTCCCAGACAAGCTGGAAAATCAACATAAAATTCAATTACTAATGGTAGAAAAGGAAAACTGGTGTTTAGGGACAAAAGCAAGTGTACCTCACTCATGACCCAGCAGAAATGCAGAGGCCTTCTGGGTTCTTGACAGCTTGGTAGAAATCCATTGTGCTTCCTGAAACCGTCCTCCAGAAGTCTTGCTGTGGGAGAGGATGCAGGGTACCTATTTGATTAAAGCATCTTAATGTTTTAACAATATGACAGAGGTCTTTTTTTTTCATGGTCAGGGTACCTATTTGATTAAAGCATCTTAATGTTTTAACAATATGACAGAGTTTTTTTTATCTTTTTATTTTGTCATATTCTTTAAAATTTATAAAATATTGTAACAATGAAGATGAGTATTATAAAAGTTGTTTGATATAAAACAACTATCAGTTGAACAGTCTTATGTAGATGCTTGTCTACAGCAATACTTAAAATACATACATTTTTCTCAGTATAAATTTTAAATAACTCCAAACATATTAACTGTATATTTTAAAATAATACATCACTACTAGTATTTTTTAAGTGGACATAAATAGATAAAGTCTTTGTGTGTGTGTGTGTGTGTGTGTGTGTGTGTGTGTGTGTATTTTGTTTTTAGTAGAGCTTAAAATCTTGGCTCTTACTGTGGTACAAGCCCAAAATAAGAAAAATTTTTAGACACTGGAGTTCATTGTAATAATGCTATACTTCAATGACCCTCACATCACCAAAGGATTTTACCTCCATCATAGCTAAGCTGAGAGTTGATAGTTCTGCTGCACCAAGGAATGAATTGTAGGCACAATTTTTGGGTACAGATTTCCTGTTATGGTCAAAGCTATTTGACTGGAGTGATTGTCTTCATTCTCAGCCCACAGGGAACAGGTTACATTCATTTAAGAAGTGGTGTGTGTATTAAGATGGTGACAGAGGTTTTTTAAATGCAGGTAAATAAAGCATAGCACGTGCCACATTAATCATCCTTAAGTTTGTAGGTCAGTAATATGAAGTACATTCACATTAGGCAAACATTATCCACAAGCATCCACAGAACTGGTTTTATTCATCTTGCAGATACTAAGCTCCCTTCTTATTAAGCAAGCCTCCAGCCCCTCCTTCCCTCAGCCTGTGACAATCTACCATTTCATTTTGATTCTTATACCCATAGGCCTCTTTTAAGTCTATTTGTTAACTTGTGTTAACATAAGTCTTCATAAAAACAATTCATAGACCACTCAGACTCACATGGATAATATCTTGATGACTGAACATAAATAAAAGCCAGTAAGTAACTCAAGGATCACTAATTGACTAAATGACATGAGGTAACGAGGGATTGGGGTTTAAGCTTAGCCACCACAATGCTCCAATTTCAGCATGAAGTAGCCAGAGCTGACATTGACAACCATAAATTTGTAGGGCCCGTTCTCGTCCTACTCTGTCTTTTAGACAGTCTTCCTTCTATATAAGGACAAGGTAAAGAATGTTAGATAACAGAAGCTGCTTTGGTGGAGGGGTCAGCTACACCTTATATCCTATCTCGTACCTACACACACCAGGCGCTAAATTCTTGGCATGCGAAAACCTCAAGATAGGGTGAGACAATTGAACTAACTTCCTTAATTACGGATTTTTATTCCTCACTAGTCTGTTGTTAAACTGAGAGACTCCCTTCCCTCTAAAATAAAGTTCAAATCTAGAACACCTATGCAAAAAATCAGGCATGGGAGGCATACCTGTAACCTCAGTGCTATTGGTAAGATCTGTAGGGACAGTAAGACAGCTTAGGACTTGCTAGATGCCAGCCTGACACTGTCCTTTGGCTTCTGGTATGTACACCACACATCGCAAACAGAAGGGACAACCTTGATGAAACTTTTAGCAGTTTTTAATCTGAAAAAAAAAAATGGAATCAGAGATGGCAGTGTTTGGTACAGATAGCTCGTAATTACGCAAACGTTTCGAGATCTAGAAACACTGGGAGAAGTTTCACTCTTCCTGATGGAGACCCATCTCACAGGTTTAAAGCAGAGCAGTGACATTCAAATCAAGATGAACTGGAGAGTAACATGGTGCCTTCATTATCACTTGAGGGGGAAAAATCAAGTCTACTCTAATAAGCAGATGAGCTTCCAAAAATAGTCCAAGGAAAGGCTCAGAAGTAGAAGAGTAAAAGGTTTTCCTCTGTTCTCCAGCTTAGTTTCTTGCTACTACATAACCTACCCCTCTGGCTCTGGTCCATAATGACTAAGCCCAACTCAGGGATGCCTGGCACATGCTTAGCATCTCCCAACAAGACAAAATAGAGGAAATGGCACACCATCACAGGTCCCAACAAGAAAGACAGGTTTGAGCCTCCTTAGTCTGAACTTTCTAGGTACCTGAGGGTGGGCTGCCACCATTACAAACAATCCAATCTCCAGATATGCCTATTCTGTGACAGGAAGACGGTATTTCTTTCAGTCTCCATAACAACAAATTAGTGTTTTATAGTAGGAGAAAAGGATGCTGGGTTGGAAATCATTTCTCTAATGTCTTGTGCATAATGAAAAAGCCAGAGACTTAGAGTTAAAAACTGAGCAGTCCACTTCTGGAGCCTATGTTCTCACCTATGCTTTTGAATATAAATCATATTCTGTTTTCTTTCTTTTTTTTTTCTAGACAGGGTTTCTCTGTGTATCCCTGGATGTCCTGGAACTCACTCTGTACACCAAGCTGGCCTCGAACTCAGAAATCCACCTGCCTCTGCCTCCCAAGGGCTGGGATTAAAGGCGTGCGCCACCACCGCCCTGGATATTCTGTTTTCCACAGACGCTTATTTTCTTCAGATACTATATTTACTAATGTATGTGTTTTTCTCTTTAAAAGTCTGCTAGGCCCACATTTGCTAACCTTCCATATACAACTAGGGGAGGCTAGCGGTGTATCTAAGGCATTCTGGCTTTATGGGGCAGGTGCTAAAAAGTAAAAACATCTGCTGTTTACTAATGCTCCTACGAGAAAGCAGAGAAGAGAGCAGCGAGACTGAGAAGTCATTTTCCTTGCCTTCACATAGACAGATGGTCGAAAGATTTAAAAAAGAGGAATAGGATTCCTCATAAGCTTTCCTCATCCAGGTTTGCCACATTTTAAAGGAGTGAAAAATACCACTGTTCTCTTCTTCATTAGTATTGCTCCGTGGGGTAAGTGAAATATAAATTTTTTTTTTCAGTGCATACCAAATCATTGTCCAGAAGAAAATCAAGCATTATGTTCTAAAATATGATACTGCTCTAGCAAAGCCAAATATAAAGGAAAGACTGACAAACCCTCTCTCTGCACACTCCCCTTCTGCATTAAATAAACACACCAGAAAAGGTATGATATTAAATATGCTCAGTACCACACAGGCCATGGTGGTGCATGACTAATTTACCCAGCACTAAGGGGTTTCCTTGGTTTAGCTGACCATCTTTCTCCTGCTTATTAACACTCCCACCACAAGATGGAGACAAGAGCAGGGAAGTTAAGAAGTCTACATTGCTCAAAAAGTACCCTGGGGAAAGTGGCTGTCCTAAGTCTGAGGGAAAGACTGGAAGGAAAGAAAACTACTGAAATGAATGGCTGGCTGTGTTTTCCTTGCCCCATTCCTCTGCCTCTTCCTCTCCTTAACTTGTCTTCTCCAAATCTTTCCCATCTGTTAGTATCTTAGTTAGGGTCACTATTGCTGTGATAAAAAAAACCATGACCACTGCAACTTGTGGAGTATTCTGGATAGTTTCTCATTTTGACACAAACCAAAATTATCTGAGAGGAGAGAACTCTAATTGAGAAAACGCCTCGTAAGACTGAGCCTCTATGCGTTTTCTCTTCTTATCTTTTCTTTTTTTAACAGCATTTTTTCAATTAGACTTCTAGTTTCTTTGGAAAGTTAGTTATGCCAAATGATGTTTTACTGGGGCACAAAGGATGTCTTGCTAATACAAACACATGAAAAACTGTTTTCCTGAAATAGACACAGGTGAAAGGATGTTTGGATATAGCAAACACATGAAGGGACAGATTTTTTTTATTATTATTATTAGATATTTTCTTTATTTACATGTAAATTTCTCCTTTCCCAGTTTCCCCTCCAAAAAACAAAGAAACAAACAAAAACAACAAAAACAAACCCCTGTTGCCTCTCCCCTCCCCATGCCTGCCACCCCACCCTCTCCCACTTATTGGCCCTGGCATTCCCCTACACTGGGGCACAGAACCTTCACAGGGCCAAGGTCCTCTCCTCCTATTGATGATCGAATTTGCAATCCTCTACTATACACATGCTGCCAGAACAATCAGACCCCTCCATGTGCAGTCCTTGGTTGGTGGTTGAGACCCTGGGAGCTCTGAGGGTACTACTTAGTTCATATTGTTGTTCGTCCTAAGGGGCTGCAAACCCCTCAGCTCCATTGGTCCTTTTTCTAACTCCTTCACTGGGGATCCTGTACTCAGTTCAATGGATGTCTGTGAGCCTCTACATCTGTATTAGTCAGGTACTGTCAGAGCCTCTCAGGAGATAGCTATATTTAGGCTGGCTTGCCCTTCCTTCAGTCTCTGCTCCATAGTTAATCTCTGCAACTCCTTCCGTGGGTATTTGGTTCCCCCTTTTAAGAAGGAATGAAATGTCCACCTTTTGGCCTTCCTTCTTCTTGAGTGAAAGGACAGATCTTTGATGAAGGAGTATAAGTATGACCCCACAGACAGTGGGAGACAAGCACTGAACCGTGGTTTGATTTGCTTCATCTCACTATTCTTCAATAAAGACACATATGTATTGGTTTGCCTTACATAGTGTTGTTGAGCTCAACTTGTGATAACTCTGACATTGAAAGAAACTCACTCTAACATAGCTTGCCTCTTTACTGCCCTCGCTTCAGGCTGGTTGGTGAGCCTGGTTGTTTCTTCAGGATTGAACTGGAGCTGCTTAGTGTCTGCCTGCTAAAAGGACTGGACTGTAGCTACTGGTTCATGCCTGGTGTCTGCCTGCCTAGAGGACTGTTCTGCAGCTGCTGAATCATATTTGGTGTTTGCTGTGGGACTGAACTGCTGCCCAAGAAGATCGAGCTTGCCGCCAAAGAACTATTGATGAACAGGTCCACGACCCCCATATCCTAATAATTTTTCTCTTCCACTACCTCTGCTAGGTAGTGTGCTAGAGAAGAGATTGAATCCTTATTAAATGTAGGTTGCAAATCAATCCCTGCAGCTGCTGCAGCCACTGCCGTTGTGGCTGGCTGCCCTCAGCCAGCAGCTTGGCGCTACCTCAGGTTGGGACGGTAGAAGGCAAATGGCCGGGTGCTCCTCAGGGTTCTGGCTAGCTTTGCCCCTGTGCTTTGTTTCTACTGCTCCAAGGAAACAACATTCAGAGTTCTTGGATAAGTCGGCCTTGTGAGGATCAGGCGATAATCTAATTCCATTTCTAGATTTTCTATAGGCACATCAAGAACCCATGAGCAGCTTTACAAAGGAAGAGTTTGACTGCCGTATCCACGATGAAAGCTTTACTGCTCATTCTGGACCAAAAAAAAAAAAAAAAAAAAAATCAATGAAGTTTCTTTCTCTGATGGTAAGGATGCTTTCTCCATTGCAGAACTCAGAGACATTCTAAAGAAGCATCTGAAGTGGCGAAAAGCTCTTCCCCGTGTTACTCCCCTTTACAAAGTCAAGTGTAACAGAGCCATAGTGAGCACCCTAGCTGCCAATGTGTGGGGAGCCGTGAAGGGGAGAGGCATTCGCCATGGCAAGATGGCGCCTACTTCCGCTGTTAACTCCTAGTAAACAACTGTTTGCGCATGTTCGTAGAGAACTGTTTGCGCATGTGCATAGAGTGAAAAGACGCCATGTCACGGCCCATTCTGGGGCGTCACGTAGGGTAATGAGCGAACAGCCAATCATGGGCAGACACGCCGCACTGTGGTGTATATAAGCTGTGCGGATTTTGGGCTCGATCTCTTTTCCCTCTGGGAGAGGGCAGTAAACGTCGTCGCTGCAGAAGGAACCTAGTGTGTCCGCGTGTCTTCTTCCTGGAGAGACGACTGCGCGGGCTACACCAATGGGACAGGATTTGACTGTGCAAGCAAGACTGAGACACAGTTGGCGTGGGGTGCCTCCAGAGAGGATGATCTATGCAAATCCTGGTAAACTAGTGTCTCCAGTCAAGTATGCTGCCAGTAATGGAATCCAGATGATGACTTTTGACAGTGAAATTGAATTGACGAAAGTCGCCAGAGCACATCCAAAGGCACTGCCACTGACGATTCCAAAGCAGTTTGTCACCTCAGGGTTAAGTTTGGTGCCACACTCAGAACCAGCAGGCTTCTCTCAGCATGGGCAAAAGAGCTAAATATTGTCCTCATTAGTGTCAGCTTCCATGTGGGCAGTGGATGTACTGACCCTGAGACCTCCCTCCATGCAGGCAGCGTCAGATGCCCGCTGTGTATTTGACATGGCAACAGAAGTTGGTTTCAGCATGCCTTTGCTTGTTACTGGTGGTGGCTCTCTTGGATCTGAAGATACAAAGCTTATATTTGAAGAGGTCATCAATGTAATTAACCCAGCTCTGGACAAATACTTCCCATCAGACTCTGGAGTGAGAATTATAGCTGAGCTAGGTAGATACTATGTCCCATCAGCTTTCCCACTTGCAGTCAATATCATTGCAAAAAAAAACAAAAACAAAACAAAACAAAAAAAAGCCAAGGTGTGGAAGGAGCAGACTGGCTCTGATGATGAAGATGAGTCAAATGAGAACTATTACTCACCCAGCATCTTGAGACTAACATGTGATGGCCTTGATTGGATTGTTAAGCGCTGTAACCTGCCTGAAATGGAGGTGGATGATTGGATGCTGTTTGAGAACATGGGTGCATGACACCGTTGCTGCTGCTTCTACTTTCAGTGGGTTCCAGAGGCCAAACATCTACTATGTAATATCACAGCCAATTGGCAACTCACGAAGCAGATCCAGAGCCATGGCTTCCCATCAGAAGTGGAGGAGTAGGATGCTGGCACTCTGCCCATGTCTTGTGCCCAAGAGAATGGGATGGACCATCACCCTGCAACCTGTGCTTCTGCTAGGATCAATGTGTCGATGTCATTCTTGTAGCTCTTACCTGCAGGTTTAGCTTGAATTGTGGCATTTGGGGGGACTGTTTAACTTAATTACTGCCAGTTTGAAATGTCTTTGTAGGAGTAGTGTTGGCACCAATGCAGTATGGAAGGCTAGGAGATGGGAGTCACACTTACTGTGTTCCTATGGAAACTTTGAATATTTGTTTTATATGGATTTTTATTCACTTTCAGACATGATACTAACAAGTGCCCCTTAGCTGCTGAGCAAACATTTATAGCTTGTACATTGGCAGAATGGGCCAAAAGCTTATGTTGTGACCCATTTTGAAAATAAAGTATCTTCAAATTAATTTTTAAAAAGTAGGTTGCAAAAAATGTATGCCTACAGAGGGCCCAGCCCACTATGTGTGGTACCATCGCTGGTCAGAGCTAAGAGCTGTTAGAGAACTGGACACCTAAAAATGCCCTACCAAATCCTGTACGTAGGCTTAGGCAGGCTCTGATTGGCTGGGTATGTTATTATAAATGAGGCATAGAATGAGAAAGAACCAATCAGAAGATTCTATTAGTCTGAAAAAAGGAAAACCTGCCCAAACCAATCATGGCTGCTTATTCATGAGTTCTCATGAATGGGTTCTCAATCATGGCTCCTCTTCTGTCAACTTCACCTGTTAAAAAACACTAAATTCCAAATTTTCCTTTCCTAGCCCGGGCTCCTGGAATGACAACTCTGAGACTAATTAGTTATTATTAAGTGCCTAGGTCATAAGCTTTGGCTCATTTCCTGACTGGCTCTTAACTTATTTAACCATTTAAACTATTGTATGTCTGATAAACTACCTCTCCTTCAGTCCCAGCCCTTCTTCCTTCTCATCTTCCTCAATGTCTCTCCAAGTTCATCTGCTTGCTGGTTTACATCCATCTGCTTGGACATCTCCAGTCTCATCTGCTGTCTCTAGTCCTCTATGGTTCTCTTAGCATCTCTCTCTTACTGTTTCCCAGAATCCTCTCTCTTTCTGTCATTGTCCCACCTTCTATTTCATGCCTCAGCTCACTAACCATTGGCTTTTTTTTTATTGACAGGTGATGTTTATAAGATATTCTTTCTACATTTCCCCTCTTCCCTAGATGTTACAATGAAAGTCGAGAAAATGTAATGGAAAGAGAAAGGTTGGGGAAATCTTGTTTCTCAATGCTGAGGGTGATACTGAGTCCCACAGGTTTGAGTTTTCCAGTCCCTGCTGACACCCAAAGCATTGATACATTCTGAAGCTCCACCCATCAGTGGAAGCTGCCCAGCTGCTGCCTCTGACTCCACTTATCATGGGGAGGGGGGTTGTTCATACTTCTCATCAGTCCCAGCAAATGCATCTGGAGATACATCTGGAGTTCTGTGGATGCCACTGCTCTTAGTTCTTGATTCCATTGCCAGGAAGTCATTTTATGAGGAGGAATGCTGCCCTTTAAAGTCTGTGATTCAAATCTCTTCTAGATGTGCTATAATGGGGCTGTAGTGGTCAGGAAATGCCCCCTTTAAAAGTTGTACCTGAGGCTTTTTCAGAAACCACATGTCTGGGGATGCTGGTACAAGCCTATAATCCCAGCACCTAGGGACAATGAGAATACTGCAGAAATCCCAGGGCAGTGTTAGCACATGCCTTTAGGAAGAGGCAGGAAGATCTCTGAGTTTGAGATCAGCCTGATCTACAGAGTGAATGCCAGAACATCCAGGGCTACACAGAGAAACCCTATCTCAAAAACCAAAACAAAACAAATCAGCCAAAAACTCAAAACCAACCAACCAACCAAACAAACAAACAAAAAAAAAACCTGCAAAAATCATACTGATAAGAGTAAAATTTAATGACCTTGAAACAAAGGTTAACTATTGGGGCTGGAGATATGGCTCAGTGGTTAAGAGCACTAACTGCTCTTCCAGTGGTCCTGAGATCAATTCCCAGCAACCATATGGTGGCTCACAACCAACTGTAATGGGGTCTGATGCCCTCTTCTGGTGTGTCTGAAGACAGTGACAGTGTACTCACAAATTTGAAATAAATAAGTAAATTAAAAAAAATTTTTTTAAAAAAGTTAACTATTTATTGAACCACATTTTAAAAGGGAATTAAAAACAAAACCTCAACAAATCCCAGCAAGGAAACATGTATGTCAAGCTACCTGGCTCATAATGTAAATAAAAACTTAAAGCCTTGTACCAAAGGAAAGCTCCAGACACTTGGAATTTTTAATTTCTCTGCTCTAAAGAGCTTCAGTCAAATAAAAGTTTGAACTATTAATCCTGTAAGATACCAGAACGCAACAAAAACTCAAAGATAAAACTTTACTGGAGAGGGCTGGTGAGATGGCTCAGTGGGGAAGAGCACCGACTGCTCTTTGGAAGGTCATGAGTTCAAATCCCAGCAACCACATGGTGGCTCACAACCACCCGTAATGAGATCTGATGCCCTCTTCTGGTGTGTCTGAAGACAGCTACAGTGTACTTACATATAATAAATAAATAAATAAATAAATAAATAAATCTTTAAAAAAAAAAACTTTACTGGAAATAATAGATTTCCTAAAAAGTTAAAAGCCACAAGTTGTCTAAGCACTCAGGTAATGCCTTCAGCACATGCAAATGTTTTCTGAGAGCTGAACAACACAATTCAGGTTACACCGGTGTTTCCTCTATTCTTTGCAAAGTCCTTCACAACCAATGACATTTCTGTCATTTTGTAAGGAAGGGAACTGTAGCTCCTAATCCAATGGTCTGTCCAAGGCCGAACTGTCTACATTTTACCATAGGCCATGAACTTACCAATGTCCCCAAGGCTGCAGAAATCTGTTGAGTGATCACTTAGGAAGCATATCACAAATCACCCATGCAGGGAACGCAAAGCGCGGTGTAGCCCCCCTATGGAATTGGCCATCATGCTTGTCGGAGACAAACCCCTTCTTTGTTGCAACTAAATACTAAAACATCACCTTCTGAGACTTTTCAGAAAAGTTGAGAATGGTATGAAGAGTTTGACATAAGAATGAGAAGCTACAGAGGCAGTTGGCCTAGCAGAAGACAGCCTGACCAGAGAGCTGTGGCAATCGTGGGCAGGAAACCATATCGGATCTGTTAAACACATGTGATCTAGAACCGATTGTTGTGTGAAATGACATTTGTGTAGTGTGACTTCGTGAGGATGAGGAAACTGAAACTGGGCCTGCTTGGTCCCTTGTGAGTTAAATGAAACACCAAGTTGTGGGAGGATTCGTTGGTCCATGTGAAAGGGAAAGGTGGCGGTGAGGGAGTACTTTCTGAAACCACGGAGAGGCTATGGGTGAGAAAGAGGAGCCTTGGCCTTCAACCATCTGCACTGAGGGCATCAGTCAACTGAAGGAACGAGTCAGATAGGTCCTCATGGTGATCTTCAACTTTCAGGTTCTAGGGCCTTTGCAAAGTGTCTACATATTGGAGAAGAAAATATTTATGCAAGTTCATTGTAGAAAAGAAGCATAATCCAAAGGCATACAGAAGAAAGAAGACACATGGCAATCTTAGACTACCAAGAAATTATTGTTATTGGTAGATGACTTTTCTAGAATATGTGCAGACACACACACATACACAAACACACACCCACACATACATGTGCACACACATTGAAGAAACCATACGGATTGTTGATCTCCAGTTCTAAATGTACCATGGAGGTGTTTATATATTCACTAAAGCAGTTATTCCTATACCCTGTGTATTAGTCAGGGTTCTCTAGAGTCACAGAACTTATGGTAGTCTCTGTGTAGTAAAGGAATTTACTATAGTCCAACTCCCAACAATCAACTCCCAACAATGGTCGGCAGCAGCTGTAAATGGAAGTCCGAGGATCCAGCAGTTGCTCAGTCCCACAAGGCAAGCAGGTGAAGCAGAGAGAGCCTTCCTTCTTCCAATGTCCTTATATAGGTCTCCAGCAAAAGGTGTGGCCCAGATTAAAGGTGTGTGCCACCACACCTTTAATCCCAGATAACCTTGCTTGAACTTGTAGATCTTCCAGTCTTAATCTTCTAGGATTCATAGCCACTATGCCACCACACCTTTAATCCCAGATGATCTTGAACTCATAGATCTTTCTATCTTAATCTTCTGGGATTCATAGCCACTATACCTCAAGATCTCCATGCCAAGATTCAGGTCGGAAACTTGTGTCTCAGCCTCCAGATTAGGGCCACAGGTGAGCCTTCTAATTCTGGATTGTAGTTCATTTCAGATATAGTCAAGTTGACAACCAGGAATAGCCACTACACCCTGTAATTGCATAGTATTCAGTTGATTGGATACCTATTTCCTCCAAATAAAACATTTCTAAAGGGAAAGTCCAGAAAGTTAATAAAACTTCCAAGTCTTGAGAAGTCCTAAACACTATCCACAAGGCTCTTCTCCAGAGCTGAGCAACAATATATCTGTTCTTTGAAACTCCAGTTCCTGGTCATTTGTGATGGAGGCCTCAGTAAACTAATACAGGGAGGAAATAAAAGCTTCATCCAGAAAGCCCTCTAGACTTTCCAGTCATGTCAGTCAAATGGAGAGACCACTTTAATGACAATAAATCCATTCCGTAAGACCTTGAGGCTACAAGGGGGGGCATTCCTTACATCTACTGCAGGTACCCAGAGGAAAATAAGAAAAGTGTTCCACAAGTCAACAATGTGATCCAGACCCTTTAATGGGACTACAACATGGAGCTTCGGGGAATAGAACTGGGGAAAACCGGGCTTGCTTTCCATAGTATATGCTTGGCTTTGCTTCTTTGGGTATAATGGAATGAGAGCTATAAACCCAAGGAACTAGGTAAGGGACGGGATTAACGTACTTTCTGCATAGACATTGGAGGAAGAGACACCATCTACTTCAGACTCAGGTCACTGTAAGTTTAGTGTGAGAAATTATATTTCTTGTAGCCCAGAAGGGAATTTTCTACAGAAGTGCATTTTTTTATCCCCTTAGGCAGGATCCCCTTAGACTGTAAGTACTGAGTGAAAGACCTCTGAAGGGACCCTCACTCAAGTCCCAGGAGACTCGCGCCCAGTGAAACACGAGAGTCTGCCTTGATGCAAAGCACACGAGGTTTTTTTATTCAGAGCGCTCCAGGCAGACCCCCAATCTCACGCAGGAGACAAGGAATTGTGCGGAGGCTATGGGGTTAGGGGTTTATATAGAAAAAAAGGTCTGAGGGAACAAAGGAATCAGAGTGGCTATACATGATTGGTATTTTAAATGTAGTTTGTGCAGATTAGAGTTGAAAATTCCTAAAAAAGGAGAGTGAAAAAGGAGTGCTTATTCAGGGTTCCTAATTGACCTTTAGCAAATACCTAAGGGGAACTAGATGGCTCATTATTCAATGTCCGCCCCAGCGCGTCCCAGGCACCTAGGCTCCGGACATGCCCTATCTCCATGTTTTATGTCTTCCTGACCTGGGCTACGGGCATCTCCTTGCATTTTTTCCCTATCTTCATGGTTTTATGTCTCCCTGACCTTTCAGTCCCTAGACTCCATTTTGATGTTTTGATCTGTTTTCACAGGCCTGGCCCCTGCGGTTTTCAGTAATCCTTTGCTTTGCTAACACCGGTCTCAAATTTAACTCTTTTAATCCCAGGCTTTTCTTTTCATGAGGAGACAGGCTAATGAGGGGATAGGTTCACACTGTTATCCTTAGCAACCTAAGGAGTCCCCCAATATCCTTATGTATCTCAACTCAGGTCAAACCTGGATTCTGGCTTTGGTGTAAGACTAATTTCTCAGACTAGTATGGTGAAGCGGAGTTGAAATTTTTAATAAAGATATTTTAATGCAGGCTTAAGTATGAACGTTAAGAGAAAAAAGAGGGGCTCCAAAGAAAGTAAGACACACCAGAGTATGGATATGGGCTTCTCAGAGAAAATAAGCTGTGCCCAAGTACAGATATGGGCTTCACCAAGAGAGTGGAAGCAATTCATTGTCCTAGCATTAGCCATGTATACCATCTTGGTGGCTCTGAGACAGTGGTTTTCAACCTGAGGGTTGCAATCCCCTGGAGGGTCACATATCAGAAATTTACATTACAATTCATAAAAGGAGAAAAACCACACTTGTGAAATCACAAAGAAATAACTTTATGGTTGGGGGTCACCACAACTTGAGGAACTGTATAAAAGGGTCACAGCATTAGGAAGGTTGAGAACGGCCACAGGCTGGCCGATCTGGGCCTCCCTCAACCCATGGGAAAAACGGGGTCCTTCCTAGTTAGGTCGACGAGGCGTAGGCGAAGAATGATGACAGAGACGACACATGAAGTATAAGATCTGAATGTATTTCTTAAAAATGGCATCAGACTTTTACAGTCATTGCAAAAGAGAGATGATAAATCTGGCAGCTCAGCAGTTAAGGTACATCTGAGGCCACCTGAAACACACTGGGTCTAAAGCAGCAGCTATCTCCTCTTGACTGGTGCTACATACCCTGGGCCCAAGCGCTCTGGGCCTGGGGGACTGCGAACTGCATGAGCATGAGTCTGAGTCCTAATCTATCTAAGTTCTGGTTCAAGTCAGAGAGCCAGTCCAAGTCCAGCGCGAGTTCCCAAGTACGAGTCCTCATGTGAGTCCTCCTATAAAAGTGAAAAGCAGGCTTATATGGTATACAGAAAGCAGGGCAGATGACAAGAATCACATAGGCAGGTGACAGTCACATTAAGGTCAGTGATCTTACTGACCAAGATCACACATCCAGTTGTGAAATGGGCAGAAGAGTAATGGTGCCCTCCCTGCTGGGGCTAAAGTGGTATTCCTATGCTAATTCTCTGGTTCTGCTGGAGGGAAGGACCAGGAAGTTCCGATTTAACAGTTCCTGCTAATGCTCTTAAGTGAGGGAAGCCCTTCTATTACTCTCTAGTATGTAAAACAGTTCTTAACTATTGTGAACTATCTATTGTGGGACTACCCTAAGGAATGTGCTTGACCTCTGTTGCTAGCTCTGGCAAGGCAGATTCCTTGAGAGAAATTCCAAGCTTAGGACAGCTTGGTATTAAACTAGGATAGGTTGGAAACGTTGTGCTGGCCAGGAAACAATGTCCAATCTTAGCCATTTACGAATCATTTCTTGGGGTACCTTTATGCCTAATTAAGAGGGCATGTTGATGATTGGAAAGACTAATCTGGAACATGTCTGAGTTAGGAGATGCTAACGACTGTCTGATTACCCAGGAGGCACAAGCTCACTTTTGGGGCCATAACGCCTCTTGTCCTTGATCAGGCTTTTACCCCTGATACTGTAGACATGACTGGTGTAGACGTGTGGGTGTAGCAGAGAACCTCTGTAGGTTACATCTGAAAATGTTGAGAAATCTTTTGTTCCTTCCCTCCCCTGATAAGAAATAGGTGAGGTGGTTCCAGGTGTCTTATATGTAATTATCACAAGCTGAAGTGGAACCAGGAGCCACCAGGCTGCACAAGAAGTTTAGTACATTTTACTTTCCCTGTAAATGGGGTTTCTGGTGAGATTCCTGGAAAATGGTAGGTTTATGGCTGGAAGAACACCCTGAACAATTTTCATTGTGCTGGATTGTTGATTTTTCTGCTGCTGAGAGGCTTAAGCCAGTTTCCTAACTGAAGGAATCATTTTCCTTTTCCTTTCTCCCCAAATATTCTCTGTCCTTCTATCCTGACTTATGACCACCATGCTGGAGCCACCAGAAACACTGGACATAAACAGGTACCCATCCTCCTGCTGCAGCGGTAACTGAGAGTAGCCAGTGACCATATAAGTCTGTGAAGATTCCGGTTCACATTAAAGCCCAGAAAACATTTAAAGGTGGCAGAACCAGAAGTGGTATGTGCCTGTGATGTCAGCAAGTGGAAAGTGGAGGCAGGAGGACTAGAAGTTCCAGGCCATCTTTGGCAATACAGAGAGTCTGAAGCAAGCTAGAAGTACAGGAGATGCTGTCTCAAAACAACAACAGTAAAGAACACGTCAGAGAAAATAACATCTGAAACGCAGACTACGAAGTGGAGAGCTCTGTGGTTTCCTCAAGCTGACCAGGTAGCCCATCCTTTCTGTTTTCTGTCTGAGTATCACCCAGGTCCAGTCACGCTTAGTTCTGAGGTGAGATTGGACACATATAGGGTGCTATGGCCTTACATCTTTCATTTCTCTTTCTGCTTCATCATGACATTTGTTTCTGCACCCTCTTTTGGTTCTGGGTCTTCTCTCTGACATGCCCCAAGAATGAAAGGGTAAATAATGGCTCCTTATGCTCTTAGTCCTGTGGATATGTTCAGTTACTTAACCAAAGGGGGGAAAAATGTTTTGCACTAAGAAGGGAACTACAAGACAGAGATAAGAGGTGTGGAAGAAGAAGGTAGGATAAGATCACATGTGAAATGGGAGCAGAAAGGAAGCTACTGGAGTGGGTGCAAAGGGGAACAGAGGATGGGAAAGAATAAAAACACTAAATTTGTTTGACAATTTCATAAGTAAACATAATAGTTTGTATAATGATTTTTAAAACTATAGTTTTGAAAACTAAAAGTAAGATAAAATAAGAAAAGATGGTTTTTGATTGAAATTGAGGTTTCCAGTCAGCCTGTTTTAAAACCAGATATTCAGATTTGTCACAGTATTGTCAAGTGAGAGAACAGGATTCTTCTTAAATGTGGAGTGAGACAACATGGTGGCATGGATATGCAGTCAAGAGTAAGGCAGAGCGAGCATTTGAATGACAGTCGGAGAAGCCAAGCTCCCTGACTTGCTCTAAGAATAGAAGAAAAAGGTGATGAGCCAGACAATCTCAGAAGAGTCTGGAACTTGAGAGTGATCTTAACCAACAGGTAACAATAAAAATTCCAGCCATTAGATCCTCTTAACTGCAATTGCAATAAAATGAGAGTCCACTTATGACCCTAGTACACAAAAGACGGATTTATGTGAGTGGGTGTGTGCTTGTGCTTGTGAGTGTGAGCATACATTTTGTGTGTGTATGTGTGTGTGTGTGTGTGTTTGAGATAGGGTTTATTTGTGCATCCCTGGCTGTCCAGGAACTCACTTTGTAGACCAGGCTGGCCTTGAACTCACAGAGGTCCACTTCTAGATGCTGGGATTGAAGGTATGTGTCATCACTGTCCAGAAGATTTTTTTTTTAATGTAGAACCTCAAAAAGGTACATTTCTTCATGAACATAATACTATTTTAAAGAACCATATTATTTTTAACTGTATATTATGCATGTAGGAGATGTATGCACATGAATATATGTGCATGAAAAAGCTAAAGGTGTTTGATCCCCTGGAACTGGAGTTGTAGGTATTTGTAAGCCATGTTTCAAACTATACTTCAGAGCTCTAATAATAAAAATAGACACATTGTGTAGAGAGCGGTAGAGCTGGAGAGGCATTCGCCATGACAAGATGGCGCCTACTTCCGCTGTCGACTCCTGGTAAACAACTGTTTGCACATGTGCGTAGAGTGAAAAAGACGCCAAGTCACGGCCCATCCCGGGGCGTCATGTGGGGTGATGAGCAAACAGCCAATCATGGGCGGACACGCTGCGCTGTGGGCAGACACGCAGCGCTGTGGTGTATATAAGCAGTGCCGATTATTGGCTTGGTCCCTTTTTTTCCTCTGGATGAGGCAATAAACACTTGCTGCAGAAGGATCCTAGTGTCCGCGTGTCTTCTTGCTGGTGAGACGACTGCGCGGGCAACAACATTGATCAATCAAATAGAGCTGAGAGCCAACATAGAAGCCCTCACTCCTTCAAGCCACCTGATTTTTGACAGAGGCCAAGAGTACCCACTGGAGAAAATACGGTATTTTCAAGAAATGTTGATCAACGTGTAGATACACACAGAAGAAGGAAACTCTATTTTTATCTCTCATCTCTCACCCTGAATCCAAAACTCAACTCCAAATGGATCAAGGACCTCAACATAAGACCTGATACCCTGAATCTGATAGAGGAGAAAACTGGAAATATGCTTGAAATTATTGGCATAGGAATGGACTTTCTGAACAGGACTCTAAGGAGCAACTAAGAAACATAACTAATAAATGGGACCTAATGAAGTTAAGAAGCTTCGGTAGAGTAAACACCATTATCATTGAGGTGAAAACACAGCTTTCAGGATGGGGAAAAAAAAAAACCTTTACCAACTATACACCTGACAAAGGATTGGTATCTAGAATACACAAAGAACCAAGAAAACTGAACATCAAGAAAATGAACAACCTAATTAAAAAGTGGGACCTAGTAGTAAGCATAGATTTCTCAAACTGTGAAATGCAATTGGTAGAGAAACACTTTAAAATGTTCAACATCCCCAGCCACCTGGCAAATGGAAGCTAAAAGAACCTTGTGATCTCAGCTTACTACAATCAGAGTAGCTTAGATTCAAAGGCCAAATGATGAAAAATGCTGTCATGAACATGGGGAAAAAGAAACTCTTACTCATTGCTGATAGGAACATAGCCTGGTGTCACCATTACAGAAACAAGTGTGGAGGTTTTTAGAAAGCTAAAAATAGATCTATCACATGATCAAGCCATATTACTCTTGGGCATATATCCAAAGGTTTCTGTATATTTCTATGGAGATATTTGCTCATCCATGTTCATTGCTGCTCTAGGAAACTGAAATACTCTAGATGTCCATAAGCTGATAAGTGGATAATGAAAATGTGGTGCATTTGCTAAATGGAATATTACTCAGCTGTTAAAAAGAACAAAACTATGAAATTCTCAAGTAAATGGATGAACTTGGATATAATCATTCTCATTTTGTTTTTATTCTTGTTTTTGTTTTACCAAGAGAGAATTTCTGTGTAGCCCTGGCTGACCTGAAATTCAGTTTGTAGGTCAGGCTGGCCTTACACTCATAGAGACCCACCTACCTCTGCCGCCTGAGTCCTGAGATTAAAGGCATGTCCCATCATGTTTAACCAGAAATAATCATTCTAAAGGAGGTAACCCAGACCCAGCGATAAAAAAGTCAGATATTTTCTTTCATTTGTGGATGTAAGCTTTGAAACTTCAAATATGTATATTCTATTTGAAATATCCGTAGAGTTCAGGAAATTGATAAAGGTCTATGAGTGGAATTTCAAGAGGGAGGAGACAGAATCCAGTGATGCAAAGGGTTAAAGGAAAACCATGGTACATGAAGGGTTAAATGAGGAGTTGAATGAGAGGGGAGGCTAGAGGAGGGAATACTAAGAAGAATAACTACATCAAAGACATCTTGAAAAAAATCCTTCTACTGTAGAAGCTATATGTGTGTATATTTATACATGCATATTATATACATACAAAATTAAAATGCAGTTACCTGGGTTGGTGCAACAATACCCCTATTAGGCACCACAAGCTAACAACTAAAAATCCTAGTGCCAGGAATGACTCGTTTGCAGTTGTCCAGTGAGGTCCTTTGGACCTCAAACATTTTAGGGCATTGCGTTGTTCTTGGCTATTCTTAAGAACTGTATGGTGAGACCTTGTTTCTGAAGACACCAGTTGAGTCACAAAAGACAGAGAAATTAAGCTTGAGTCTCACTCGGAAGCTTCATTCTTCTTAGCTAGGTTTCATAGTACTGAAAGGTGCTATACATGCTACTAGAGAAGAAAAGGAATAGTGACTCTTACTTAGCTGTCAACTCTATCAGATAAAATAATGACCAGCCTAGGAAGATATGCCCAATGGTGCAACAGTGGCACCAATGTCTTAGAAGTAACCAACACAACTTCTGATTGGAATTAAGACTCATTCCACTAGTTGAAATTGTAACTTGCTCCTGGACCTTAGCACAATTGACGACATGATGAAAATGCCATCCAGGAAATAAAACTCATAATACTGGTACAGCTACATACCAAAACAGTGGTTCTCTGAAACCGTCCCGCAGTTTCAATAACTTGGGTTCCCTCAGGTGAAGGACTAAAGGACCTGAAATATAGGGTTCAAGAACAAGAGAAAACACAAAGCCAAGTTGTGCCCCAATCAAGGCTTCGTATCTTTACTCACAATGTCCAGAATATATATAGGTACACCGAATCTTTAGGTTACAATGATATTTGCATAATATAAACACTGTGGAAGGAGTCAGGAGCGAAGGTTACCAGCGGCTTGGATGTCTGCAGATGCCTTCAGGCAGTGGGCGTTGTCTTATCACAGCGTGAACTTCCTGGACAGCTTTCTTCAGAGACACCTGACAGTCTGCAGAGTCTTAGCTCTCCAGGTAGCAGCCTCGAGCGGAAACTGCCAGAGTCAGAAGGCTGAGCTGAAGGGGGGAGGCGACAGTTCTCAACCTCTCTAATGCTGTGACCCTTTAATACAGCTACTCATATTGTGGTGAGCCCCAACCATAACATTATTCCATTGCTACTTCATAACTATAATTTTGCTACTATTATGAATCATAGTGTAAATATCTGATGTACGACCCATGACACACAGGTTAAGAACCACTTGGCCAATACAAAAACGGAGACCTAATCCTTTAAAGTCCAAAGGCCTGGTAAGGTCTCTAAAGGTACTAACCTTGCGTTCTGCCCTCTATATGACTGCTTCAAGCCAACTGTTCTTGCTGAAGCGTGTTAACCCAGGATGTGGTTTTGTGCTTAAAAAGGTCATGCCCCAAAATGATCAGGGATACACTGGGATCCCAAACGCCCGGTGTATTTTCTGGCTAGTTAATAAAGACTTCCTCCTATTGGCTTAAACACATATCTAAGTAGTCCTCTATGATGGATACGCCAAAACAGAAATTCATGCTTGACAGTGTTAACGGGGCCCAGAACTCATGGCTAGGGAGGTCCTTGTACTTAGGGGAGAACGCACTACTATTACTTTGTTAAATGGATGTGGTATTAAACCAACTCCTAATGACTTAATCTATCCACAGAGCAGTGCATTTCTCAACTTTCATTAGGGAAGCTTAACTTTTGAACAGATGGCCATTTAATGCAGAACTCAATCAGGGAAAGCCCAAACGGATACCTAGTACACAGCGGGGCTAGCGGGATGGTCCCTGGGGAGCACACTACTTAGTACAGCAGGGCTAGCGGGATGGTCCCTGGGGAGCACACAAAGCCATAAAAGGAGAAAACTTGTGTGAGGCATGCTGTAACCTGGACCTAGGGAGCTTGCCTTTGGTGTTGCTGCTGCAGCCACAAACAGCACTGACTGAGACGGAAGGTATACTCACCCACTTGTTGAGTCATACTTGAGCCACCCACCCCTGGGCTGAAGTTCGTGGTCACTCCATCTCCCCACTTCTTATTTCCTGTGTCTTGTAAAGCTGACTGAACCCCACAGAGCAACCTCATTTGTATAGACCACACTGGAGGAAGGGACACTTCCCTTCCACTCCTCTCTCCACTTTCCTCTTCATAGTGCCTCCTTAGCCTGGAACTGGATCTCAGGGTGACAGGACAGTTTAAGCATAACAAACCCTCCATGGATCTGCCTTATTACCATGGCCGCCTGACCAAGCAAGAGTGTGAAGCCCTGCTCCTCAAGGGAAGGGTGGATGGCAACTTTCTGATAAGAGACAGCGAGTCTGTGCCAGGAGCCCTGTGCCTCTGTGTCTCGTGAGTACCCTCATTTTCATGCAGGTGAACCCTGATGGCAGCCATACATTCAGGGATTTTTATCTCATTCCACTTTGGAATGGTAATGAGCCAGGCAGGAGAGGACAGAGGATGTCTCTATCCAGCTCTTCTACCTGCCTTCCTCTCTCAGTTGTGTATGCCACATGAGCAGAGTCTGAGACAACAGAAGAGAGTAGACAAGTAAGGAAAGAGAGAAGGTGATGGGGAAAAAGAACTCATAGACCAGCATCTTCTCTCAATATCTCTTCATGTGATGTGGAGAAGGCCAGGGGGGCTTTATTATAGCATAACAGGTTGGTTGGCTGTATTTACTTGCAGTATTTAAAATGCTAATATTTCATACGTTTTCAGGTTGGTAAAGGGAGGAGAGAACATTTGTGCTTCTTATAGCCTGACAAAAGGTCAGAGGGCCTTTTGCCATAAAAGTGATTGTCATTATTAGTTGTTACATAGGGAGAGAACTTTGTTTCTGTACATGGTGCCAAAGAAACAGCTGTGAGAGAGAAATTAGGTCTATCTTAGCTTTCAAGCTACTTGGAATATCCAGGTGTTCATTTTTTTTTGTTTGTTTGATGTATCCATCAGTAGTTTGTGTGTCACAGTCATGGTCCCCATGTAGTGATGTGAAAAGATGGTAAGATCTTTACATGATGGAACCTAAGGGATACCATAGGGCCTTTGGAACTATAACCCTACGAAGAATCTCAGGGGACACTCAGTTATTTCTACCAGTGTCATTATCAAATGAATAAGACTGGCCATACTATTTCTCCATGTGGTCTTTCCCTCTGCATGATGACATCTGCCAGCATATGATACAGCCAGGTGGACCCTCACTTTACCTGGGGCCATACTGAGCAGATGAATGGTAGTGCTGGGTTTCAGAACTTAAATTGATGAGGAGAAAGTACTGAAGCTGAGGGGTCAGAGCGCTAAACCATTGCAGTTCTGGATGGGAGATGAGAAATAACTGCTCATGGCGGAGGGCAGGGCAATAGAAAAAATGCCCTCCTACTTGCAGGAGACAAGTCCTTTACTGAACTATGTGGACTTCTGAGCTGTCCCAGAGCCAGTGAAGAAAGGAAGACTTGTAATATGTAAAGGAGAGAATCCAGGAGTGGAGACTCATGCTTGTGAACCTCCCAGTTCAGATTTGCTAACCTGGGCTATAGGTGGAAGCCCTGTGTCAAAATTCCAAAGAGTAGAAAGAAAAGAGGGAGGCATAGATGGAAAAAGGAAAGAGGGAGGAAGGGAGAAAGAACGGAAGGAAGGGACCATTTACCTAGACATGGCAACGTATGCCTGCAATCAATTCCAGCCTTTGAGAGGCAGAGTCAAGAAGACCAGGAGTTCAAGGCCAGATTTGGCTACATAGTAAGTTTGAAGCTAACCTGAGCTCTATGGCACACTGTTGAAAAAAATTAAGTAGATAGATAGATAGATAGATAGATAGATAGATAGATAGATAGATAGATAGATAGATAGATGGGTAGATAGATAGATAGATAGATGGGTAGATAGATGGATGGATGGATGGATGGATAGATAGATAGATAGATAGATAGATAGATAGATAGATAGATAGATAGATAGATAGATAGATAGATAGATAGATAGATAAACAAACAAACAGAGGAGGACAGGAAGAGGAACTGTTGAAAAGGGAAGGAAGCCTCAGAGAACATCTACCTTCCAGCTTGACTAGAGAGCTCCAGTTCACACAGACCAGAAGTGGCATCTGACTTCTCAACAAGTGGGGCTAGAAAACCTCAACGTGTGAAGTGTGTGTGTGGTGTGTGACTCTGTGAAAAGGAGGAAATTGAAACTGAGTCTGCCTTTGCAGCCTGTAGTTGAGACAGGATAGATGTTAGTGGGTGAAAAGGACTCATCCCTGGAAAGAGTCTGTCAAGGGAAGGGTAGACTTTCTGTAGCCATGGAGAAGCTGCAGGTACTGTGTTGCAATGGGAGGAATTGAGGTAGTGCCTTTCTGTCACCAGAGACTCATTTGCAACTCCCAAATTCTGAGAAAGAATGGCAAAGAGTTCAGAAAGAAAAGCAGTAATCTAAACAATCTATATTAAGACATGCAAACTCCCTTTAAGAGTGCTGAAGAGATTTGCAAAGGGCTGGGTGTAGCTCAGTGGCTAGCATGCACAAGGCTCTGAGGTCAACCACAGCATAAACAGAAATTCTCAAAATAGAATTTAAAGCTGGACATGGTGTGTCTTACCTGTGTTCTCAGTATGTTGGAATCTGGGATAGGAGGAGTGTCCTGAATTTGATGCCAGTCTGGATGACACAGTGAGTTTCAGCCTGGAATATGGCATGAGATACTATCATAAGGACAAGAAAATAAGAAAGAGAGGGAGGGAAGGGATTAAGGGAGAGAGAAGGAGGAAGAGGAGAAAAAAGAGAAAAACTAAAGACACATAAAAACAAAAGCAGAACTCATTTCCTCTACCTTCAGAAGTCATGTATATTTATATAAGTACACATATCAGCAAACCTTTTGCCATGCACATATTAGAACTGTATATATAACAAATGGCTCTTGGCACATGACAGTTTTTAACCTGTTTTTCTCTGTACATTGTGTGTGTGTGTGTATCTGTGTACACATGTTAGTGTGGGGGTAGTATACACATACACGTTAGTATGTGTATGTGGAGGCCAGAAGTTACGTCAAGCATCTTCCTCAATTGCTCTCCACCTTACTTTTGGAGACAGGGTCTCTATTTCATTGATCCTGGAGCTTACTGATTTGGCCAGACTAGCTTGCCAGCCATCCTCTGCGATCCTTCTCGCCCCCCTCTTCCTCAAGCACACAATGCCAGGCTCAGCATTCATACAGACGCTGGGGATCCGCACTCAGTCCTTCACACTTGCACAGAAGCCCTTTACTGACTGAGCCATCCATCTCTCCAGCCCAACAAAGCTGCCGCTATCGTCTCTTCACAACTGAGAAGCAGGTTGCAATTCTTATCATTTATATATAGCTATTTCCAATTTTTATTTTGCATTTTATGTGATGGGTTAGATATAGGCTGGACCAATTAACATTTTTGTACATACATCTTTTAAATTTTGCCTCTTTAAAAATCTAGACAATTTGAATTTTGTCATGCACATTGACAAACACAACACCAACTTTCACTGACATACTTTCTAAGCAAGGGCAGGAAAAAGACAGATGTCAACAGACTCAAATATTGAAAGTTTTCGGGGGTCCCCTTGTGGTTTAATAATAAGGACATGTGGTATCTGTATAGTATAATGCTGTTAGTATAAGATTAACCAAGATCTACACATGGTGCTTCATGCTTCAGCATCAAATGAGGATTTCCAAGGCTAGCCCATGCTGAAGTTCAAAATAAATGAAACTAAGAGGGTCGAGCCTTTTCAAGTGCTTTTTTTTTCTGTGAGATTTAACCCGTCTAAGATATTCTCCCTTTCAGACTCAGTGGCCTTTTACCTGAGTTTCATCTTGCTCTTTTTAGTTTTACTTTTTAATTTTTTGTATCATCGTTATCTTTATATTTTCATATTTCTTCCAGATTCGTATTCATCTAGAATAATATTGTGTTATCACCCTGTCTGCTTCTTCTATTATCTGTATCATTCCTGAGTCTATTTCTATTGATTACCTTTTTATTATTGGTTTACTTGTTATTATTATTAATTCTACTTTCTGTCTTTGTTTGCGCCTGCCAAATTTTGGCTAGATGTCAGACACAGTGAATTTTACCTTCCAGAGTGTCGAAATTGTAGTGTTCTCATGAATGGTCTTGAACATTGTACTAAGAAGCTTTAAGTTATATGGAAATAGTCTCATCTTTTGAGGGTTTACTAGAACCAGTAATAACATTGCTTCTAGAGTCATATCTCTTCTCCTCCTGGGTAGACGTCGCTATCTTTCTGCATAGCCCACTGATGGATATACAAGATGTTTGATGAGAAGAACCATTTCTCAAACTCTGTGTCATTGGCCTTCTCCTAGTTCTCATTCCTCTTCATATTTAGGGAACTGTTAGACACCCCTGCACTGAGTCATCATTGTCCTTGCCATGCCACAAGAAAACTGTCTACCAGCCAAAACCAATGTAGCCAGTTTCATATGATTTCTTCCCCTATCTCAGCGATCAGTGCAGACATAGTTTATTTATTTCTTATTTCTCTCTCTCTTTCTCTCTCTCTCTCTCTCTCCCTCTCTCTCTCTCTCTCTCTCCTTACTTATTATTTATTCAGAGAATCTCATACTCTAGCTCAGGTTAACCTGAAACTCATAGTAATCCTTCTGCCTTGGTCTTCCAAGAAACAGGATTATAGGTGTACCATTATACCAAGTGTTTGTTGTATTATAGATAGAATTCAGGGCCTCATGAAAGCACTCTACCCATTGAACTAGATTTCTGCCAAGGGCCAGGCTCGGCTTAGAGAAAGGTTCAGGAGAGGCTATTTGAGAGTGGTGAAAAACAGGACTCAAAGTCAATCATGAGGAACAAGCTGACAGCCTGTGTTCTGTTTGAGACAACTTTTTCTGAAGATCTCCAGAGAGCTCAGCTCTAGCAGACCAAGGCCTAGTCTTTATTTACATATAAATTCAGCCGTTTACTCCAGGTTCTCTTTTGGTTATTCCATGAATTAGCATTCCATGACCTCAGTCCCTGATTCTTAGAAAAAGACAGCAAGC
Source organism: Mastomys coucha (assembly GCF_008632895.1). NCBI lineage: Eukaryota > Metazoa > Chordata > Mammalia > Rodentia > Muridae > Mastomys > Mastomys coucha. The sequence continues at coordinate 67,505,165 of NW_022196891.1, forward strand.
ACATTTTTTTTTTTTAACATTGCAAATGGATTCAACATTTGCTTGCTTAAGCCAGAGACAGAATATCATGTTTACATTATGGTCTTGGAAGATGAATTTGGTGCTTCTGGTGAGGCTCAGCCCAAGGGAGACACACATACGAGCAGCATTTCCAGAAGTAGAGTAAGGAAGGGTGGTCAATGAAGAAACATGAACTAAATGAATAGTTGGAGTTCATAAACATCAGAACAAAGTACAACCCAGAGAAGGTTGGAAAGAGGATGTGGGACACAGAGTATCCAACACAGGAGTGATGATGGGATATTCGTCACATCAGGTCCAAGATAACTCATGGGTATACAAAAGGAGATGTGAAGCAAAAGGTAGATAAACGAATCTGGAATTCAGGATTAAGTTGGATCTAGGAACACAGCTAAAATATAGTTCAATAAAAATATTTTACCAGTGGACTTTCTGTTTAAAAACATTAAAACATTGCAGCTTTCTTTATTTGATGAACTGTTCTTTCAAAATCTCCTGGTAAGATTTCTTCATATAGGCTCAGCACATTCTATGTAGGTCAAGACTTGTATACTGGGTCTGTATTAAGAGTCAGGCATTTTGTTAGAGTAGATAAATCAGACGTTGTGATTCTGGTCTTTAAAAACTTGTTCAACATGTTAATTACAGGTTTTGGATAGTAGTGGGTAGTGTTTTGTTTGTTTTTTCCGAAAGTCTGACTCCTTTGCTCCATCTCAATACATTGCACTTGAGATTCTCAATGCCCTGAACTCAGCAACTTGTATCACCAGCTGTTGGTGCAGACCCCTGAGAAGCAAACATGGCATGTGGTCCACTTATTCTGGCATGTTAATTGTTAGTGTACTGTGATATCTTTACTGTCTTATCATAGTCTGATATTTGGTCTTAAATGTCAATATAACACAATCTAGAATCACTTTGGAAGAGAGTCTTAAGGAAGGATTGTCTAGATCACGTTGATCTGTGGGCACGTCTATGGGAAATTATCGTAATTATATTCATTGGAGTGGAAAGCTCACCCACTGTGGGTGGCACCATTCCCTAGACAGAGTCTTGAACTGTGTAAGAGTAAAGGAACTAAACTAAGTACAAATGTCGATACATTATTTTCTTACCTTTTCCTTCTTGACTATGGATGTAGTACCAATTGCCTTATGCTCCTCTCAGTGTGACTTTCCTACAATGATGAACTATAAACTGGAACAATGAGTTAAAATAAACCCTTTTTCCCCCAGTTGCTTTTGGCATTGTACTTTATCCCAGCAACAGAAATGATGGTAAGAAACATAGCTTTATATGAAGACCCAGGATTATTAAAGCAGGAAAGTACCAAGTGCCCATCAGCTCCTTTGCGCACAGGAAACTACCTCTGACTACCTCTTTCCCACGCCCCACCCCTCCCTCTCAAACCCACAGGGGAAAAGAAATCAGGAACTAAAATCTCTTAGATTGACATTTGAAGTTTCTTCCTTTCTTTTTTTTTGTTTTTGTTTTTGTTATTGTTTTTGTTTTTCAAGACAGGATTTCTCCGTGTAGCCCTGGCTGTCCTGGAACTCACTCTGTAGACCAGGCTGGTCTCAAACTCAGAAATCCGCCTGCCTTTGCCTCCCAAGTGCTTGGACTAAAGGCATGCACCACCACTGCCCAGCTTGAAATCAGTTTCTTAAAAGATATACTTTTTTCTGTATGTTGAATAAGATAAACCCCTGAAAGAATTGCTAAAGAAAGTATACCTTTTGCTGTCCAAATACTGAGTGTCAAGAGGTTGATGAAAAAGTAAGAAGTCCTTAGGGCTTAACTTTTTTCCTATGTTCATTTGTCTTGTTTTGAGTTTCTATAAAGAGTGGAACAGTCAGTAAACAATGGGAATCTGGAAGGCTCCCATTTACATCACTAGAGGTTTAGGTAACAAAACCTGTAACTAGTTCATTTGCCATTTGTTCTTTCTTTCTTTCCTTTCCTCCTCTTCCTTTTTGTTCCTCCTCCTCCTCCTCCTCCTCCTCCTCCTCCTCCTCCTCCTCTTCCTTCTACATAGCCCTGGTTGTGTTGAAATTCACTATATAAATCAGGTTAGTCTCAAACTCAAGAGAGATCTGCCTGCCTCTGCTTTCTGAGTGGTGGGATTAAAATCAGGTACTATATCATTCCTGGCTTCTGTAACTTGCTTTCGATACAAAAATATCGATCCTTTTAAAATTCAAAATGTTCATGAATGATCTTTTCACAGTTGCATAAATATGACCAGATTATTAAAGAAGAATAAGCAAGAAAGTTTTGGGGGGTGTGTGGAGCTCCTGTATTAGTGTTCCACAGACAAAGTAAATAAAGCTTTTCAATAACTGACAGTCCTCTACTCAATAGCTGAAAATCTACACAAAGGCAATTCCTTTGTACGCATTGAACCCCCTGATGAACCTCCCCTTCTTCCAGCTTTCCTCCAGCAGTCCTTTCTTCTTTGACTTTCCCTCCCTTCATCCCCTCTTCTGCCCTTCCTTAGTGTGTAACTAAATTTGCATTTGAATAAAGCTATTTTCTTTGGTTTTTTTTTTCTGTGACTGATAGGAGCATATTAGGTTTATGAAGTTTTCAATCATTGTTCAATGATTTTTTTTTTAATTTGGTTCTGTTTGAGAGTGTGTGGGGTGTCTCATGCACATGGAGGCCTGAAGTTGAAGTAGAGAATCCTCTGGAATAGCTTTCACTATACTCCTTGAGGCAGACCCTCTCAGTCAAGCCCAGAGCTGACAAATGAAACTAGTCTTCCTGAAGAGACCCTGTGGGACAAAGGATTAAGCACATATCATGCTCAGACACCAATTTCCAACACAAAGAGATCCTCTATTAAGCAAGAGAGAAAAGAGACAGGGTGACTGAATCTGAGTGGGCTGAAGCAGCAGCAAGAGTCTCTGCAATGGTTTTTAAGGAGAAAATGGGGAAGTCTGTGCTAGAGTAAACTGGTAAGCCCTGCTTGGATCTGTTGGTCAGTGTAGTCAAATAAAGAATGCTGATAGCTAGACCTTGGTAGCCAGCCTCAGGAATGAGGAAGTGTCCAAATATGGGAATCTGGTGGCTTGGTACAGGAAAGTGTGAAAGGGCATCCTGCCCTTATTATAGCTCTTTACTTACCAGAAACCTTGCCCTGGGGATGCCCTGTCTCTACTTATTCCTTCTGAGGCTGGAGTTACAGGATATCAGCCACACCCACTTGGAAGTCTGTGGATTTTTAGGGAATCCAAACTCCAGTCCTCACACTTTACATTAAATGTGCCTTAAACAGTGACCCATCTTCCTAGACCCCAGTTTGTAATTATTTGTAATAATTTTCTTTAATCGTTAAAAATAATTAGGTATTTTATTACTTTATGTTTTTCCTTGGTTTATATACTCATGGATCGTTAATATTTTATCTTAAAGATGCATTTATTTCTAGTGTTCAAGTTTTTGCCTGCATGTGAATATGTATACCATGAGTGTGCCTGGTGCCCACAGAGGACAGAAGAAAGAGTAAGTCCCTAGAACTGAAGTATAGGAGGCTATGAACTGTCAATGCAGGAGCTGAAAACTGAACCTGGGTCCTCTACAACTGCTCTTAAGTGTTGAGCCATCTCTTCAGACCCTTTTGAAATATCTTAAACTAATTAAATATTTAGGTTCAATAATCTTTAATTTTTAATAAATGGTTTTTTACAGAGCAAGTTCTGGGACAGCCAGAGCTATACAGAGAAACCCTATCTCAAAACAAAAAAACAAAAACAAAACAAAAAAGAAGAAGAAGAAGAAGAAGAAGAAGAAGAAGAAGAAGAAGAAGAAGAAGAAGAAGAAGAAGGAGAAGAAGAAGGAAAAGGAGGAGGGAGAAGAAGAAGGAGAAGAAGAAGGAAAAGGAGGAGGGAGAAGAAGAAGGAGAAGGAGGAGGAGGAGGAGGAGGAGGAGAAGAAGAAGAAGAAGAAGAAGAAGAAGAAGAAGAAGAAGAAGAAGAAGAAGAAGAAGAAGAAGAAGAAGAAGAAGAAGAAGAAGTTGTTTAAGTGAAGCCGGTCAGGGTAGCATAGGTCTTTTATTTCAGAATTTAGAAACAGAGACATGTAGTTCTCTGTGAGTTCCAGGCCATTCTGGTCTATCCAGTGAATTCCAGGTTAGTAGGGTTACATGTTGAGGCCCTGTCTTAAAGGGGTGGGACAAGAGGGAGATGAAGAGCGGAGGGTAACAGTCTTAACACAAAGCCAATCTACACAGCCATATTCGCTTCCCAGCTCTCTTCTGGGAAGCAACAGAGTTGAGCTTAATTGAAGTTCTAGTTTGCCGAATGAGTAAATAAAGCAAAGATGGTAAAAAAAAAAAATAAGTATAAGTGTATATATTCCTTGATTTATGATAAAATTATGTTGTAATAACCCTATGTAAATTTAAAATGCTGTTCAAACTACACACAATATGCCATACATACTAAACAACATATTTTCACTCAGAAAACTGGTTATTTCCTGTCTTAAGATTTCTATTGCTGTAAAAAGACACCATGACCAAGGCAACCCTAATAAAAGGACAACATTTAATTGGGGCAGGCTTACAGGTTCAGAGGTTCAGTTCATTATCATCAAGCAGGAACATGGCAGCGTCTAGGCAAACAATGTGCTGGAGATGGAGCTGAGAGTTCTACATCTTGCTCCGAAGGGAACCAGTAGAAGACTACTGTTTTCCAGGAAGCTAAGAGGAGGGTCTCAAAGTCCATCCCAGAGTGACACACTTCCTCCAACATGTCCATACTTACTCCATCAAGGCCACAGTTCTAATAGTGGCATTCTCTAGGCTAAGCATATTCAAATCATCACAGTTGAATCACATATGTGATACATACACACACACACACATATATGTCTCACCTGAGTATTAAAGGAAGTGAAGTAATGATAATGTAATGATGGGTAAGTAATCTAAGCAAGATAAATGTATTGACTTGTTTTCTACTGCTTTGATAAACACCATGACTGTCAGGATTAAGTGGTAGAGGTACCTTGGTGGGTCTAGGCCAAGGTATGCCAATAACAAATCACACCATGCCATAGGTGTAATGCAAGAGGTTTATTGGATGGTATGAGGCAAAGGCATTTTCAGAGTGGGCATGAGAGAGAGACAGAGAGACAGAGACAGACAGACAGAGAGACAGAGATAGAGACAAAGAGACAAAGAGAAAGACAGAGACAGATGATCGATAGAGGGCCAATGACGTAGTGAAGGACCTTTCAAAGGGTGTGTGCATGCTGCATAGGAGAATACAGGACTCATAGCTACAGTGGACATACACTGGACACGCAGTGGATAGGTGATAATGTAAGCTGCCGATTGCTGAGCCACTGAAGGCAGGCTGGGAGAATGCCTGGTTTATAACATAACCAAGAGCAACTTGAGGAGAAAATAGCGTATTTGGTTTATGATTCCAGATCTCAGTTCATCATTCAGCAAAGTCAGGGCAGGAACCACAGAGAAAAGCTGCTGACTGACTTGCTCCTTAGACCCATGTTCAGCTGCCCCCGCCCCGCTCCACCCCACTTGAAAACATGGTGCATCACATCTGGTGTATTTATTCATGTGTAAAACAATGAATTCACGTGGGATATGGAAAAAAACAATGACTATTGATAAGTTATTCTCTGCCAGTGAATTGAGTTCATTCAAGCTAAAGTCTGTAAAGGCTTAGTTTATTGGGAAGCCACTGGCCCCAAGGAACTAGGGTCCAGGAAGTCTCCATGGAGAGGGAGACAGAGGAGAGGGGGAAGTGAAAGAGAGAAACAGAAAAAAGAGAGAAAGAGAGAATGAGCATGCACATGCAGAGAGACAGAGAAGAGAGAGAGAGAGAAAGAAAGAGGGGGAGGAGAGAGAGGGGAGGAGGAGGGAGTGAAGGAGAACAAAATGTCTTCATTCCATAGGGAGGAGATTCTTCTGGGGAAGAGGAAGCCCGGCCCCTTGGTTGGAAAGTTTGAGGAAGGGACTAGGGGATGCTGGGAGAACCTGGAAGATGGGTCTGCTTTGATTTATTTAATACCTTAGCTGGATTTTCCTGGGTCTGAGTCCCAACAGTTACTATTAGAAACGAGCAGGAAAAGGTCATTTGTGACTAGGAGAATTTTGCTTCTGACTATCAACATTCAGAGTATTTCACACTGTCTTGGTAATGATGCACACACCACTCGGAAATAGCCCGTCTCTTTCCTCTAGGGAGTCACAGTGAAATGACCTTCTCCTACAGTGGTAAACACTAAAAGAAGTTATCTTGTAATGCCATTGTGAACATTGAGACAAAATCATTTCTAACTGATGAAAAGTGCTAGCAGGACAATCCCTGAGCCACCCTTGAGATTGTCTTGAGAAGTGGGTGAGGGAAAGAGGTTGTACTTCCTGGCAAAGGTCAGATTGTCACAAGGATCTTAACTCTTTCCGCTCTTCTCCTTTGCTAGATAGAGTTCACACTCCATCATCTCATTGAGGCTCTGTGTTTAAATACCAAACCCTTCTGTCTTTCAACTTCAGCTGAGAGGATCTAGGAATGTCCAGTTCCTTCTTGGGATTTAAGACTGAAAAACACATTGTGTCTAAAGTATGAAGACAGCCATCATAGAGATTTGTACAAAAGAACCTTATGATTCACAGAGCCATTTTCCCACAGGTTTAAAAAGCTTGTCTACAGCTACCGAATCTTCAGAGAGAAACATGGATATTACAGGATAGAGGTAAGACTACATACGTAAGGACTGCCAAAGCAGGAGTGCCATACCAAGTTAGATAAGCAATGAGCTCTGTCTCTCCCTGAGAGAAACATTGCTGGAACTGTATTTCACATTTTAATAACCCTGGCTCTTTCCTCCAAAATGAAGAGACAGCCAAGCCCTCACATGTAAAGGTGAAACACATGGGCCTGAACTCCATTTAAAACAGTTGTACAGCACATGACTTTAATCCCAGCCATCAGGAGGCAGAGGTGGGAAGAGTTCTCTGAGTTGGAGGCTAGCCTGGTCTAGGACAACCAGGGCTAGACAGAGAAACCCTGTCTGGGGGTTTCCTGTTTGGGGGTCTGGATTTTTTGTTTTTGTTTTTTTGTTTTTGTTTTTGTTTTTCAAGATAGGGTTTCTCTGTGTAGCCCTGGCTGTTCTGGAACTCACTCTGTAGACCAGGCCGGTCTCAAACTCAGAAATCCGCCTGCCTCTGCCTCCCAAGTACTGGGACTAAAGGCGTGCGCCACCACTGCCCAATCAAAACTGTTTTTGAATTAGAAAACTAACCCATATCCCAGGATGAGAGTGGGGGGGGGGGGCAAGTGAGAAGAGGCTCACATGTTCAAGAGTCAAGCATATCTTAAACAGCTGGATGCTGTAGGAACTCCTTTTAGTTTTTCTGATTTACTGTGAATTCAACAGGGAAATGCCTTTGCTTCTTTTGCATTTAGTTATCTGCTTTAAGAAGTAAGTATAACAAATGTAATAGAATTCTTAATTACCAACATAAAATCTGAAAATACAACCTGAAAAAGATCTTCAATATGCTTTTGTTTACTGTGAAGATCAGAAAGAGATTAAAACATACAACAATCCCTAAAATACTTAAGCATCTATTGTTTCTTTTGCTGTAAGGACATCCTTAAGCCAACTGCTGAAACTTAATTTTAGAATTCAAACAAGATTAGTAATTAGTACTTTACAAAACTTAATTGTCTCATTTGAAACATTAAAATATGGTGGTACAAGGTCTTTGCTTTTTGGACTACTGAAGTACTTAGAATTAGTTAAAGAAATACCATGCCTTCAACCTGATTCCTCAAATATTCTTGAATATTTTTGAGACTATAATATATAATTATGTAATATGATATAATGAGATTATAGTGTTGCCTCTATCTTTCTTCCCATCAGACACTCTTATAAACTCATCCCTCTTCTCTTCTTAACTCATGGCCTTTTTTGTTTAATTTGATGTGGGAAGACTCACAGTTTTGTTTTGTTTTGTTTTGTTTTTAGTTTGTTTTGTTGTTTTTCTTTCTGAGACAAGGTTTCTCGGTGTAGACTCTGCTGTAATGGACCTCACTCTGTAGACCAGGCTAGCCTCAAACTCACAGAGATCTGCTTGTCTCTGCCTTCCAAGTGCTGGGATTAAAGGCATGTGTCACTGCCCAGCCTCAGGGCTTCTTTTTATATTGTTATTATTCACCTCCTCCACACACACATGCACACACACACCTCCCCACATGTTCATGCACAGGCATACACACACACATACACACACACACACACACACACTCACATGCACACACACATACACACATGTTCATGCACAGGCATATACACACACACATACACTCACACACACACACACACACACACACCTACCTAAATACATAAATATAACCTACTCATCTGTGTAAGGTTACGTGTAGCCATAAAGTTTCACTAACATGGCTGCCTGAACATGACTTGAACAAAGTCGACTCCGACAGGCACACCAGCATGGGTGAGGGGAAGCTCAAGAGGCCTTGGGTGTACATAAAGAATTACAGGAAACTAAAGGATGCTGAGAGGAATGGTCTTGCCTAGGAAAAGCACACCAAGCAGGTATTGAATACCAAAGGGTCAGGCATGAAAGCATTTTTTTAAATTGAATATACATCTGTACAGTGGCTATGGTGGTTCACCCCTGTGATCATAGCACTCAAGACATAGAAGCAGGAGACCAGAAGTTCAAAGTCATCCTTAACTGTGTAAGACATTTGAGGCCTGCTTGGGCTACATGAAATTTTGTCTCAAAAACAGAACATATATTTGTGTGTGTGTGTGTGTGTGTGTGTGTGTGTGTGTGTCTGCGTGTCTGTGTGTGTTTTTACATATTTTAGAGAGAATGAATGGGCAAACAAATAAAATATATAGAACACGAATGGGGAATATATAGAAATCTTAGTTTTATTATTTCTCCAGTTTATATGCCTCTGAAATTACCTCAAAAATAAAATGCCTTCTATAAACTAGGCTATTTTGAAACATATTTTTCCTTTTTCTTGTATACACTGGGGAATTCTGGATATTCCTTCAGAATCTGTTTGGTCCCTATTCTGAACAAAATGGAGAGCTCCCCCCACTAAGCACATAAGCATGTAACCAGGGGCGGAGCTCCCCCCACTAAGCACATAACTTAGCTACAGAGGGGCATGTGACCAGGGGCAGCTTTGCGGTGGTGGCTAGAGCTGAAGTGGCTCCACTAAAGGAAGGCTCACTGAAGCACTCCCATCTCTGCTATGGAGGTTGAGCATGCACTTCCAAAAAGCTCCTTTCAACCATCCAAGCATCTCTGTTGGCCAATGCTAAGGCCATAGAACCACCATAGCGATGATAAAACAAACAAACAAACAAACAAACAAACAAACAAAAAAACTTACAAAAAAGCAGGGGAAGAAATTCTTTTTGTTTTTAAATTCCTTCTGTAGGATCCTAACAGAAAAGAGGATTTTATTTCTAGCTGCTAACCAGAAAAGAGGTCTGTGGTTTTCCCCAGTCACGGTTGGCATCATGCTCTCAGGATAAACTGGAATTTGGTTCTCTTAACTGCACTCTACGGAGCATCTACATGCATCTTATCTTATAAGTCAATTGCATATTTTGCATTTTCTATCAGGAGCCCCCTAACTCAGCAAAGGCTGGTAACATGGCAGAGTCTGGTGTCAGTCTTGGAGACCGTTTACAGTGGATAAGAACCACTCCAGACAAATTGCCAGTAATGGGGCTTGCTCAATACAGAGGAGGACCTTTGAATAGAAGTCACCTATATACAGAGTAGCTAGGATAAGGGGTTCCTCTTCAGAATGAGGAACCTCTGGGAACTGCAGTTGGTGAGAGAACCCCGTCTGAGTTGTTGGCATCTTAGTTTCTGCTTGTGGATTCTCAGAAGGAGCCCTAAAACCCGTTGTTGTAAGAAGTGTTACATTTTACCCAAGGTTGCATTACGAAGTGACCTTCTTTTTTAAAAAATTAATTTATTCACTTTGTATCCCAATATCAGTCACTCCCCTCTCTTCCCAGTACTCTTTCACACAGAACTTTCACCACTCTCCCCTCTCCTTCTCCACTGAGGGGTCCTGCCCCACCCCCACCCCTGCACCTCATGTCACTGCAGAACTAGATGCAGCCTCTCCCAGTGAGGCCAGACAAGGGGGCCCAGATAGGGGAACTGGATCCTCAGACAAGCAACAGATTCAGGGATAGCCTCAGCTTCAGCTGTCCAGGGACCTGCACGAAGATCAAGGTGAACTTCTGCTACACATATTTGCAGGGGGCCTAGGTCAAGCCCTGCTCACTCTTTGGTTGGTGGATCAGTTAAGAGTGACCTTCTTATGTCTTTGCAGACTGAGGCTGATACTCCAAAAAAGATCTTTCCAAACCTACAGGAATTAGTCTCCAAATACGAAAAACCGAATCAAGGATTGGTGGTTCCCCTTTCAAACCCAATAATGAGAAATGACCTATACCCAAGAGGGAGAAGAGAGGAGTTAGAGCTGAATGTTTATGGTAAGAGCCCTGACACAGGCTTAGAAGAGCCTCTAATCCCATATCCAGGAATGACAAGGGGAAGGTTCTGGGCAAAAGGCTGACTTTGAGTTCATTCTGTGACCATGCATAGTCCATTCAAGTTTGGGAATAAACTCACACATGGACAGGTTTTCACTGGGAAAATCATGTCAAATCCCCTACCAAGGCTTATCCTGTTACATTTCCCTCCATTTTTTTTTGCTAAGCACTCATTTATAAAATGATCAGCGACAAATTATTTCACATATATCCCTAAAGGTATGAAGCCCTTGAGAATAGTGGGGGATGGTCAGTATTCGTGAAGGAAGTCTATTCACAGGACTCTTAGATCATATTGCAAGCTCACCCTCGCCTTCATCATCTACCTGCAGTTTGAAAGAATCTAGCATCTGCCCACTAAGGTAAATTTTGAGTTAAACCCAGATGCCAAGAGACATTTCTCTGTATATGGTTTCATTCTGCATGAGAGGGATTAGAGTTGCCTGTGGGCAGCCTCTGTGCTGACAGCAGATCTGCTAACTAGGGAGAAAGGTGAGGGCCCTGAGTTCTCGGGGAGCCTGCAAGCACCCATTTCCACTGTATTCTGTCTGAGCAAAGTCACTCTTCAGACTGCCAAGGTAAGCATTTCCTTTCCCTAAAAAGATTAATGTGGAATTTTAATGATTAAGATAAAGCCTGACCCCTAGTCTTCTTTCTGTTGATTCACCACCTTTCAGGGGATTGTGCGGTCATTACGATTTGATCATTTTCTGTAGACCCGGCCACAGACAGAGCCCCACTGCCTTTTTCCAACAAAATCTATAGAATTAGGAAACATTAAAAGGGCTTGAGAAATAGCCGGCTTTTATAGTGCTTACTTTCAAGTGTATGGATCTGACTTTGATCCTCAGAAGTGACGGTTTTCAAAATTTGGACATGGTGGCATATCGTTATCATCCCAGTGTTGCAGAGGCAACAATAGTTAGATGTTGGATGTTCCTTGACCATGAAACCTGGTGAGCTCCAGGTGAGAGGAAGACCCTATTTCGAAAAATATGGTAGGTGAAACCTGAAGCACAACATACGAGGTTAACCTCTGGCCTCCGCACACACAGGCACCCATGTGCATATGCACCTGTACCACACACACCTACACACTTACACACAAAAGCATTAAGGGAGCTCCATTTGTCACGCAACCCCTCTTTGGCCCAGAAAGTTCCTAGTGGCTCTGCAGCCTTGGAGATGTCTCTCTGATGTGCCATCGGCACTGCTTTGGGCCTGATCTTCTTTTCTTGGGGTGGAGCTGGCTGATGGGACTTCTGGGACTGAAATGTCATGGCTGTCCTTTGCTTTTTCTACAGAGAACACTGATAAGGAGTATGTGGACATCTTGCCTTAAAGACAAGGACATTGGGCAAGGCAAGCTAGAGAAGAGATGACTCTGCTCTCAGCTGCCACATCTGCAAATATGAATCTAAAATGCCTACTTCTAGTGGGCCACTGAGACTCTCTGATTCAGATAGCAAGATCTGTTCTGCAGCCTTGGAGGAGTCATTTCCCCCATGTCTGCCTTCTGGCACACTCAAGAGGCTCCAAAGCCACTACTTACCTCTTACTCCTTTATCTTGAAGTTGAACAGCCATAACCCAGTCTCCTATCCAGTTAGAGGCAGCTCCCCTCCTACATGGTTGACAACTTCCAACAAGACAATGGGAAATGAAGCAGAACAAGTACTTCATACAGCAGAAAAAGTACTTAATGGTGACTTCAGAGTTCCTGTCATGTGGCTCTGTGACTCAGCTTCTTCATCAATTCAACAATTGGTTGATCCACATTACCCGGACTCTCCATTGAGCCCGGTTGTGTCAGGTGGAGCAGGGAGCCTGAGCAGCAGAATCAGGATCTAGGGATACTGAAGAAGCAAGCATGTTCGCCCCACCTGTGAGGTCCTGGTCCTGATGGAGGTTGTGACCCACCCTGTAACTGCGGGCTTTTCCACCTGTGCCCCAGTTCCTGAATAATGAATGACTCCTTGGCTTGTTTATTTATGAAATTAATGCCTAAGGCTTGAACTAGAATTCCTACGGAGATTGTAACTTATTTGACCCATTTATTCCATTCCGCGTCTGTCACATGTCTCCTCAGTGTCATACCTTTGACTTCCTCCCAGACTTGGTAGTAGAGAATCTTCCCTGGCCTAATTATTTCCCAGAGTTCCTCTCTTCTTTCTCTGCTGGATTTCCCTCCTTCAAATCCTACCTTTGCTTACTGGCCATCAGATATTCATGGAGGGGTGATGCTTCCACACAGTACAAAGAGACGGGCGATGCTTCCGCGCAGTGCACAAAGATTATCCCTGTGTTGCCCTGTCTCCCTTTCCCTTCAGTTTGGGCTAGCCTTCTGTCTCTTCTTTCTAAGGCTTACCTTCTGTCCAACATTCTTCTGGCCACATTTTCCCCTAAGTTTTCCAAATTCAACACATGCAGCCATCACTTTGCTAGCTCTGCCTTCTGGTAAATGTGATTAAAATATTTATTTTTATCAATTTTTTTT
>NW_022196891.1:67518428-67525321 GCF_008632895.1 Mastomys coucha
TTTTGAGGCAGAATCTCAGTGTAGCCTAAGCTAGCTTTAAACCAGAGGCAATCTTCCTGCCTTGGCCCCCTAAGTGCTAGGCTTACAAGCACAAGTGACCACATGTGGCCAACACTTTCTTCTTTCTTAACCTTCCCTAGACCTGCCCCATTTTTGCCACCTTGCTGGGACCCTACTGTCCCCAGACAGACCCTCTTCGGCCTCTATCCCATGCCTTCTCTGTTCCCCCTTCCCCGTCTGAGTTCTTCCCTCTGACTTGTAGTCCACTTTCTAAACCCTGATGTCCTCCATGTGTATGTATTTGCACATATTAACTTAGATATTGCATATAAGAAAGATGTGGTTTGTTCTTCTGAATCTGGCAAATTCCACTTAACATGATGATCTCCATGCCTGTCCATCTTTCTGTGTGAATGCTATAGGTTTATTACATAGGCGTACCAATGGGTGGCTATTTTAAAGGTGATCCCATATGGTTGGTCCTATTTCTGCTTAGGTTCTAAGAGCCATCAGAGCATGGCTATGCCCAGCTTATGGAAACAGACGATGCACAGAAATATACCCTCCCTGAACATAAGAATTAAGGACTGGAAGCATTTTTCTGAAGGATTGGTTGAGTTCACTTTAAGGCACCTAGAATTTTTTTGGCTAGTTCAAAATATTAAACTAAAGGCTGAATTGATATGTAACTCAGTGGTAGAGAACTTGCTTAGCATGTGCAAATGCCCCATGGTACAATCATGAACATATGTAAAATAAACAAAGAAAGAAAGTTAATTAAGGTCTGGTTAGAACCCAATTGTGTTGCTATACATCTGAAATCCTAGCTACCCAGAATGATAAAGTGTTCAAGGTCAGCCTGGGCTACGCTGTCAAATCTTGGTTATCCAAAATGAGTCCATAGACATATCCACTGGTGAATGAAAATGAAGACATGGCTGCTTCAAGGTAATTGGTAAGAGGAAAGTTTTATTGTAGACACAAGGGACAGAAAAGCCAGAGTTATCTGGAAGGGTCCAGGCTGAACCAGGCCAGTGGAATGAATCTGGCCGTGGTGGCAGGGAGGATCAAGTGAAGAAGAGAAGAGAGAGGGAGCAAGGAGACTACTTGGGAACCAAAAGGCGGAGCGAGGAAGCAGGAACCTCGACAGCCTGTACCCAAATGGCTGAGTTTATATAGAAAGGAGAAACTGAGAGAAGGAAGCCAGCCCCTTGGCTGGGAGGGGGCAGGATCAGAAATGCTCAGAGGAACCATGGACACTATGTGAGTCTCTTCCTAGTTCCATTGAGACACAGCGATATCCCTTCTTAAGAACAAAAAGTAATCAAGCAGGCTGGCGAGATGGCTCAGTGGGTAAGAGCACTGACTGCTCTTCTGAAGGTCCTGAGTTTGGATCCCAGCAACCACATGGTGGCTCACAACCACCCGTAATGAGATCGGACGCCCTCTTCTGGTGCGTCTGAAGACAGCTACAGGGAATTAAGCCAGAGTGAGCAGGGGCAGGAGAGAGCGAGGCTGGAGCAAACGGGCCAGCAGAGGTCCTGAGTTCAATTCCCAGCAGCCACACACATGATGGCTCACAGCCATCTGTTCAGCTACAGTGTACTCATACACATAAAATAAATAAAATAAATCTTAAAAAAAAAAAAAAAAAGGAATCAAGCAACCCAGTTAGCACAGAGTGTACAATACATGTTCTGTGCATTTTATTTTCAAACTGTCCTGGTCCATTTTGAAGAGGAACTCCAGACTTCCAGGTAATAAAAAACCTGATTTTGTTACCCATTGCCCCCAGATGGGAACAACTGTTGAACTGAGTCCCAGGAATCCCTTCACTACTATCATCAAGTAGAGAGACAGCATAATGAGTGCAGCCATGTTCAGGGAGCTGAGGGGAGAAATCCTGCTAGCACCCTCAGGAAAGATGCACAAGAAGCGGGAAGCAAGCCTCTCCCTGAGATTCAGTTCCTTCAGTCTTCCATTCTGTGGTACCAACAAGTTTCTGGAGCTGCAGCAATCCTTTGCTAGGAAATCTATTGTATGAATATTTCTTGAGAAAATGAATGAATGGATAGGTCTATAAAGATGTGATCACTCATTTTGGATAGCCAAGATTTGACAGCGCTTTCTACATTCCCAAATACAGTCTTACTCTGCGGTTCAAGCTGAAATTGAACTCATCTAAATCCTCTTGCCTCTGCCTCCCAAGTGCTGAGATTATAGGCACATGCCATCTTCTAGAAGCAACTTCCTCTTCTTTTCTCATGTTAAGGATTGTGTGATGCTTGATCCCAGTGACTGTTGCTGCACTTGGCAGACAGCAAAACACCAATGCCTGATGTCTACCTCCTGCTGTAATCCTTGATATTTTTGAGAGACATTGAATAGATCATACCTTAAGCAACTGTAAACTTTAAGCCTATGTCACTGGAAGAGTAAAGACCATATTAATATTATTAATAATATAATTATAACATAATTATATTTATATTATATGTAAGTATGATATAACTATACTATATTATTATATAATTATTATAATCATTAATAGACATTGCATGTGTTTGAAGTGCTGTTCTGTGAAGGATGTGTCTCTGAGTATAATGTCAAATTGCAGAACTCAGACCAATGGCTGGGATTTTGAGCAGAGCAGTTTTATCCAAAGATAAAAAAGATGGCTGAATTTCTGGAGCTGTCTCACAGTTCAACAGTCTATCCCACAGAATGGTCCAAATGGGAGGAGATATATTTTCCAAGTCATCACTCCAATCTGTAGTGATCACAATGGGAAGCTTCTCCTCTCTCTTTCCCCTCCCTCTTTTCTTCTTTCCTTCTTCTTTCCTTCTCTCTCTCTCTGCTTAAGGAGTTTATCCATTCCTTAATTTTTAACTTACTATCTGCATCAGCCTATAAAATATTTTAGTTTATCTCATTTCATAATTTTTCTTCTTCCCATTCCTAATTTCTCTTGTAGTGTTCACCTCCCTCCATGGGAGCCACTTCTATATTTTTGATAGAAGGCATTAGATGTGGGTGTAAAATATACAGTACTGACTGTGGACAGGTGTCTCTGGCATTTCTGTACATACTATGATAGTATTCCTTCAATTTTGTTATTACTTTGGTTCTGGAAATAATGTTTGGTTGATTCTGCGGCTTTGAGTGCACATCTTGTTCAGTGCCTGTATCTGACGTGTTATGGTCCACAGTGTGTGTCTGTCACAGTTTGCTCACCTGTTCCTATAGAAGCAGGCAGTAAAGTTGGTTCCTGCTTCTGCTTCCACAAACAGTACAGTGATGGTAGTTTTCATGAGGATCCTAGGGAACAGTGAGGAGCTTTCTAGAAGAGATGGTGGATCCACGTGCTCTTATTTATTACACCATGAAGCTTAGTTTTTTCCCCTTATGCTCTGTGATTTTCTGGTTCTTGTCTAGGAAGGAATCCTTCCCCACTCCAAGGTCATGAAAAAAAATGAGGCTGCATTTTCTTCTACTGATTTTTAAATTTTATCTTCTATATTTAGGGTTAACAGTGTAGAGAGGCTTTCCCCTTTACACTGACATATATCCAGTGTCCAGAAAACCTTCCACACATAGAAAATATAAGTATATGGAGAATAAATGATGAAGTTAGGCTTAATTATGCATATCCATCAGAGGTAGAAACCTAACTATATTTCTCTTTAAATCAATTAAGCCAGCTTCTCATTTCAGTAGTAGGAGCCCTATTAGTTTAATAATCCATCCTAGTAATGAATCTGCTTGGTAATCCATCTCTCTCCTCTTACTCAGATCTATGGCTCATTCATTATACAATATCACAATAGTCTTAGTATTCAGGTTTTGTTATGTTTTACATCTTTGCCTTAATAAATTGTGGCTTATTGCCTGCTTTGTAGGACAGGGTTGCCCTCTCCTATTTTTTCAAAACTATCTTAGCTATTTGTCAATCTTCCAATATATTTTTTGTTATATGTTAACTTGCTCAAGATATTGTGGTAGAATTTTGAATGAAACTGCCATTGTCTTATCATTAGGAAAGACATGGATATCTCTGGGATATTTTCCTATACATATACATGCTTCCTGCATTTGCCCAGTCATTTGTGGTTGTTTGTAAAGGAGATCCAAGTTTTTTAACATACAGGCTTTGTATGTCCCATTGTATTAATCCTTTCCAATTGCTGTAAATTACATCTTATATTTTATTACTAGTCTATGACAATTGCAGAATATTTTCTCATTAGATCTGCCAGTTTATTTGTTGGTTCTGTGTTTGTCCTGTGTAAATTTCTTGTGGAGTATACTTAATAACATTTGGTTCTCTTTCTTTTTAATACGAATCTGTCCTCTTTTTAGGTTTACTTCATTGGCTAGGGCCCCCACTATACATTAATCCCTATTCATGATAATGGATGCTCTTGTTTTATGTGCAGTATTTTGAGGGAATTGTGGTAGTTTGAATGAGAATGGTTCCCATAGGAACCATTAGTTCTTGCTTCCCATTGGTGGAACTGTTTGGGAAGGATTGGAAGGTGTGGCTTTGTTGGAAGAGGCGTATCACTAGGAGTGGGCTTTAAAGTTGCAAATGACTTGTGCCATTCCCAGTGTGCTTGCTCTCTTCTTGTTTGTGGATCAGCATGCGAGCTCTTAGCTGTTCCTGCCACCGTATTTTTGGCTCTGCCATCACAAACTCTAACTCTCTGAAACTTCAAGCTCAATTAAACACTTTCTTTTATAAGTTGTCTTGGTCATGGGGTTTTGTCACAGCAATAAAAAAGTAACTAAGACAGGAATGCTTATTCTTTTTTCAACTTAAGCATATTGTTATAGATTTTTAGTAAATATTTCTTTCTTTCTTTTTTGTTTGTTTGGTTTTTTTTGTTTTGTTTTGTTTTTTCGAGACAGGGTTTCTCTGTGTAGCCCTGGCTGTCCTGGAAATCACTCTGTAGACCAGGCTGGCCTCGAACTCAGAAATCCACCTGCCTCTGCCTCCCAAGTGCTGGGATTAAAGGTGTGTACCACACCGCCCGGCATTTAGTAAATATTTCTAATCAAGGCCATTTTAGGATTCTTTTACATAAAAAAGATTGAAGTTTATTGTGCTATTTTTCTGCATTTATCAAGATTGGCACATTCCTTATATCTTCACTGTGTTATAAAGTTTAGTCATCAAAATGAATGAAATAGCTATCAATCCTATCTATCCTTGCATTGGTTAACTTGATGTATTATGTGTCAATAAACTATTAAATTTAATGAGTTAACATCTAAGGTTTCTACACTAAAATTCACAAAACTTTGTTGCTTTTCCTGTTAATGGAAGGACAAGCTATTTGACAGAAAGAAATAAAGGGAAAGGGGGCTATATTGGTTCATGATTCCAGAATTACTTCATCACATGGAAGACATGGCAACAGGATGGCGCTATGGTGGCTCTCCACACTTGGCAGATTAGGAAGCAGAGAAAAGGGAAACAGACACAAAGCTGAGCCATAACCCTCAAAGACTGCACCAGCTAGACCCTACCTCTTTCCAAAATAGTATTACCAACTGGGGACCAGGTGTTCAAACATATGAGTCTGGGACTCAAGAGATGGCTCAGTGCTTAAAGTTACTGGCTATTCTTTCAGAGGACCAGGGTTCAATTCCCAGCACTCATACGACAGCCCAAAACTGTATGTAACCCCAGTTCCAAGGGATTCAATATCTTCTTCTGACCTTTATGAACACCATGTATGCATGTGATACACAGACATGCATGGGGGCAAAACTACCCATACACATAAAAGATTATCTTAAAAAATAAGGCAAATTAACAAAACACATGAGTCCATGGAATATTTCAGCTCTAAACCATAATACAGCAAGTAAATGAATTAAAGCCTTTCACCTTTTCCTAGCTGTTCTTTTAAAATGTTAGTATTTACTTGTAAAATTAAATTTGAGTCTTTCATGAAGAGAAGACTTTTATCACTAATTAAATAATAAAAGTTGGACTATTATATTATTTTACCAGTGTTGTCTTTGTGGTTTTGCGGTGATTTTTCCACTATTTTTTCCATAGTGACTGATATCTCATTTTCATTGACATGATATCCTTTTTATTATTTTAATGCTCCTTTTGCAACTACAGATTTATCTCATTCATTACTCCATGTCTTCTCTTTCTCTTTGATATTAATCAGTTCTATCTTGGGCATTTCAAAGCCAGTCATTTATATCCATCTTGAGTCAGGGTCTTGCTATGGTACCCAGGCTGGCCTTAGACTGGCTGCACTCCATTCTTTCCACTTACTGTCCTTTTCCCTCCTTTTCTACCATCGATTGAGAAGACTGATGCTTTAAATATGAAAGCTCTATTGAAGTGTTTTGGTTTACCCAATACTCATTGTGACCTATATTTCTGTTTTTTTTTCCTACAATACTGCAAGTATATCAATTGCTACAGTTTAGCAAATCCTCATTTTCCTTGTGACCATCACTATTCCATGTGGTTTTCTGATATTATCTAAAATTCAGCCCAGTCATTTTGTATCCTTTATCACATAAACGACAATAAACCATCCTTTCTTTTTATGCATCTCGAAGTACACAGTATCCTCCTGATTTATTAGTATTCTTACTAACATGTACTGCAGGGAGATTTTTGTATCCTAACAAATTTTTAGTATCCCCATTAAAGCTGATGTTTTGAGTGGTAAACCTTCTTTAGTCTTAAATACTTTATAATGTCTTTTAGACTATATACTTTTTAGGCATTATGATAGCTGACTAAATAGCAAATGGTAGATTAAAAGCTCACAACGTAAAAATGCTAAATGGCATTCCTTTCTCCTTGTACAAAGCTCAAGTCCAAGTGGATCAGGGACCTCCACATCAAAACAGATACA
>NW_022196891.1:67526675-67542729 GCF_008632895.1 Mastomys coucha
TTTTTGGAGGGGAAACTAGGAATGGAGAAATTTACATGTAAATAAAGAAAATATCTAATAAAAAAATGCTAAATGGCTATCTTTAGTCCCTTTAACTTTGTGCATGGGCACCTTACTAAAAAAAACCATTAACTGTATTCTCTTTCATAGCTGATAATTTTTCCTGGAAATTTAAAAGCTGGTTTGTCTTTATAATATTAAATTTCTACGAATTGTGTCCAATTATATGTTTTAAAAAATTCTATCTGTGTGTCTCTGCTCCCCTCTCCCTCCACTCTAACTAACTGTGGGCATCATTTGACTGTCACGAACTCAAGCATTTGGACACCCTCAATCACTATGTAGCTAAGACTGCCCTGGAACTTGTCAGGCAGCCCAAGCTGGCCTCAAATTCCAGATTCCCTCGTGCAGGCATTATAGGACTGCATGGCCATTCCAGGCACTACACTTTAATCCAAAGACTTTTTTTTGCCATGATTTTCTATCTTCATCTGGAATGTCTAGTTAAGAAGTGTCATCTCTTTTAATCCTCCCCCCTCCCACCCCCACCCCCCCAACACACACAAACTACCCGTGGAATGATGTTAGGTAAATACCAGCTACTCTAGGCAGAGGGCAGCATTAATGCCATTTTTTGTCATGAAAAATCTTCCTTTTGTGGAAGGAATAAGAAACTGCGATCCTAAATTGATCCACATGGGGTCAGCCAGCCATCAAGAAAAATAGTAAGATGAGGACTTTTGCTTTGTGTTTTTTCAAGCACTCTGTTTGAGTAACCATGGTAGCTGTGAAACCTGACCAATTTCCTTGGCAGGTATTGGCCAAACAGGACTCGGTGCCCAGTTGAATGCTTGAACTTCAGGGATGATAACCAGGTAAGTGCATAAGCCATCATTAAGTGCTCCCGCCTCTCAATTCCACCATCTTCTGCAAGTGGAAACGCTTATATTTCAGAGCAGATTCTTTTTTGCTTGTCTGCTTGTTTGATTGTTTGTTTGTTTCAAGACAGGGTTTCTCTGTGTAGCCCTGGCTATCCTGGAGCTCACTCTGTAGACCAGGCTGGCCTCCAACTCAGAAATCCACCTGTCTCTGCCTCTGAAGTGCTGGGATTAAAGGCGTGCGCCACCACTGCCCCACTTCAGAGCAGATTCTTACTAACACCCTGAAGAATCAATGTTTTATGGAGACACTAACAGCAGCTTTGTTATTGACGGACACAGACTGTGGGCAAAGTCCTTAAAAATCCCTAAAATGTTGATCTGGGACCTAGAAGACAAGGATAAGGTCTCTTACTCCGAAGTGTTACCATGGGGGTTCCATGAGATTCCTAGCACCATTTAAAAAACATAATCTGCTGTTCCCTCTTCTAGAAAAAACAAGGGGGCAGAGGACAGGGTCTCTAAATTCCCATTTTGAATGAATATTCAGTGTTTGGGGAAATTCCATTTATCCTTGGAGAAGGTCAAGCTTGAAAAGATATTTCTAGGCCATGACTAGTTCCTGGAATTGTTCATTAGACTGGTGTGATAGAAGTGCACAGAGTTATGGATGGTGGCAGGGAAGATGAGTGACATCCCACTCCCCCACCCCCCATCCCCCACACATGCACATCTGATAACCTTGGTCTTCCGGTGTTCGCTCTGCTTTTCATCAGTTGTAAGGTTCATAGCCCTCCGCCTTCCCCACCCCCAGTGCTGCCAAAATAGCTCCTCTCGAGATGTGAGAATTAATGAGATCATGTGTGTCGGGTTTTCTGATCGCTGTAAAAGATTATCTGTGTCTGAAAAATGGGCTTAATAAGATTAGAGCATTACCGAGAAATTCGAGTGAGAGGACGTGTGCAAACTGATCAGAACAATTGCTGGTCTAACTACACAGGAGCTTCAGAGATACAAGGAAGCACCAATGGAGGCCTAGAATAGCAAACAGATTACTAAGAAGTGAAGATGGTATGAGTCCTGTCCCAAAAGCTCTCAGAGACTTGAGGAGAGACATAACAGGCTGTACTGCTCTGCAAACCACGTGGGAATATATGACCACATGGGATGGGGTAGGGTGGGGTTTGAAGGTGAATATTCCCCATATATTGAGGGTGAATATTCCCCATATGTTTAAGTGTTTGCATACTTGTTCCCCTGGCTGGTGGTGCTATTTAAGGACATATAGCTCAGCCTGGCCCAGACCTTGTGACTTCACAGTGGGAAGAGGGTGGGAATGGTGGAAAGAAAAGAGAGGAAGGGAAGACACCAGTGGAAATGTGAAAGATGAATTGTCACAGCCTGATAAAGTCAGGAAGGCAGGCACAAGTGTAGCTGAGACAGCGGTGGTGGGAATACCTGTAATCCCAGCACTTGAAAGGCTGAGACAGGAGGGTTGCAAGTTCAAGCCTAGCCTAGGCTATGTAGTCAATCCCCAACTCCAAAAACCAAAACTAAAACAAAGGCAGGAAAGAGATTCTGGGTAATTTGGGGTCTTGGGGTCCTGGGGACCTGGGGCAGAGATGGAATGGCGGCATACAAGCTTGGAATAGTAGGTTCCAAGGTTGAGCCTGGGCCGAGGATGACCTAGATCACAGAGAACCATCTGACATCTCACTTCACAGCAAGACCTCAGGCCTGGGCACAACATATACTACCCATAATCATAAGGGAGAAGCCTGGCCAAGGCCCCTATCCTCCAATCTTACACGTGAGCTATAACACACACAATCACTGCCCATACAGGCCAACACAGCATCTCCCCCAAACCTTATCGACTACAGAGCATTCTCCAGCTCTGCTGTCTGTTCCAGACAGAGCGTGCAGGACTAACTAACCCAAGAAGGCTCATCCGAACAGTTTACCCTGAACCAGGAGGCACCTGGGAAGATTGGGTTTGTCTACTGCAGGCGTGGGGAACTCCTCTACAGTGCTGGTGTCTCAAGCTGGTGGGACTGACTTGCCCCTGCCTCAGAAGGCCAGGCTGCTCCCTTGGCTACCCTTCGGTGGCTGGTACAATCTCAAAGTTCCTGGGGAGCGGTGCGTTGGCCCACGGTGTGGGCTGAACACTTGGATGTGCTTGAACATCAGATCACGCCAACTAGGATTACATAAGAAACACAAGCCTAGGACAGATAAGGTGGCAAACAGAGGGATGTTTTAAGGAAGAAGGTAGCTAAACAGATGGCACTGGGAACAGCTGACTGTTGACATGGTAAAAGGAGAATAAGAAAGCTGCAGTTTCCTGGGAGGTTTTATTTGTGGGCCTTTTTTTCTTTTCCTACTGCAAAGGAAAACACACAGGCCATGTTTCCTGCTCCACGCAACCAACATAATCGTAAGCAACTCCCACGGGAGAGAATGCAGTCTGGTGTATTCGAGTTGGTCCTTAAATATTTCTTCAAGCCTGTTTCTCTGTCTGTATTAATAACCAAGTTTCCTGGGGGGTAGAGCTTCCCCAGGCTCCCTTGGGCTGGACTATTCATCATGGCAGCAGCTGGAGATAAGCTGGACACAAAGACTCGTGGTCTCAAGAGGGTCGGTCCCTAGATACGGAAAGTGGAGGAATTTTCTCATTAGTAGGAAGTCAGTGGTGGGATGACTGGGCTCTCATCATGTGCCCCTGGTGCAGATGACAGTAGGGAGGGAGGCTCACCGGAGGGGGAAAGACCTCCACGGGGATTTCACCACCCAACTGGAAGCTTCTGGGGCGAGCTGTCTTGAGAGGTGAAAAGCAGACACGCCACTTGTGCTTAGGGAGATAGTGAGTCTGCCCACATGATCGATCTGTGCTTGTCCCTACTCCCAGGAGAGCCACCGTGGTGGGAGTGGTGATGAGGTGCTTCATGTGAGGTGCTATAAACCAGGGAGGACCTTGTGGGGGCGCACGGCTGAGTGAAGCCTAGGTAACCCAGAGGGTCAAAGACTCAGAGAGAGTCATGGCCAGGCTGGGCTTGGAAATACAGAGGTTTGAGATGGCAGGGAATGAAAAGAAAATGGAAGGCTACAAAGTTTCCTGAACATTAGCATTCACATACCTCAGAGGGATGACTATCGACTGGGGTAACCTCCCAGCACTGCACTGATCCAGCAAACCAACTAGAGTTCTCCATAGCCTAGACTGTCAATGTCCTTTAGCAATTGGTTTCAGCCCAGAGGAAATGGAACCTCTTGCAGCCAAAATTAATTGGCCTGCTTTGTGTGATTCTGTCTGTGCTCTAACACATCTTGTTAGCATAGTACCTACAGGAGAGGCATGGCATCCTCATCCATTGTCAAGAGAGGGCCCTGTATTATTTGTCACCAGTGTCTCAAGAAACATGCGTCTTCCCCCTTTAGTTTCTAGACCAGCTTAGAGGACAGCACTGAAAAAGTGTCATATGCACACCCATTTCTACACTTATAAGAAATTCCCTACATTTTTTATAATCATTTCTGCATACTTGACTGCAGGCAATAAAATAAAAATGTTGCGCAACTGTGGGAAAGGAGAGTGGGATGTAACAGGCACATTTTAGCACCTGATTGATGACAGAAACAGAAGCCAAAGCCATCCAATAGATGAGGTCACCCAAAGAACGGTCACTGAAGCACAGACTTAAAGAAAAATGTTGTTATTATGTTTTCAATGCCATTTCTCATGCATGGAATACCGCTGGCTTGGTTTTTGTGTTACACCTGCCTTCTTCGAATAACATAGCTGTGCCCCCACGATGGAAAAAACCGGCTAGCTTAGAAAGCCTCACTTTCCTCCTTTTTGTTTTTTTTTTTTTTTTGTTTGGTTGGTTGGGTTTTTTGTTTTGTTTTGTTTTTGCCACCTCTGGGAAGTCACAATGGGATGCAGAGAAGGCCAGAGATTTCCCCTCATGTGGAGATGCTCATGACATAGAACCAGGAGCCTTTGCATGCTGGACTATAGACTCCAAACCCTGGCTTAGTCATGGCAGCAAAGGTCTAGACAGAGAGGACCCCATTTTTGCCTCCCTTGGTAATGTGAATGGCTGCATGAACATCATGGACGCCCCTTTCCCTCCTGTCCTCTCTACCTCCTTCTTCCTATTAAGAGTCAGAAGATGATTCCCTAGAATACTGGTTCTTGACTTTCCTAATGCTGTAACCTTTAATACAGTTCCTGTTTGTGGTGACCCCCAACCATAAAATTATTTTCGTGGCTACTTCGTAACTGTAATTTTGCTAGTTATGAATCGTAACATAAATATCTGTATTTTCTGATGGTCTTAGGTGATCCCTGTGAAACAGTTGTTTGACCCATAGGGGTTGTGACTCATAAGTTGAGAACTGCCGCTCTAGAGCACGATTCCTCTGGATCCCGAGATCTGACAACAGTAATGGCAAAGGGACGCTTCACCAGCTCTTATTTAAGTCGCATTCTCTCAGTAAATGATATCAAGGGCTACAGCAGTTCAAAGCATCCATGGAAGCAATTTCCCCAAGTCAACAGCTTTGAGTATTGTGCTGATAGCTGTTGATGCTAACTCCCTGCGAGGGAGCTGCTCTGGTCCCTGTGGGGAAGAATATACACATGAGCATGTTGTTCTGTTCATTTATGGTGGAAGTGGGCTATGGACCCTAGGGTAAGATCTTCAAGGAGGAGCCAATAGGCATTGTGTTTTCTTTCTGATTTCCCCCATGTACACATCATGTTGATGCTACAGTAACAGTCACATACGAAGACCCTTACAGCAGTTAGCCAGTCATATAAAAGATGGTCCATCCTGACTCGTCCTCATTACTCTACATCTCAAGTTGGAGTTTGTTTGTAGAACCCCTCCTCCTTACTTCTTCCAGCTCCCTCATTCCTCAGTCTTACCAGATTGCAAAGCAAGATATCATGGATCTGCACCCACCCAGATATCCTTTAGGAACCCAGTCAGGAAGGAAAAAGACAAGCCAGCAAGACACATTTATCATTTTATTATGCAATTTCCTTCTACAAGAAAAAAATCTCTAAAAATATAAATATGAACTCTCTAAAAAATACTCAGAATAGAACTATAATCTTGTTCTTTCCAACAGGGGCCAAACTTGTTCTTTAAAAGATGATGGATTAAAACACATGTCTTCATATCTCCCAGAACATTCACAGATACATTTCTAGAGAGAAGTGTGGGCTGGGACTAGGGTGAGGACACCTTCTTTCCATGTTTCCGGAAGCTCACTTTGTCATCTATCAAAGTATAGCTATGGGTTGAATAGGGTTATACAAATAGGGCTGGAAAGAAGTGGAGAGAAAAGAGCGCCAAGACCCCAAGCTTCTTTAAACAGACATTGAAGTTAGACCCTTCATTCCTCCCCGTTAGCCTGGCCCTGGGCCATGCAGATCAAAGCACCCAAAGGCCAACCCCCCAGAAGATCTGGCTTCATCGTGAAGGCTGATGCGCTGTAGTCCACACTGCTGAGATGGTCAAGGAGCCTGATGAGGTTACTCGCTGGAAGAACTGATGTGAGTGGAAGCCCTCAGGAGGATTTGTCGCTGCTGGGAAACACTTAGCCCCTTAGCACCAGGCAGTATCTGCAGCATCTTTACAAAATAAGGCTCAGTCTCAGAGGGCCTCCTGAGGTAGCGGCATCACACCTGTAGCAGAGAGATGGCCAGGATCCTAACAGTTGCTGCAGGCATCCATGACACCTAATCCAACATCAAGCATTAAGGTTGAAGTACTCAGGAGATCCCTCTTTAGGGCTTTTGGGACAATGGTGGGATCTCTTGGCTAACCCTGGGCCTGAGGGCCAGGGCTCTAGCAGTATCCTGGGTACTTGAGCAAGCCAAGCCTCATGCTGTTGGTCTTAGGCAACCATATTACCTAGTCTCTGAGGAGAAGAAGCCCCAGAGAGTAGCTACCTGTGAGCTTCCCGTCAGAGGAGCAAATCAAGATTTTGAGATGGAGAGCTCAGATTATAATGGACTTGCTCTCTGGTGAATGCTTAGACTTTCCACCCTAGAGCCTGAACTGTGTTTTGGGTAAGATCCTACATCATTGTGGGAAATCTATAGGTCCTCAAATGCTAGTCCTAAGGAATTCTCTGACTTCAGGATCCAATGCCACATCCCTGGGATGTTCTTGGAGCAAGGCACATGTGCTACATATGTACTAACAGTCCTATGTATTCCAACAGAGCCTTCAGATGCCTGGCTGCATGGATTCTCATCTGAGAGGAAGAGACGGGAGTTTGCAGGGACCACGAGATGAAGCCTTACTTTCTGTGGCAATGGAAGATGGGTCGAGAGAAAAGGGTCAGAGGGCAGAGATGGCCGAAGCCAGGCAGCTGCTTACGCAGGTATATGAGAGGGAAACCTCCATCCTAGGGATCCAGCTGCAGGAGTTAGCTCAGATGTCTGCTGGTTGGGAGGAGGGTAGCACACTGGTGATGCTGAACTGGGAAGAGAGACCTGTGTACCCCAGTGTCACAGATGGAAAGCCAAGCAAGCAGAAATGGGAAGATCACAGGAAGCAGGGCAAGAGGACTGCTGCATGGCCTGCCTTGGCTGGATGTACTACCCCCAGCCTCCATGGGGGAAGGGGGGCTCTGGCCTCCTTGTTCAAGAATAGGGATTCCTCTTCTGGCTACAAAGGCCCTTGTGGCTGGGATCACTACAGAGTCTCCTGGCCACAGGAAGACAGCATGATAGGGCCCCTAAAGGAAGAGAGGGATACAAAGCAAGTTAACCCGGAAGACAGGAACCAGTGAACGGTTGGTAAGTCTTGTTGGGTCCTTCCACAGAGACCCCGGCAGAAGCAGAGGAGGATCGCCATTACCTGAATAAAAGACAGAGACTCGAGGTATCTCTGGTGCTGCAGGAATTTAGGCAACTTCAGCACAAGCATAAAGAAGCACTTTCACTAAAGACAACTGCTTTTGCCTCCACGGGTCCTCACCACATTCCAGTCTCTCACATGCTCCACCCTGGCTCTCACACATACTGTTCCCAGATCCAGGCACTGCCTCATTCTTGGTGTGGAGTGGCCTG
The DNA here is from genome assembly GCF_008632895.1 of Mastomys coucha. Classification (NCBI taxonomy): domain Eukaryota; kingdom Metazoa; phylum Chordata; class Mammalia; order Rodentia; family Muridae; genus Mastomys; species Mastomys coucha. The sequence continues at coordinate 67,534,644 of NW_022196891.1, forward strand.
AAAAGCTGCTCTGACTCTCTGCAATGCCCTTCGCAGTCCTCACTGGTCTCTTCCCTGTGATCTCTGCTCTTGCAGGACCATTCCGTGCTCCCACACTCTCCTCTCTGAACATCAGAACACTCTCTGCTGCTTCTGCAGGGGTCTGCCCACTCCTGTCTTCACACACATACAGCAAGGAACCCCAGCAAGCCTGCCTATACCATTGTTCCCAAGTGCAAGATAGGTAGGGGCACACCCAACGGATGAGAAAACCCTGGGAACCCTTGGTGACAAGGCTCAACCTCTGAGGAAGCTCTCAAGGCCTTAAGCCTTGGAAGCACCTCCTCTGACACTGGGCCAGAAGCAGAGGAAAGATGGTGGCTAGGATTGTAGTCAAGGTGTAGCTTTCCAGGCCAGGTCCCATCATCAAGCCAAAACCTACCATTCTCCCCCTAGCTGTGGTCCCTTCAAGGCAGGGAGGCCCTGGACCAGTATGGAAGAAAGGGACAGAACTGGGGATTGGAGGTGGTGGGGAGGTCAAAAAATAGACAGCATATGAGTCTGAACAGACAGGCAAAGAAAATTCCTGCTAGATCCATCCCCTTGGGCTCATGGCCCCACGAGTCAGTAGGAAGCTGGGATAAGCCTGAAGGAGGATGAGTTCCGGCAGCCAAAGCTGCAGCCAGCAGCCAGCAGAGGAGCAGGATGAGATGCCACCGAGTCCCTTTGCCGTTCTGTAGACTCCTTAACTGGGACTTACGCGGGTGGCCATCTGGTCCCACCACATGCCTGGTAGGGAGTGAGCTCTGCTGTGCCTTCCAATGAGGCAGATGAGGGCACGGCCGAGTTGGGACAGTGGACCTGTGTGCAGTGGATGACAAAGCGAAGAGGATGCTCAGTAGGCAGGACAAGAGATTCTACTCAAAGGACAGCAGGTCTGGGTGAAGGCCCTCATTGTCAAGGCTGGAAGTCCGTGCCTGCAGAGGCGGGCTGCCGTTCTCCCAGCACTCAGCCAGACTGATGGGGCTCAAGCTGAGTTTGAGGCCATTTCTCTCAAGGGGTTCAGGGGAGGAGGATTTCCTGCCCTCAGCTGCCTTTAGCTTGGAGTCCTCCTGGGTGTTCTTGTGTATTAGGTCAGGTACCAACAGGGACACCTCACCATTGGGCAGAGCCTCTCCCTTCTCGCCCATCTCAATGGTAGACTCAGGCCGTGAAGTGTCTGCAGAGACAGGCTGAGCAGTAGGCGGAGAGTCTGGAGCCTGCCCAGGTGACAATTCCGTCCCATATTCTAGATTGCTTAGGACGGGATGCGATGAAATCAGCATGTCCTGGGTGGTCTTCAGGGCCCGAGGGGTTCGCTTCCGGGTTATGGGAGGTGGGGGATCCAGCAGAGGGAAGGCTTCTTGGACTGACCTGAAAGTCCATGACAATAAACACTCAGGTTTTATGGATGGCTGCACACCAGTCTACAAACATTTTCTATTCTCTGCTCCAACTGTCCCTTCAACTACACCCCGTCCCCCAGCAAGCGCTTTCTCTGTTGAGGGCTTATTCTGAGTTTAGGGTATAAATCTTAGCAACTTCAGCCCAACAATTAGCTACGGGGCTGCTCTCTCTTCATTCAGTGCTCACAGTGGCTCAGAGTGTTGCCTCTGAGAGCTGAGTCATCTCAGAACCCAAGTACTTGGTCCCAAGAAAGGTCACACAAGCTCATAGACATAGGGCTTGGAGTTAAGGAGCTGTGGGATGGAAACAGAAGGAGCTACATCAGGCTCCTCCCTCCCTATCAGACACTCAGTTCCACGGCAGCAGTTAGGAGGACTGGCTGGCGACAGAGCTCATATGGAGAGTTTCTGAGGAAGACCAGGGTTCAAAGTCAGTTCCAAATAATAACTTTCTGAACTTGGGTCACCTGCAAATGAAAATACACCTAAAGCAGGGCATGGTGGCTCACATCTGCTATCCCAGGGAAGCTGTGACAGGAGGGCTGCCATGGCTTTGAGGTCAGTCTGGACTGTGAGTTCCAGGCTAGCCTGGGCTACAGTGTGAAAGAGAGGTCAAGGCACGGTACCCAGGCAGGAAGTGCTTCTCTGGTCATGAAGGCTGAAGTGGGCTCTCATGACCACGGGTCCTATCCCTGTTTTTCTTGACAAATGTTCACTCCTTCCTTGGGTCTGATCTCTCCTGTATGCACTGTGGTTTCATCCACGTTCCTACCTCTACAACTGGGATAATGGGGGTGGGGGATGGGGTCAGGAGGACTCACCTTTCGTCCTCCGGCCAGGGTCCACAGGCTGCATCTTCCCCACCAGGCAGCTGGGCTCCAACAGTCTTATTAATCTCCATCACACCCACGCTGCCCAAGCTTGAAGTCTCCTTTCTTCGCAGGAGGTCATTGACCTTGGCCCCCACAACTTTGCCCAGATTCCTAAGGTGTTGGCTGCTGCCCACCCTCAGTCCTGGTCCTCCTGACTCTGGGGCAATGGAGCCTGGGGCCCCAGGTCTGGACAGGTGGGGGAAGGAATGGCTGGCTTGGAGTTTTGGAGTGAGGGTTGTGTTCAAATTCTCAAACATGCTGTGATCGACTATAGACAAAGAAAAGAAAAAGAGAGAGAGAGAGAGAGAGGCATGTAAGTGGAGGGGAAAAGGACCCTGGACTTTGTCACTCAGCTTTCCTGGTTTTGCAATACACCCCAAAGCTTCTGGAAGCTTCCAGTAAAAGTGCTTATAAACTTTCCAGGTTTTTTTTCTTTTTTTTTTTTTTGGTAATAGAACATGAGACCAACCATTCCAGTTGCTCCCCACCTGGGTTAATCAGTGAATGACTCCAGTCATGAAAAGTCAAGCATATTCCTTTTAAGCTAGCCTCTTCGACGTATGGCTTGACCTCTTTGGCCTTGGGGTCACCAGGCCCTTTGAAGCAGAGAGAGAAAGGGGATGAAGCATGACATGTGACATGCCGACACTGCCGTGAGTACATGCTGTGTGCTCTCTGTCTCAGGCACCAGGACCAGGGGCTGCTGCAGGAATGAATGGCAGATAAGGATTCTGGGTAGGGCACTGCCTACGGAAAGCCTCATGTGGTACATATTCCCTTAAGGGATAGGAGCCAGCGGCTCCTCAGTGGAACTTGGGAGAATAGGTAAAAGCCCGTGGACACAGAGGCTAGACAGTCAGTCAGACCCAGTGTGTGGCACACGGGCAGGAACTTGCCGTTGGTGAAGCACGGATGTCCCAACAAACCCATGCTCACTTGCTCCCCATGAGAGCCTAGTCGAAGGAGCTCATTAGGCTAGAGAGAGGCTCAGAGTAGTAACTGTGGGCCTTACGTCACAATACCAGTTACTGGTTGGCTGGAATTAGAACTCAGGTCTTCTGACCCAGCATTGAGGGCTCTTTCCTCTACTTGGGTCATGGGATAGCGATGGAAGCTCGTCCTCTTGGGGCCTGTGTATGGCTTGAACAGTTAGTTTGAGTGTTAGCTTACTGGGAGGGAAACATTTCCCAAGGCTGAGGCCACACTTCATGCATCTTTGTATTTCTACCTTCAACACCAAGCTTGGGCCTACACATAGCAGGTACTCAGTGAGTACCTCAACTGAACTGTCCAGATTCACTTGGGATTATGAAGGGCAAGATGGTAGGCCTGAGGTCTATTGTTGAAATGTCTGGAGCTCCAGGCTCTGTGCCGTGTTGCTCACACACTGTGTGCTGGATAACTTTATGTCAACTTGACACAGGCTAGAGTTCCCAGAAAAGGAGCCTCCATCAGGAAAATGTCTCTATAGGATAGGGCTGTAAGCAAGCCTGTAGAGTGTTTTTCTTAATTAGTGACAAATGGAGGGTACCATCCCTGGGCTGGTGGTCCTGGGTTCTATAAGGAAACAGGCTGAGCAAGCCATGGGGTGTCACCAGTAAGCAGCACCTCTCCATGACTTCTGTATTAAGCTCCTGCCTCCAGGTTCTCTTGAGTTTCTGTCCTAACTTCCTTCATTGATATCTTTGGATGTGGAAGCATAAGCCAATAAACTCTTTCCTCCTCAACTTGCTTTGGTCATGGTATTTCATCACAAGATCAATAACCCTAACTAAAACACACTGACTCCTGGGCATCTGTATTCTCTCTGAAAACTCATCTAGGTTATCAAAGTAGCCAGACTTCGAAGCTGAGTTGTCTGTGGCCATTGTCCTAGCTTTGTTGTTTATTTGTCCCTGGGTTCTCACTGTGAAGTCTGCTAAGGGTCTGTCTCAAGATTGCCTGAGTCTAAGTCCTTATGTTCAGTCTCACTTGAACTGTATGTACTACTGAGTTCCAGGTCAGAGGGATGCTTCATTTTCTGTGACTTGAGTTGAGAGATCCCAACTGGCTCAACCGCCTAGACAACTTGTATTTGAAGGGACCCTGGGGAGCACGGAGAAAGACATGCAAAAAAGAGTAGGGATAATCTCCCTACTTCACACTGCTCCATAGGCACATTTCCTCCATGAAATATGGGCTGGTAGCTCTTCAGGTCTCCTGGGGTGGAACTACTGTGTGGTGACAGAGATATGCCAGGGAACTGGGGACAAGCCCCAGGCTGCTGGAACTCCAGACATGCACCTATCACAGTGACAGAGCGCTTTGGCCAACCCCCACAGCTGCTCCTGACCACGTTCATAAGCGTGTGTCTCACCACGTCATCCACTCTGACATAATTTCCTATCATAGTCCAACATCCTTCTCATTGTCTTTACTTGTGCACTCTGCCAGCTAGCAGAGGTGATTCGGAAATGATCTTCACCATCCCTCTGCATCCAGAAAGTGCAAGGGACAGAGAGGAAGTGTCTGCAAGGCCCCGTGGGTGTGTGTGAGGAGGAAGAAGTTCTCTTACTGCTTGCTCGACCTCATATTTCTCTGGTAGTTTCTTTACATTTTCAGAGCAAGCACACTCGTCTTTAAAAGTGGAAACACTCAAACTGCTCATCAAAGTGATGGGTAAATGAGGAGCATCTATTCCGTTCGAAGCACATCCTTAACAAACAACTTAGAGGATGCCTAGTTTGAGTTTCCTGTACTACTTCTCTACTTCTTATCGTATGGTCTACAAGAGTCTAAATTGCTCAGTAACTAAAGGTGGTTCTACTATATACTTTCTTTATCATTACCTCAAAATTTCTGAAAATATACCTTCTTTATATAATAGAATGGCAAACCCCCTTGAAAAGGGCTATAGACCCTTAGAGTACTTTCATCAACTACAAGTCCTAGCTTAGGGTTTTGCATAGGAATAAACATTTAATAAAAAATCAGGTTAGCCAAATTTGACTTTTCTGGGAATTTTTTTTTCTAAAAAAGAAAAAAACAGATTTATTTATTATATGTATGTGAGTACATTGTGGCTGTGTTCAGACACACCAAGAGAGGGCATCAGATCTCATTAAGAGATGGTTGTGAGCCACCATGTGGTTGCTGGGAATTGAACTCAGGACCTCTGGAAGAGCAGTCAATGCTCTTAACCACCGAGCCATCTCTCCAGCCCTTGTGGGAATTCTTATGCACATCTCAATGATGACCGATAGTACAAGGACATCACCCAGACTGCCTCCAGACTTGTGAAAGTGGCCTCAGAAGGCACAGACGCCGTCTCTGTGGCAGTGCTTGCAAGGGCTTGTGAGGTGAGGCTAGAAAAACCTTGTCCTCTCTGCAAGGCTGGCCTCTGTCGTCCCCACGGTGAGCCTCTTTCCTGCTGATGAGCCTCTCACACTCTGTCCCTTCAGCCTCAGAACTACAGCCTCGGTGACTGAGAGAGCAATGGCGAGGAGGATATGAAATGTGGTTGGATCCCAGCTGGGAGGACTTCCCAACAGCACTCCCAGAGCATGCACATACTCAAGCAGAGGAGGGGGCATCTGGGAAGATATGTCATCCACAAGAAAGAGGGGATCTTACCTGTCCAAGAAAAGGGCTCGAAAAGCAGGTGGGAAACAAATGAGAGAAAGACACATTTATGTATCGAGCAACCACTTTGAGAGAGGCATTTCCTGTCTGTGCCCATCAGCGACAACACGTGAAAAGGACTGTGCTACACAGGGGTATGGCAAACCCTGGAGAGACCAGGTTCCCATGAACTCTTCAATATCTAAGTCAAAATAGGTTCATGATTTCAAAACAACAAAAAGATACTCCTGCAGCCTTCCCAACTTCCCTCCCAACATCCTGGGTTCCCCTTTACAAGATCTCCATCTTCCTAGTTGGCCACAGCCACACGACTAAGTCCCTTGGGTCCTGTGCATATAGCTCCCAACTACACTCCTTTCATATGTAAATTGCTAGACTGCAGTTGGGGAGACATCCATACACTCTACCTCAGTCTGGAAAAGCCACGCGGCAGAGGCTGCCCATCACACAGCTGACCTAGAAGGGAACTCAAAATCACATATCCTGACTCCCAGACCCCATGAGCTTCCTTTAAACCACAGTGAGCCAAATGAAATAACCAACAACCTCAGAGACACCAACATAGCACAGTTCAATTTACACTATAAATGTTCTAGCGTTCTAAACCAGCCACAGGGAGAAACAGGAGCGAAATCAGTTCTCCCATTCCTTGAAATGTTTAAGTACCTGGGAATAGATGCTCAGACCCCTTCTACAGGATGGCCACAGTTGGAGCTCAGGGGCAGACTGTCTTTTGTAGCCAGTGTAAACACATTGTCATTTATATCCAAAGCACTTGTATATATCTATGTTAATGGGCTGTGGTGGTCCAGAATGGGGCGCCTGCATCTCTTTTTAAAGGTCACAATCACCTTTCCTTTTTATTATACACCTTTCTAGGGTGCCAGGTTAGGGTTAGGGTTAGGGTTAGGAAAGAAGGCAGAGAGATGAGGCGGCCCTGGAGTCCACAGTCTCATCAGCACACTGCCTTACAATGAACAAACGGGATGGAGGAAGCCACTTGCCTAAAGAAGCACCAGCCATCAGAAGCAAATATCTGGTCGCCAGTCTTAGGAAATATATGTTGAAGTATTTAGTATAAAAGGATATAGAGTAACTTACCTCCAAATAGTTCAGAACACAAATAAACAAACAAAACACATTTAAAGACTGGGAATGTTGGTCAGTGATAGAGTGATTATAACCCAGCATGCACAAAGCCCTGGGTTTCATTCCCAATCTCATACACACACACACACACACACACACACACACACACACACACACACACAGCAGGTGGAGGAACTGACAACACAAAATAGGATAAAATGTTAAACCATCTGGCTTAACAGTATATTTTGACTTCTGCAAATTTTAGATATTGAAATTATTTTCTAAAAGTATATATAAAAAAAAAACATGCTCTAAACAACACAACCAGTAAAACAAAACAAGGAAAGTCTTGTGTGGTTGAGGGCAGGAAATTAAGGGAGAAGAAGAGCAAGATGGTTACTCTCAGAGGAAGGAGGGTTTCCAGACGTGGGAGCACATGGGAAGTTCGCACAGAAAAGGTGACAGTCATAAAGAAAATAAGTGGCAAGTGGCACCATTGCAAACGGCTCTCCAGTGTTCTTCCTCCTTGCTGGGCATTCTTAGCCAAGACAGGCCACTGAAGAATGGCAAGTTAAAAAAAAAAAAATCAAGCTATTAGCCCCACGTGTGAAGTACAAGTGGCAGAGATTTTCTCCCACTCTGTGAACTACCTGTTCACTCCACTCATATTTTCTTCTGCTGTGTGTGGGCTTTTACATTGCATGTAGTCCCTGAGGCTATTTCCTGAGTCACTGGAGCTTTGCTTAGAAAGTTCTCGTCTTGACCTATAGCCTAACGTGTATTTCTTAGGTGTCCTCTAGCAATTCCAGTATTTCCAGCTGGTAGTCGGATCTACTCTGAAGTAACCTTTGCATGGCGTGAAAGACAATGAGTCGAATTTTATTCTTTCACAGATGGATGTCCAGTTCTGTTAGAACTATTTGTCTTTTTCCCCCACTGGATGCTTTTGACACCTTTGGCAAACATTAGTTGGCTACACCTTTGCCTGTTTATTTCCAGGGCCCCTGTTTCATTAGCCTGTCTGTGGAAGGTAAAAATCTTAAGTTAGGCCACCTACCTCAGAAAGATAAAAAAAAA
>NW_022196891.1:67542974-67554229 GCF_008632895.1 Mastomys coucha
TGTGTGTGTGTGTGTGTGTGTGTGTACAGGTTGGTAAAGTCAGGAAAAAGGAAAAAGGAAACTAGAAAGAAATCCAGAAAAGGAAAGGGGAGAGAGACAGAAAGACACATGGGACACAGAAGCAGAGAGACACCGAGAAAGGCTGTGGGAGTTGGGAGGCTAGAGTGCAGTGGAGATGGGAAGAGAATCCACTAAAACACGCTTTGTTCAAAAATTCCATAATGACCACTAATTCGTTGTACACCAATTAAAAAGTTTAATTAAAAAAACAAACAAACAACTAGTTAAGTTTTAAAAAGGGAAAAAGTCACACGAGAAAACTATATCCACCTTCCCAAATTCATAACCTAACTGGCTAATGGAACCGTGGGTTATGACGTCAGCCGCATTCAGAATGTTTACTGCCTAGACAACCTGGCCAACCTCTCACGAGCAGGTGTGTGACCTCCATTACCCTGTGTGGTCAGAACATGGATAATTTCTCACTCCTCAGCACCTCCAGACCTCGTATCTCTTCCTCTGCCCTGAGTGCTTTTCCAGACATTATGTCCTCACTTGCCACCAGCTTGCCAGGTAAATGCCGAAGTCACGAGGATTACAAAGATGTGGGATTCTGTGCATTAAACTTATCAGAGTTTTGTTTTACATACATGATCTTGCCCGATCATGCTGTAGGATCATGATTGGTTGAGATGGCCAAATAATATGGGGTGAGAATGTAAGATTTCAAAAGACTGCATTCCTGGTAAGCCTCGCTGTTTCATAATCTCTAGCAAGGGACAGTTGGAGGTACATTTATTATCACACTTCTTCCCCCTAGAGCCTGCTTCTGTATGAAATCTCGAGGTGGTAGTCTGTCTACATAGAGAGCATGTGCTCGCATTAACTTGGTCTTCAACTGGCGAAGTAGTAGGCTGAGGAATATAGGAAGGAACAAAGGTCGACACATGAGGACTTTTCATGGAAGTGTGACCTGTAGCTACCTTTGAATGCTTTGTAGAATCTTCTTTCTTCCACCCTTCTCCACCCCTTTCCCACTCTTTCAACCCCCAAACACTAGATAGGAAAGAAAAAAGGATGGAGAGAAAAGAAACGAGAAGAAATTAGATATCCTGACAATAAAGATCAAATTCCCCCCCCCCCGGAACTTGACCCCCTTAATAAGCAGGAAGTAGTCGAATGATCACTTTTCGACCCCTACTACTTCCTGATAACTAGGGGCATTGAGTTCCTTGGGAGGGGGGCAAGTTTGATCTTCATTGTCAGAATATGTAATTTCTTCTTGTTTCTTCTTTGCATGACTGGAACCAACAGCATCCAACAACCTATCTTGTCTCTTAGGGCCCCAGCATTTATACATCCTCTGAAAAGTCCCTAGAATTTCAAATGCCACGTAATCACAGAAACTATCTGCCGGTGGCAAAATCACGCCCTGCCAGAGCGTGAGTTAAATCACGGTCAGCTGTGGTGGACAATCTGAAGCAACTCTATATCCCATACCTGGGATTAAAATGAAACCATATTCATGCAATATTTCTGTTTTTTAAAAAAAGAAACCAAAATTCCAAAATTGTCACTACAGTACCCTGGCTCATCAGTGTGAGCAACACCTGGAAGCTGAGAAAGGTAAGTTCTGAGAGCTCCACAGATCCAATGGTTCGTAACAAGATCCTTTAGGGCAGTGGTTCTCGACCTTCCTAATGCTTCCTTTACTACAGTTGATCATGTTGTGGTGACCAACCCCCGCCCCCAAAATTATTTTCATTACTACTTCATAAGTGTAATTTTGCTACTTTTAAGAACTACAATGTAAATATGTGTTTTCCAATGGTCTTAGGTGACTCCTGTGAAAGAGTTGGTAGATCACCAAAGGGGTCTCCACCCTTAGTTGAGAAGCAGCTCTGGGGATTCCATATACACTAGACTTGAGCTGTACTGCTGTGGGCATTCTCCTAAACATCCATTGCCTCTACAGAGAGCATTTTGAAATCTACCTCCTAGGAGCCTAGCTATCACCCTGGAGGTTTAAGGCAGATCTACATTCTCCCAGACCCGCCTAGTGGTGAGATCAAATCCAGAGCCTCATGAATGCCTGGCAAGTGCTCTACCACCCAGCTAATCCCCAACCCTAGATGCCCATAACTTTTCTCAAGTGAACTTTACAACAAGGGACCCCTCTGACTGAAGACTTGAGATCCTTCAGTTGGAGAACCTGGCTTCTCACTCCCAAAAGGACCATGCAACATGCCTGTGTGGGCTGTGTCTAGAGTCCTGTGACACTGAAGTCACTCATGATAATCAGGAGCATTAGGTGAGGGGTGGGCCAAGGAGGAAAGTGTCCTCTGAGGCAAGTCTTCAGTAATAAGGTTTGAAACCAAGGCTTTCATAATGCTTAGATACAAGGTTTACTGCTACAGCATGCCCTAGCCTAGCTTAAGTCTTACAATCTGGCTTTTTTTTTTTTTTAAGATTGATTTATTATATGTAAGTACACTGTAGCTGTCTTCAGACACACCAGAAAATGGCATCAGATATCATTACAGAGGGTCGTGAGCCACCATGTGGTTTTTGGGATTTGAACTCAGGACTTTCGGAAGAGCAGTCAGGGCTCTTAACCGCTAAGTCATCTCTCCAGTTCTACATTCTGGTTTCTACAGGACCTTTCTTTGTAGGTCTGAAGAAACTGCCCCATTCGTGACTACCTGGGAACATACCTAGAACAGGCCTGCTGGAGTTCAGAGGTCACTGTTTTGCATTAGTTTTGAGACCCCTAACATACAGAAGGTGAGTCTCTAAAAGTCTGTCTTTGGGAGACCCTCTAAGAGGAATCCCAATCCTGCTCAGCTCACCACTGCTGCTTCTTTAACTCAGACATTATAAAGACAGTGGTACTCACCATCAGACCAGGTCAAACCCTGCCTCCCCCAGGACCCACGCAAATGTTCTTCAACATCCAGTGCACAGCCGAGTGCCCGCAACATGGGAAGCCTTCTCTTATTCTGGGCAAGGATTTGTAAGAACCTGAAGAGGGACTGGGGCTGTACCCCTAAGGGAAGGATGTCTACAATTCCACATGCTGGCTTTCCAGCTGTGTCTCCTTCAGTAGATAGAGGTCCATAGGCCCATGAAGGCTTCTGCCCCCTCAGGGCTAGCTCTCAAGCTCAGGTGAATAGTTAGTTTTTTGTCTGAGTGGTCTATGGAGGGATTAGGATGGGTACTGAGGCAGGAAAAGTGGTTCATGGGTGGCAAAAGGACAGATGTCAGAGGTCTACCTATTCTTGCCTATCCTTAGAGGAGTCAGAAGTCATGGTGTCTTTACACAGAGAAGGGTCAGTCTCCTGCCCAGCTATCTAATGGCCATTTTCACCAGCAGGAAAAGAATGCAGCAGGAATGGATGTCATAGGCTGTTTTTCCTATCCCGTCAACACTTAGTCTCTCAGCCATCATCAAGGTGGAACACAGAACCCCTGAGGTCTTACCTAGAGTCAACTGCCTACCTGTCTGGTTCTCCTGACTGCCTCCAGCCATTTCTGGCTCCCTTAGCCCCAGACTTATACCCCGTTCTTTCCTTTGCAGACTTGGGGGACACCCAGAGTGGGGAGCAGCTGAGACGGAACTGCACCATCTACCGGCCCTGGTTTTCCCCTTACAGCTACTTCGTATGCACAGACAAAGAGAGCCATCTGGAGGCCTATGGGTTTCCAGAGATGGACAGGGAAGAGGGCAGAGGGGATAACTGCCTTCTTGAGGATGTGGCTGAAAGTGTCCGCTCATCTTCTTCCTCCCAAGAGAACACATACCCCAGGGAGGCCAACAAGAAATCCAAGCATGCTTTGGATTCTATCACATCCCAGGACATCTTAATGGCTTCCAAGTGGCACCCAGCCCAGCAGAATGGCTACAAGTGTGCAGCCTGTTGCCGCATGTACCCCACTCTGCACTCCCTCAAGAGTCACATCAAGGGGGGTTTCAAGGAGGGTTTCAGCTGCAAGGTGTACTACCGAAAGCTTAAAACCCTCTGGGGCAAGGAGCAGAAGGCCCGGACAGGAGATAGGATCTCCTTGGGCAGCTGCCAGGCCTTCAAGTAGTCCTGCTGACATCTCAGGTAAATAGGGATGAAGCCTATTTATGCCTCTTGAGGGGAAACAATAAACTGAAATTAGTCATAGCCTTCTTTTGTCAAGTCTGGTCAGCCTCCATCATCTGCTGCTCCCCTTGGTACCCAGTGAATCTTCATCGCTTTCAATCAGTGGTTGCTTAGCAACACCAGACCCTCTTTGCCTCCCCCTTTCTTTCTCTCTCTCACAATAAACATAACTCTTGAAGTTTGAGGATATCCTCTAAGTGGCTGTTAAAGCGAGGTGGCCAGACTAGCACTGATGGGAACCAATGAGCGAGTTTCTACTCCATCAGAAACTCTGGCTTATGAGCCTGGCCAGCTATTGCCATAACCAGCCTCCGAGGTGACTCTGAAGCAGCTCATATGTAACCAGCACAGTTCCAGGAATGCTGGCCTCCAGGTTTAGTCCTTGTCCACACTGAGGACAAAGGGCAGGCAGAGAAAGAATTCCTATAGTTTGAAGCACATCTCAGGTATGAACCTTTCGAAGGTAGTAAACCTGTAGAAAAGACAAGCTGACTCTGATCCTAAGCCAGGAAAGAGTCGAGGAGGGTGGCCCATCTCCACCACGTGTACCATGACTGCTCTGCAGAGTGGGCACCTCTGGCTGGGCAGATGTAGCCGGTAACCCATGGGATATCTTTCCAGGGCTATTTTGAGTCCTGTCAAAATGTGCAGGTTACATGTGACAATACTCCACGCAGTAACCACACAATGTACCCACTGGACAGTCCTGACCCTTACTTCATTTCAGAGCAACCCTCTCTGCCAATCTGAAGCAGAAAGATGTCTTGGCATTTCCTCTCAAGGACTGGGGATCAATTGTCTTTTAGTGTTTGCCTCCCCCAAGAGTGGGGTCAGTGTGTGGGGGTCCCTTCTTTGTCTTTCTGAGGGTGCACGGCGACTCTTCCTGGAGCCTGATTTTATGGTCTTAGCAGAGCTGCTTCTGTTTCTCATTTATACATTTCAATAATTTCATAATTTCATAAGAAATAATAAATTTCAATTTGTTTATCAAATATCAAATATTGTGTTATCAAAATATCATGTCTGGTTCTTAGGTTTCCCTAGCATGAGAAATGCTGTGCTCACATCCCTATCATTTAACATGCTATGGGAACAACCCCGGCTCATCATCAATCCCCTCTTTCCACTGCCTTTTCTGTGCCCTCTCTGCTTAGCAAGAGTCCAGAATCTGTCTGGATCAAGAGCTGGAATTTGCAAGGTCACAACCTGGCCACTCAGAAGCCAGGTGGTGTCTAGGCAACCTTGATATTGCTCCATGGATACCATTCCCCAAGGGGGAGAGAAGCGACTGGTGAGTCTTACTAGTGCCTACTCTATTTTTTAACTGTGAAAGCCACTGAACTCTGGAAGGTGGCTTCTGACATGTGTGACTGTGCACGTGTCCTGGTCCTTTGACACGGTCCCTCAACAAGTACAGTGAGAAGCACACACAGAGCAGAGAGCAGAGGCCCCTCTCGCTTTCATCACTGCCTGGGGGGACTGGCTTCTAATTCTCTGCCAACCCTATGCTCCTTGCTCCGGGACCTGTGTATCACATTCCCAAACAGCCAGGGGGAAAAGCAGCTGCTAGTGGGGATGACAATATATGTTCATCACTATCTAGCTGGTGTCTAGTATCTCTTCGCTAAGCACAGGGAGGTGCTTCCCACATTTTGCATTTAATGTATGGCGTGTCATCATAACCCCAAGAAAACTTCTGGGACGGAGCTCCATGTCGTTTCAGCACACAGAAAGGGGCGCCCGGCAGATGCCTGTACGTACCAGCACAGGAGTGCAGAGGAGGAAGCACACTAAATACAAACGTTACTGTACCCTGGGGTACGGACAGGCACTCTCTGCTGAGGCTGTTACCAGGCGCTCATACGCTCTCATGAAAGCTGCAGGTGGCCTATACCATTCCAGTGTGTGTGGGGGGAATCGCTAAGTTCACTTCACTGTCAGAGGAGAATAAATAGTGTAGAAGACTTGTCAGCAGCCTCCCCCCTCTTCCCTTTGCCTTCCAAACAGCCCAAAGTCCTAGTTGTGAGAAGTCAGAAGAGCCTCCCAAATGGGCTGCACTGTGAGACTCGGCAGACCATTTCTGGAATGTTCTTTCTGCTCTCTCATTACTGCTCTATGCTGGGAGGCCCATATTTCCTTCTACCAGGATTCCTCTGTGAATCCTTGGTGCTATGATCCTTCTAGGACAATATGGGAAGGAGGCTGTTTTGTTCCCTGTAAAAACTTGGTTGGAATGGGCCCATGTGGGCAACTACCAGATAGAAATCTCAGACCCTGAGTCCAGGGGTCAGTGAAATGAAATAGTCTTGATCATTGTTGTGGAAGAAACAATGGCATAGTGTTTTTGTGCTGGAACTCACTGCTACTACTGTCCTGTTCTAATGGCATCTGAAATCTTAAAATACTGGCGTCAGAAGAGTCCAAAAACCCTGGATGTTGGCTAGGGCATTGCAGACGGTTTTAATAGCCTTGGGCTGGATAACTCCTTGTCAGGGCTGTCCTACGTGTGGTAGGATCCCTGATTTCTGCTCTCTATATTCCTAAAGCATCCATCTCCTATCTATGAGAGATGATGAAGTATCCAGACACGGCCAAATGACCCCCAGGGAAACAAACTTACTTCAGTTAACACCAGTGGGCAGTCTAATCCTGCAGGGCTGGTCTATATGCCCTGCAATGGAGGATCCACCTTTCTCCTCTCCTCTGAGAAATGTGAATTAATCTTTCCTTCTGTCTGTCTGTCCTTCCTTCCTTCCTTCCTTCCTTCCTTCCTTCCTTCCTTCCTTCTTTCCTTCTTTCCTTCCTTTCCTTCTCTCTCTCTCTCTTTCTCTCTCTCTCTCTCTCTCTTTTCAGACAGGAATTTCTATCCCTGGCTGGATCTGTAGTCAAGGCTCTAGCTTTGAACTCACAGAGATCCACCTGCCCCTGCCTCCTGGGATTAAAGGTGTGCGCCACCACTGCCCAGTGTGAATTCTTTCTATATTGTGTCCCAGAGCTGATGATACCTGGTTTAGGAAGTGGGTACAAGGGAGGCGGACAGAAGAAGCAGGTTAAATAGAAGTAAGTAAGTAGAGACAATGGGGAAGCTTTTAGAAATAAGAAAGGTTTATTTAGCAAAAGCCACTAACTAGTGACGACATCCAAGGGTAAGTGCACTTACATCAACAGAACCGTTTCCCAGAGAGCTGACCCAACAGTTAACGACAAAACAGTTCTAGGAAGCAGAAGGCTAGAGTAGGTGGGAGAGAGGAGAGGGAAGAGCGGTCGAGCAAAGAGTAAATAAAGGAACACAATCCGTAAACAAGGTCAGCTGAGAGCGAGGCTCAGAAAGGTTTTCACAGACAGCATCAGTAGTAGCAGGAATGTAAGGAATACGGTTTCCAGCTCCCGTGTGCAGTCCATCCTGTGCAGAGAAGATCTGTCCTGCCTCTGCAGTTGTGAAGCCTTGTATGCCCGAGAGCTTTCTTGCACCTGGGGCGGGTACCACTAAGGAACCCCTGGTGTCCATGTGTTCTCCACATAGGGCAGAGTAGCAGGATGAAAAGGAGGAAGGCAGAGTTGAGTTAGCAGAGCAAGAAGCAAGGAAGGATGCTGCTGAGGGAATCAGGTCTGCAGTATTCCCTGTCCTACTCATTGGCCTAAATGGAGGGTCCTGTGGCTGGTGACCCCACAAGACCCCTAGGTCTATTCTTGGTTTCTCATCTCCACACACCAAGTGTGTCCAGATTTGGGTCTTACTGGGGAGGATATGGCACGTGAATGAATTCTCCAGGGAAGTCTTTAATCAGGGAAAGGAGAGGAGCAGAGAAGATAGAAACCAAGGGCGAAGTCTTACAAGAGTCCCAAGTCGGCATCTCTCCGTCCATTAGCCATTTCTCCAGTTCTCCCATCTCTCTCATTCATTCCTCCTCCTTGACAGGGCTTTAAAAGCCATCACCTTGCCCACGTACTTCTTCACTGTATCCTACAAAGCTCTTTCCACCTGCAGTCCACACTTTTCCACTTGTTTCTGATTTTACTGTCAGCCACCCGCTCACAGGAATTAGCCCTCAAGGAAACAGACATCCCACTCTCTCCTATACACAAAAGCCTACATCTGAAGGTCCTAGACTCAAGGAACCCTGCATTGGGATTGAGTAAATTCAGCTCAGCCTATCTTGAATCCCGCCATCTGCTCCCTTCAGTTTTATGGACTTCACACCGGGAATTCTCCCTTCCTTGTGTGTATCTGGACCTCTTTCCAATGGTTAATTTAGAAAATTAACAGAATTTTACCTTGTCAACAAAATCAGGGTGGGAAAAGGATACAGTTCTACTGTTTATCTGGACATCCTGGAGAATCTTTCTAGTCATTTCTCGGAAGTCCAAAAGTATGTCCACACACCACACACCCACACCCACACCCACACACCACCCCATTCTATTATCTACACACACAAACACACACCCACACACATACATACATACACACACACCCCACTCCATTCCATTACTATCAACACCCCCATGTCTAGAGAGTGATAATGTAAAGCTGTGTTAATTTCCTTTAACTCTGCTACCTAACTGTTTTGTTTAAAAGAAATCCCACTGTGGCTATAAAAAAGGGCCATGCTTGCATTTAGATACATTTCAAAGAACAGCTTCCTTCTCTACTGTCTCTCTGATAACACTGCAGTTTGGCCTACAGCTTGTCCAGGATGAACATGACCTCCTCCCCACATTCTATGACTTTGGACATGTGTCAGCTTTCTCTTCAGGCGTTGAAATAACTATTAGCCAGGTAAGGTCTTACAGGGGAAAAAGGACCTTAGCCAGCCTATTAAGGAGTGGAGACTCCTAGGCAAGGCCTAGATGGTGAGAGATTAAGGTTGCCCTTTTCGCTCCTGCGCTCAAGGCACGTACCTGCAGAGAGAGAGGCTAGAGTGGCACAGCTGTGGTCCCTGATCTGATCTAAGTGGCAGTGATTCTGAAGGATAGACAGTCTCAGCTATCAGCTTACATCTGTTTCTTGCTCTCTCTCTCTCTCTTTTCTTTCTTTCTTTTCAGTAAAAACTGACCACTACTGCCCAGGAGAGGGGACAGGTAGAGAGGTAAGGCAGGGGGTTCTGGGTCTCTGAGATTTACACATAGGCATAGTACTGCCGAAGCTTAGGCGGGCACAGCCCCTGAGGCAGGAAAAGGGATATTATGATAGTGATTAGCCTCATTTAGATGAGCTGGGTTGCAAGCAGGAGATGGATTGGGGCGGGGTTTCCAAACTGAAGAATCAAACCTACATGAGCTGCAGCAACATCATCAGTAGCACCCCTAGGCTAACCCTCCCCTAGGCTAACCCTTCCCTAGGCTAACCCTCCCCTAGGCTAACCCTTCCCTAGGCTAACATTTCCCTAGGCTAACCCTTCCCTAGGCTAACCCTCCCCTAGGCTAACCCTCCCCTAGGCTAACCCTTCCCTAGGCTAACCCCTCCCTAGGCTAACCCTTCCCTAGGCTAACGCTCTGCTCCCCTAGGCTAATGCTCTCCTAGGCTCTCCCAGCAGGGTCCTCGATCCTAGGAACACTCCCAGCTTCCTCAGAAGCAACACCCACTAGAGTAAATTCCTAGTTTGTTCACTGTGACCTGTGACTCCTGTCACCTACCTCCAAGTTCACTGAATGTCTGAGCCTCACTTTCCCAGCAGCCCCTAGGAATCATCCAATCAGTGCAATCTCAGCCAGGGTCTGGGGAAGGAATTCGCTCACAGCGGAAGGGAGGGTTAGGCAACTTGTAGCATCCTGATATCCAAAAACTAAGTACCTGAGAAGGTACCAATGGCTTCCTTCTATGGTCTGCACCACAGAGCCAGGAGAGTGTAGTTCACTGAGACATCACGGACAGATTGAGTAGAACCTGACGATAGCAGTGGCAGCAACGGGCCTTCCAGAACTGTGGTTCTGAAGACGGACCCATCCCAAGGCCCTGGGTTCTGGAAAGCCCCCCTTCCATCCCATTCGGTCATTAGCAGAATGCAGGTACCGATTCCTGTCTCTAGGAATCCAATTTCTTCTCCCCCAATTACCTTCCAAAGTAAAATCCCAAGCCTCTTCTGAAACCCTACACTCTCCGCCCTGGGTGTTATTCTCAGCAGCGCTCTCCCCTGGGGATCCCCAGCCGGGGACAGGCAGACTTGACCCACCCTTGGCATCATGCTGCCACCTTCGCCAGCTCCTTGCCCTGCACCTACACGGCGATCTCATCATCCAAACTGTCACCCAACTCCTGCCGCTGTAGGACATTGAGCAGACGTGGCAGCTCTTCCTGCGACCACGAGTCACGCTCCTCGCTTTCGTCTGTGTTGGACTCATACTCTGAGGCGATGCCTGACTCTCGGAACTTGATGAGCTCCAGGCCACCTAAAAGCGGCTCCCCCTGTGCCATTGGCTGGGTATCCTCAGGTGGGAGGAAACGAAAGCACTCCAGCTTCACCAAGCAGTCACGCCTACCTAAGGGGCTGCCCGCTGGGTGGGCAAAGTCGGCCAAGCCAGCGCCCAGCAGCGGTGAGTGTAGGTCCTCTGGCTTAGGGGTGGTGGATTCACAGAGCACAGGCAGGGCACCTGAACGGAAGGTGATCTCCAGCAAGCTGTCCTGGGAGCCCACTGCAGGGAAACAGAAGGCAAGGAGGGGCAGGGTTAGGCAAGGCTTCAAATGTGAGCTCATCTACTAACCCCCACAACATGGAAAGAACTAACAGTGCCCGACTAATACAGAAGTAGAGGCTCACAATCATCCATTGGACTGAGCACAAGGTCCCTAATGAAGGAGCTAGTGAAAGGACCCAAGGAGCTGAAGAGGTTTGCAGCCCCTTAGGACAAACAACAATATGAACTAACTAGTACCCTCAGAGCTCCCAGGGACTCAACCACCAACCAAAGAGTACACATGGTGGGACTCATGGCTCCAGCTGCATATGGAGCAGAGGATGGCCTAGTCGGTCATCAATGGGAGGAGAGGCCCTTGGTCCTGTGAAGGCTCCATGCCCCAGTGTAGGGGAACGCCAGGGCCAGTATGCCAGAGTGGGTGGGCTGGTGAGCAGGGGGAGCGGGGAGGGAACAGGGTTTTTTTTTTTTTTT
>NW_022196891.1:67554479-67567447 GCF_008632895.1 Mastomys coucha
CTCCCTCCCCGCCCCCGGCATCAGATGCACCTGGCTACAGAAGAGCAGCTTCCAGAGAGTTTGAAGGCTACTGAATGCCCTGTAGTGGATGCGAGATGGAAGACTGGGGGTGGGGGGCCTACCAACCCAGCCACAACTCCAAGTTAACGCCAACAGTGGAACCTTATAAGTAAGGAACGTAGACACTGGCTTACACACAGTGGCTCCCGGCTATACCTTTCAGATCCTCAGCCCTGTCTCTGACTCCTGCTGAAGGACCCCAACGGGCTGGACCATGTCCAGCTAAAGGGGTAGCTTGAGGGCACTCCTAGTACAGTTAGAAAAACATTAGATTTGCAACGACTAAGTGTGAGTCTGGGCTTCGCTCACTGTATGCTAACTGCGTGACTCCGAGCTACATATTAAACCTCCCTGAGTGTGTTTTCTCAGTTGTGCAAGGGGCCTAACAGCACCTACGACTACAGAGAATAAAAGAGATTACACACATACAAAAAAAACTATCGCAATGATGTTTGTAATAACTGATCAAGATAGACTTCAAGCATACCTGGAACTACCCATAGGCAAGTTTATGATGAAGGCCTCACCTAGACTGCCTATTGCTTCCCAGCTCAGCTCTGAGGTATCTGGGATAGAGGCAGCAAAGAATCTCAGACCAGGAACTATACAGGCCAGTGACTGTCCCTCTGGTTATAATTACTCAGCTACGTTATCAATTAAATGGATATACATCTCTCTGTGACACAGAACAGCGAGTAAACTCTATAGTGCAGAGAATCAACTGTGGAGGAGTTTGTATATCCCTGTGGGGACATTCAACATGATGCCCCATCTGACTCAGTATATATGCTCATTGGGAAATTCCCTCTGAGGCAGAAATGGGCTTGTTTGGAATATAGAGCGGCTAAGCTCCCTGCCAGGAGAGAGCAGATGAATGTGGTTGTGTCTCCCAGGGACCTTCAAGGTCAAGTTTGTGTAGTGGATAGAAGGCAGCCAAGATGTGCTCGGGTTCTGCAGTTCTATAATTCATGAGATGTGAAGACTAATAACAATGTCAACTAGGTTCTGTTGAAATACAAAGGCACCATCAAGGCTCCGAGCCAAGAATCCCAGGGTCCACGGAAATAACTTGTTTTTATGAAGCTTGGACACAGACAGGTACCAAGGCTAGAAGGGATCCTGGCTTACTGGTGTTCTGTCCTGACAGCTTCAGCTCCAGCTCCTGCACCTGCTTGACCAGCAGAGAGATGTGCTGGAGCATGTCTTTGTTCTGCAGCAGGAGCTGGTGCACTCGTGCCTGGGCCTCCAGCCGGGCCGCAGCCTCAGCAGCCAACTGATCCTTCAGCAAGTGAACCTGGAGAGAAGAGGAGGCAGGGAGACAGAGAGGAGAAGGGACAAAGAAAAGAGATGGACGTTAATACAAACAGCAGCTGCCAATGGATGGCTAGGACCAGAGATGTTCCCTTCCACATTCAATATGAGAGGAAGACACCCTGCATGGAAAACTGGGCACTTGGATTGATAATTTTGGAAAAATAGCCAAGAGAAGAGAGGTCAACATCCCTGTGGATCTCCCTCTATGCAACAAGGGCCATGATGTCCCTCAGGCACATATTCTGAGTCCCACGCCAAGTGTAAGATATAGTGAAGATATTCTCACTTCCTACATTGTCCCTGTGGAGAATCTACCCTCCATCTCTATCTTAAGAACCCGTTTAGGCCCAACACAGCATACTTTTCTAACCAACGTCACTTTGTTTGAGACGGGGTCTTGATACATAGCCCTAGCTGGCCTGCTACTGGCTGCACAGACCAGGCTGGCCTCGAACTTGCAGTCATCTTCTTGCTTCTACCTCCTGAGCGCTAGGATTCCAGGCGTGCGGCATCACACCCAGCTTTACCCATGATCTTTAAAAACAAAAAAAAACCCAAACACCAAAAGTAGCCGGGTATGGTGGATACATGCTGTAATCCTAATCCTTGGAAAACAGAAGAACAATTCTGCAAAACTTCCAGGCCAGTCACAAACACTTAACAAGACCATTTCAAATCAATTAAAAAATAAAATGCAAACACTAATATACTGACTAGACCATCACAACATTCCCCCACCCCTGGAGCCCATAATCTTATCATCTTTCCTCCCAATTTCCTGAACATCATTAATGCAATAAGACACAGGAAGTAGAACTATACTGCAATTAGTGAGCTGGACACAGGTACCAAGGCTAGAAGGGATCCTGGCTTATATTATATTATATTATATCATGTTATGTTATGTTATATTATATTATATTTATTATATTATATTATAGATTGTCTTCTTATGTCTGGGAACCAGCTTCTCTGTCTTCCTATTTTCTTCTTATTCCCAATGGACAC
Source organism: Mastomys coucha (assembly GCF_008632895.1). Classification (NCBI taxonomy): domain Eukaryota; kingdom Metazoa; phylum Chordata; class Mammalia; order Rodentia; family Muridae; genus Mastomys; species Mastomys coucha. The sequence goes on from NW_022196891.1 coordinate 67,556,862, forward strand.
CCACAGAGCCTTGATTCCTGCCAGGAAGGGGTTAAATGCTTACTGACTGACTTACAGAAGTGCTCTTCTGACCACCATAGAAAGGATGAGGCTGTTATCACAGTGAACTCCTCATTTATTCACATCCTTGTGGCACAGGGACCAGCCACAGCACACTCAAAAGGCTCTACGCCAATGGTGCTTACATGGCCATTCCTGGTGCATTTCCCCTTGGAGGTGAAAGCAGTGGGAAGAGAGGGATAGGTTAGAGGTGATACCCAGGACTCTGCCTTCAAGAAAATAGGCACAAGGTCAGTGGTCACACAAACATGATCCTTGTGCTCAGAAGTGGACCAGCAGGATTTTAGAAGGCTCTGGAGAAAGGGAATGGACGAGTTTGATCACCTGGAACTAAGTCAGACTATAGGGAAGACAGTTTTCCTGGACCTAAACCATGGTGTTGACAAAGAACCAGTGTGTGGGGGATGTGGGGTTGAGGAGAAAGCCAGATGAGGGGAAGCATTCAGGCAAAATGCTCTTGATTTCTGAAAAGCAGTAAGCTGTAGAAATTCACATTTTTGCGGAGGCTGACCATGGCATCTATAAGCCTCCATATCTACCTTCTTGGGACAAAGTACTAAGAATATTACATTTGGGTGCGGTGAGCGCTTCCTTCGCCGTCCAGTTCTTAAGCCCTGACCTTGCAGTTGGCTCTGCTGTGGACGGAGCAGAGCCACTAATGAGATTTGCTGCCACTTTCCATTAGTGGATCCTCGAGGTTGGGCTCATCCCTCCTCAGGGAGAAGATGCCTAATGAGTCTAAAGAAAATTTGTCCTCTATAAAGGATTGCTGAGGACAGAGTTCTTATCACGATCAGGATGCCACCCCCTCTTTGCTCTATCATATTCACAGGAGGGATGCGAAGAGGGGTGAGACCAGGGAAAGATGTGTCATTAACACGTAGCCCGGGTTTCTGACGCTGGGTAGCTATGAAATCAGTAGCTTCCTTGGAAACTGAGGCATAGAGAAATTTCACCCAGGAGTCCCCTAAATCCTATTGAATCTAAGAAAAAGGGAAAGAGCTGTGGGAAACCCCTACCTGTACTCCCCCCCCCCCCCCCCCAGAACGGGCAAGCTTAAAACTCTACTGGCCGGCACTGTTACTTACGTGAAATAGGAATACCTTTGAAAGGAATCTACCATCTACTGATTAGATCTCTTACTTTCTGCTTAGGTTGGAATCAAATAGAAATCTAAGATGGAAATAAGGAACATGGCTGCACAGCATTAATTAGCATCTGTTATGAGCTCCCTATGCACCTGCCACACACCCTTGGGTACCAGCATCCCAACAGAATAGACCATTAGGAAGCAGGTATGGTACCTGCAGCTGGGGTGTTGGAGTCTTTACTTCCGAGACAACTACAATTTTCTCTGGGCCTCAGCTGCCCCATCTGTCAGTGGAGAGGGCTGGCTAGGGGCTGGGACAGTTGATCCTGCATTCAGATAGACAGTCATAAACACTAGGGGCCACTTGCTAAAGGGTCACTGAGAAAAGTCCTCAGATCCCCCTAGTGACATCTAAGAATTAGGAAGGAGAACAACAAGAAAAAAAGTTGTTCCTTCTTGCAGAAGTTAGGCGCCATGCTTCTTTGGCCGGTGTCCAAGTTCCAAAGGCGGTGTGCCATCAACACCTGAGAGACTACCCTCAAATACTTTGCTTCTGGTAAAACCCAATGACATTAAGTGGCATGAACAAACAGCCCAGAGTGTAAGTGCCTCTTGTCCCAGATTACGCAAGGATTTTACCTCTGCAAGCGCAGAGCTGGATCATTGCAGATGTTTTTTAGGCTCCGTAAACACAGAAACTGCTGCCACTGCCCAAGTCAGTACTAATGAGCCACCTGCTTCTGCAGCCATTAGGAGTGGCATCAGGCCTGAGGCTCAGAGCTCCGAGCTACAGAACTAACCCCCAGGCCAAGAGAACAGCACAGCTTAGACGTCTTCAAAGGCTGAAGCCGAGTTTATATGGAGTTGGAGTATCAAAATCGGGTAGTGTTAGCTCCACCCTTGCTTTGGGCTCTGTTTCTCAATGTATGACAGGGACAGAAGGTACAATCTTGTCTGCCCTCCCTGACCCCAGTCATAAACAGAACTTAACATCTTTTCACAAAACTGCCCAGGGTACTTTATGTTACCTTGAGCATTGACTATCCCACCCAGACTAAGCTGGTGGCACGGACATAGCAACATGGCACTAAGTCACAGGCAGTGTTGGGTTGTCTCGCTCTGTACCCCAATCCCAGAATGACATGTCTGACACCAACCCCAATCCCTCCAGCTCTGCACCTCTCCCCAAACTCTGACCCTCACCCTCAACCCATCCACCCATGCGGCCACCACCTCAGACCACTGTCCCACTCACTCACTCACTCTCCGGCCTACTTGCCTGGACTCCAGCTCCTCCATCAGAAGTGGGGGCAGGGCCAGGCTGAAGTTAGGGAGTGGCGGGCACATGGAAATGGCAGTGGAGATAACCAGAGCAATTTGCGCCCCCTCCCTCCACCCCCTTCCTCAGACCAGACGGAAGCGGAAGCAGAGGCAGGCAGGCTGTTTCGGCATGCATATGCCGGGTAACTCGGGCAGGGCTGGGGACTGGGAGAAGCCTCAAGGACAGATGCTACGTGGAGAGCCTGGGTGGGGGTGCGGAACGTTTCAGCACTGTTTCTCTAACGACAGCACACACACACAGGACCACAAAGCACAAAGCATAAATAACAAATTACTTGTTCCTAAATAAGCACAAGTGGCAACAGGTAGAGGAGCTCTTTAAATGGCAGCAATGAGCTTCGCTATCTATTGCTTTTTTCCCCCCAAGAGCTAGGCTAGGGCTTGGCAAATGATGAACAGATCTGGCCCACTTAACGGCTTGTAGATCAGCCACCATCCTGGAGCCAGGCAGGCCCAGCATGCAGCTCTGCAGGCACCAGCTACATCCCAGGTAGGATTCAAGGTGTGGCTCTGGGTACACCCACACCCTTGAACTTCTGGGCCATTGTAAAAGCGGAAAAGCTAATGCAGCCAGGCAAGCCTCATGCTGAGCTGGGAGAGTGTCAGGGGGACTGGGGTATTATTTCACTATTTACACATTGAGAAAATGACCCGGGAATACTTAGGATGGTTAATACCATGTTTGACCCTATGAGTTTTAAGACCAAGGAAGGCTCTGGAAGAATAGAGGTGAGGCTGGAGGAAGTCTTTGGAGGCCTTAAAACAGTCACATCAAAAAGAACTAAATACTATGGGCCTAAAGGCTACCGCCAAATCAGACTGGTGGGTGAGAGCAAACACACTGGGGGGCTAAAGAATGCAACAAGCGACTTTAAGAGCGCACATAGCAGCATGAAACTGGGGCTTTACCCTTAGATGTTTAAACTGAGAAGTATTACCCGGGAGGCTTGGAAGCTCAGAGAAACAGAAACTATGTTCTCACCCGAAACACTGAGATGACTTACTGAATTGTGGACACTAATGAGAGGCCAATGGAAGACAGAGAGACCCTGCAGTTTGCTAGCAGTGGTCGGACGGAGCAAGGAAAAGCTGACTTTTCATCAGAAACGAATCTGTCCTGCAGAAGAACCAAGCAGACTACAGTTGGGTCTGTTGCAGGTGTGTCCACGATGCCAGGATACCCTATCCTCAACTGGCCTGCCTATCTTATGTAACCGATTTTACCCACGGATGGAGATGATAACAGAAAGGCCTTGGATCAGATCCTATGGAGTAAGAGAGGCTGAAGAGGCTGGGTTAGGACTGAATCCATCTGCAGGACCAAGGAGCCAAGGGTCAGCTGAGGGGTCCAATTGTTCCCTACTGTGTCCCTGGCAGTAAAGAAGATGCAGATAGATAAAAGGTGGTCAGAGACCAACTAAGGAGGACAGCAAGGACAGGCAGAGGACTATGTTTGAGAAGCCATCAATGACCTTAAGTCTTGTTTGAAAGATTCTGGAAGCCTGCCACTCTCCGCTGTGTCAATACAGGGCCCTGATGCCCTACGATGGCCTTCCATCCCATTACTGACTGAGCTGAGAGTCCAGCAGCTCAACGCCAGCGAGATCCGCTAGACACTGAGTTTATGAGAGGCTCGGGCTGACCAACCTGGAGCTTCGATGCTTATGAAAAGAATCTGCAACACTACGCTGTACTCTTTTCTTAGACTCACTGTCTTGTAGGAGAAAGGCAAGTAGGCAATAGGGCAGGGGCATGGATGTTTTGTTAAGACAGATACTCGCTATGCCAGAAAGCCACTCTTGGGGTTTGTCCTCACTGCAGCAGACCTGTGGTAAGCTGTGGGTCGGGCTGACTGTACGTAGACTGAGTGCTTTCCTCTACTGCCACAGCACTGTGTGCAGATGAGCCACGTGCAACTGGGTTCCCTTTCGCCCTCAGCTCAGCTGACTTCCCATCCAGATGCCCTCTGATAATAAAACAGCATGAATAGGCACCAGATCTACTCTTGGATAAATAATAATTACTTGGGAATTAATATGCTCAGAGAGAATTGCTTTGGAGAATGGATCTGTAGTCAATGGGAAACTTGGGGAACGGCTGAGCTTGGGAATGGGCCAGTACTGAAATGCTCAGGCCTTGTTCCTGTCATCCCCCATCCCAAGGAGAAGAGTCTCAGACTGTCTTGCTGTTGCTAGCCAGAGATGGATTCTTTCATTTGACAAAGAATGATTTTTTTTTCTCCAAACATAAGAAGGGATTAGTGGCATCCCCTTTCTCTGTCACTGTTCTGGGTACACCTGTAAATCCTCCCACCCGACACGGCATAGCCTTTGGTCTCCCACCCTCACCCCACCTTGAGGCTCTATCCAGTACCAATCAGCATTCCACTGATTCCAAATCTCCTGAAACAAAGTGAACAAAGTGGAACAAAGTGATCCATAAGGCTAGTGCCTTGGGTACAGTCAGCGAAGGCAAGATGACAAGAGAGCTCTTTAAAGCCACGCCATTGCAGATTTGATTAAGGACAGGCTGCCAGATGCTTCCTGAAAGTGTACAGAGGAAAGAGTCACTCTTCCAGGGGGCTTCGCTTCACTCTGAAGCCAGGAGAAGAGTAAGCAGAACGTACAAGAAGGACCAGTAAGTTCTTCCCAGAGAAGCCTGCTCCTTGGACTGTAGAACATGGGCAATCTAAGCACGCAGTCAAGCCTAGCAGACTTAGAAGGCTGGTGCATACAGTAGCCTTCCCAGATAACTCTACAACTATCCCCTCTTCCTGATCACCTTCACTCACCCCCATAAGTCCCGATCCTGCCTGGCTCTGGCTTCAGACTCCAGCCTTTATATGGAACATGAGCCTGTTTCTTCACCATCCCTGACGGGCACGTTAGAGAGAGAAGGCTCAGCCTACCAGACTCCAAGGAAGTATGACTAACAGTGTCCTCCATAGAAATCAAACTGAAGGATTCCTCTGAAAGCAGCAGGGGCGATCAGCCCAGTCTCCCCCAAAACAGCTATAGTCTAACCCAGCTTCAGGGCGTAGACTCCATCTGGATGCTAAGAGGTAGCCAGTTCTCAAATGGCCCTCAGATCGTCTACCTAAATTCTTAAAAGTTCATTGCTATCCTAATGAATTCCTAATCAAGTACTGTCTGGAATAAGTGGATCACTGATGGAGGCCTGAGTACCCATTACGGTCAAGAGCGTTCAGGATGCCAGATTAGCAGCTTACGCAAGGATGCTGGGCACAAACTCATACTCTGAGCAGAGTTGTGTCATAGTCACACCTGTCTTAACTCCAAGGGCATCCCTTCCCACCCCAAACACAAGGAAACAAGGCAGGAAAGGGAGGGAGGGGCTGCGTACATCTCTTTTCCTTGGTAAGATCAAGTCATTATCCAGTAACATTCAGCCAAGCCAGCCAAGCCTAAGTCAGAGCGAGGGATACATGGGGAACCAATGTGGTTTTTTTTTTGTCTTTTTCCATTTTAACCGAAGTCCCCATCTGTCCCCCCTCCCCTTTCACTTCCCAGAACCCCAACAAGCAATGAACCCACAGCATGAGCAGTTCCTTAGAGCTCCCTAGGTTTTAAACCTGCCCTGAGCCCCTTGCTAGGGAAGGTGCGTCAAGCCCATGAGAGTGGAGCCTGTGAAGAAGGGAGGAGGCTGAGGAGAACCTGGGCCACAGCCACTTGTGTCTGCTGCTGCTGCTGCTGGAGGAGCTGCTGGAGGAGCTGCATCTGGTGGTGAGTGGACAGGGGTGTCCCCGTGCCCAAGCCTGGTGGCTTCGAGGAAGAAGAAGGGAGCAGCATATGAGGAGAGGCTGTCAGCACGGGCTCCTGAGGATGGGGTGAGACCTGGGAAGAGAAGACAGAACACGGCTCACAGGCAGAAGCGACCGCTGAGGTCCCACTCTCACTGTAATAACATTCACGATGGGTCCATGGGCAGGGCAAAACCCATACACTGGAGATGCTCCATCTTGAATGACATAGGAATAGTTCCAGGGAGGAGATGCTGGCACACCTGCACTTGGAGCACACAGTCAGAAATTTCGATCTTCATACTTCGACAACATTTGCTGCTAGGGTGGGAGATAGGCAGCTGGTAAAATATTTTTTTAGCCCTTATTTCCAATCATATACCTTGAATTGGGGTTCTAGCTTTAGAATCTATGTCTATATACACAGCTACCTATCATGTGCCTACGAGAACAAGAGGGAGATAGTCCCAGTTCTTCCCTGCACTGTCCTTCATTTCCTCTTCCAGGATCAGATGGTCCTCCCTCTCCTATCTTTTCTTGTAGTGAGGTAAGAACATTTGGATACCACAACACAGGACCCAGAGGGACCTCTATGAGTTAGGTGACGACAGTCCACAGCCCTGTCTCTTTCTCTCTCTCCTGGTGGACACTTTCACCCAGATGGTTCCTATAAGTCAGAGTTAATTCAAAGGAGGTATGTTCTGTTTCTGGTGGCTCTGCTGATCTTCAGACAATAGGAAAAAGGCACCTGGGACAAAGGCCTATTGTACCTTGTAGCAAAGTAATGGGGCATTAGAGGAAACAGGAGGCACTGCACACCGAACTATACAGGTTGTTTCCTTATCGTACTGGCTGGTTTTGTGTGCCAACTTGACACAGGCTGGAGTTATCACAGAGAAGGGAGCTTCAGTTGGTGAAGTGCCTCCATGAGACCCAGCTGTGGGGCATTTTCTCAATTAGTGATCAAGGGGGTAGGACCCCTTGTGGGTGGTATCATCCCGGGTCTGGAAGTCTTGGGTTCTATAAGAGAGCAGGCTGAGCAAGCCAGGGGAAGCAAGCCAGTAAGGAACATCCCTCCATGGCCTCTGCATCAGCTCCTGCTTCCTGACCTGCTTGAGTTCCAGTCCTGACTTCCTCTGGTGATCAACAGCAATGTGGAAGTGTAAGCTGAATAAATCCTTTCCTCCCCAGCTTGCTTCTTGGTCATGATGTTTGTGCAGGAATAGAAACCCTGACTAAGACACCTATGAACTGGCCTAATCTGAGACGGAGGGTGAGAAAAGATGCCAGTGAGTGGCCTTGGAACCCCAGGGTTGCACCGACTGGTCAGGAACTTTCCTTTTGGCTTTTATTTTTCTTAGTCTAATTGTCTTCAGGTTTGAATTTAGTCTCAAGGCTCTTGGGGTTTGTTTCCTGGGTTACATAGAAGGCCCCCTATAATTTACAGTCATCTCACCTATGGAATGCTAGGCTGGGGGTGTGGAGGACTGCCTCAATGTGGTGTCAGTTTCTAACATGCAGTGAGCTAGTTTCTAGACTCAACAGAGCTGTTATCCAAGGGTTTTGAAGGCACACAACCAGTAGACAAGGTGAGAAGGCTCAAACAGACTGGTGTTTGTTTTCACTAAGTCACATGACTAGCTATATCACTTTGGTCTTCTGGATGAGCAAATACAAGATGCTGTTGTGTAGGGAAAAGGGGGTAGAACATTGGTGAGATTCCCCAGGTGGTCAACACAGAACTCCACAGCACCCTCTCTTGTATCAGTGGATGCTGAGTCCATGGACATCAGACCCCTCTAGGAAGCAATGAAATACGCTCCCACACTGCCACAGCATGACGGAACACCTCACTCTGAAGCTGCCACAGCAGAGACTTGTGAGGCAACTGAGGGCCCCGAGCTACAGCTGTGACCCAGCTTGCTCTCAGAGGCACAGGGACCACACATGAAGATCACCTACCGTCGAATCTATGTGGGAGCCTCCGTCCTTCCCTACAGCATCCAGATCAGTCACACCTCGGCTGAATTCTAGAATGTCATTCCTGGGGAGCGGGACCTCCACAGCATCAATGTCAGTTTCCTCTGCAGTGGCTGTGGAGACCCTCTCAGCTCCCATGAGCTGGCGGCCTGCGGGGAAGACAGGGAAGGGAACCATGACCCATGAAACAGTTGTACCTCTTTACTGTGTTAGTTCTCAGTTAGCCAAGCTCAGGCATGCCATGGGCTGACATTTCACACATCCTTTCATTCGAGTTACATGAATACACCTTTTCAACCCAGTATGATATGTCTCTTCAGTGTCATCCTAAAGTCCAGAAACAAATGAACATTCCTCAAGCTGGGTGCCTGGTATGTCTCTATCAGCAAGGTGTAGAGATTCTAGAAGAAAAGGGCTGCTCTCTCTACTGCATCCCAGCTCAGAGAGACACAAAATGGTGGCTGCCTCTGCCAAGGTGAGAAGCCACAGGAAGCAGGAGGCAGGCTTTATATATGGTTTCTTAAGGGTGGAGTTTTCCCGGGCTGGACATTGGCAAGGTTGAAATCCAAGCCCAGGAACTGGTGGGATTTCATGCTCAGGGACATGGTAGGTTTTTGTTCCCAGGGATTGTTTGTTTGTTTGTTTGTTTGTTTGTTGTTGTTGTCGTCCCCCCTTCCACTAGGAAGTAAAAGTGTTCTTTTACCTAACAAAGTGGCTGTAAATCCTTCCTATGCAAATGTGCTTATTTCTGGGGAAAATAAGCCTGATATTTACAAGTCAATAGTATGCTTGGTTTTCTTCTGGGAGCTGAGGTGATGCCCCCCTCCCTCCCTCCCTGCTGAGGGACCAAAAGGCAGTTGGTCCTGACTACAGCCTGCTAGGGCACCAATTCCGAATCTTGGTAACCTAGCAGACATGGAGCCTAGGACTAAATAGACTAAGCATATGGACAGAGAGATGGAGAAAGATTCAACCTGTAGACAGAAATATGAGTACATGCATGTCTGAAAAGGAACCAGGGACCACATCCAGGAGAAACTTCGGCACTTAAGGGGGAGGCTTCTAGAAGGGTCTGCAGGAGATATTGAAAACAGATCCTAGAGACAAGGGGGAAAGAATGGAAACACTAATCTAAAAACGAAATTGGACAGACAGAAGTAGAGAATACCATGGCAGTTCCCACGGGTGAAGGGCCACAGCTTGCAGGTATACCAGGTGAGTAGCCTGGAGTTCTAACTTAGGACATGGGAGTTGGCTACTAATATACATACTCATTTGCTCAGAGTAGAATAGACATTCTTGCCAAACACATGTAGGGAGCATATATGTATACATATACGTACATTATTTTTGGCATTTTGAAGCTGGGCCTTCCTGTGCCAGCCTCCTTGAATGCTAGGATGACAAGTGCGCGTCACCCTTCCCCAGCTTTTTATTTACTTATTTTTATTGCATTTATGTATTCGCTTGTAAGTGTTTGGGTGAGGATGTGCCCATGTGCACCTGTGTGCACTTGCATGAATCCCCGGCAATGTAGGCTCCAGGGATCAAACTGAGGTTGCCAACCTTTGGCAGCATTTTTACCTGCTGAGCTCTCGTGCTGGGCCCTAGCAGGTTTTATTTTCAATAAGCCCTTCCAAAGGCCTCCCGGTCCACACACACATGCTGGACAGTTGCTGCACGGGAGAAGGCATACCTCCAAGGAAGCGGGATCTCTCCCAGGAAACCCTCTCCAGGAGGATCCTGGACGAGGGTAGGTATGCTGCGCAAGCAGGCAATAAAGACTTGAAAGCCAGTGGCCCCATCTTGGGCCGATCCTCAGGGATCGGCCAAGGGCAGCGTTTGCCAAAAGATTCAAAAGATATACCTCCTCTGTTGCACGGGGAGCAGAAGAATGAGGGAAAGAAGAAAGACAGGTGCAGAGCAAGGAAGGGGAAAGGAGACAGAGGTGCCAGTGAATAAGAGCCCTAAAATCCATGCTGAATCCCTGGAAGAGAAAGTGCTGACATCAAAGAAGCCAGGGGAGCCTCCAGCCCTTGCCCTTTCCAATCTCCAAGTGTAAATACGTTTCCTCTGTACAATCATGGGCCTGCCATCCCACCACAGGCAGAGCTCCACCGGAAAGATACACACTACATTCAATGAAAAGCTCCCGGACACAGAAGTCAGATCCCCCACAGGAAACCACCCCGTTTTCCTCTGGACCTTCGGTGGAAAGTCCTTCTGAGGAAAGCAGATGGGAAAAGAAAAAAACAGGTTGCCTGCAGTTTATACACAGCGAGAAGGTGCCCTGGAGGTATAAAGGAAGTGGCGAGGAACAGGCAGTGAGCAGCCTTCCTGAAGGAGAAAGGGTTC
>NW_022196891.1:67567494-67568805 GCF_008632895.1 Mastomys coucha
GCAGCACTGGCTGCTGACACTTGAAGCAATCCCAGCCTCAGGATCACACTCAGTCACTCAGCTCACACTGCTAGCCAACACTGCTGGTGCTGGGAGCCTGCTGTGCACCAGGCCCTGCATTCATTTCGCCCGCCTTCTCTCAGCGCCTCAGAGGGGGAGCCAACAATCAACAGTTTGCCATTTGCTGTAGATCTTGAGTGAGCAACGTAGGGCCAGGATCAAAGTTCAACTGCCATGTGTTCCGGTGGCCTCTTAGCACTTCGCTGACTCCTCACTTCTGGGACAGCCAAACAGTCGGTGCTAAAGGGTCAAGCCACCACAGAATCCAGGCATCCAACGAACATTATTCTAGAGGTTGCTCGGAGTTCCTTTTTTTTTTTTTTAGTTGCAATTAATATTTAAATCAATAGACCCTACATTAATTAAGTAGATGCCTATATGTGGGGAGACTCATCTGATCCGATGGAGGTTTGAACAGAACAGAGACTAATTAATCTCCATGAAGAAGAGGGGGGTCTACCAGCAGACGGCCTTCACACTCAGATCTACCCTTCTCTGGGTCTCCAACATGCCAACTACTGATTTACCAGGCTTCTAGTCATAAGAAACAATTATTTAAAATGAACCCCCCATTAAACACAGACACAGATATGGGAAAGAGGAAAGCGGCTTCTATGGGGCTATTTCAAGCTATATATAGTTGCTGGGGGAAAGAAGGGCCCTCAGTGGAACTGGGGTAGTCTTGGTGATGTAGCTTTCTAAGTCACCCACACTTCTGTGAGGAGCCCCAATAAACTCACTGGTTTACAAAGCCAGACTTGGGTGTTCTTTGCTGTCGGTGCCTGTTCTGGGCTGAATAAACATGTGTTCATATCTGTACAGGAGAAGTCACACACCACACACTCTTACACACAGTCACAGAAACACATGAATGACATGTCACGCATACTTTCCCTCTCACGTCGCTCGAAGGCTACAGTCCTTGTCTATACCAGCAGGTGCCTCCCTTCCTCACACAGGGAAGCCAGCGTGACTTAAGACTGTGCCAGTTCACACTTGACTGACCCTGAAAGGACACAGTTGATGAATCTTTGACATCTTAAACCTTGGCTTGAAGAAAGCATGCTGGGCATATTAGTTTGCTTTCTGCTGTTGGGACAAACATCACGACCAAAGACAATTTGGGGAGGACAGGGTTTGTTCCCCTTCTACATCTTGGTCACCATCCATCACTGAGGAAAGTCAAGGCAGGAACTCAAGCAGAAACAGAACCATGGAGGAAGGCTACTTACTGGCTTGCCCAGCCTCCTT
>NW_022196891.1:67568815-67618815 GCF_008632895.1 Mastomys coucha
TTTTCTTATTTTTCTTTTGGTTTGTAGAGACAAGGTTTCTCTGTGTAGCCCTGGCTCTCCTGGAATTCACTTTGTAGACCAGGCTGGCCTCGAACTCAGAGATCTACCTGCCTTTCCCTCCTGAGTGCTGGGATTAAAGGTATGTACCATCACCACCTGGCAGACTTATTTATAAAACCAAATGACACCTGTCCAGGATGGTACTTACACAGTGAACTGATCCTTCCCACATCAATCATTAATCAAGAAAATCAAGAAAATGCCTCACAGTACAACCTAATACAGGCAATTTCCAAATTGAAATGGTCTCTTCCTAAGTGACTCTAGTTTATGTCAAGATGATCAAAATGAACCAGCATTCTGGGCCCGATACTACCTGTGGGACACCAATTACATAATTGTACCCTCTTTAAGGTATGTGGAAAATGCCGAGCAGCTGACAATTCATGTATATTAATGTGAGCTAAGAAAACAGTCTCTAAAAAGGCAATAGGCCAGGCCAGGTGTGGTGGTGCATGCCTTTAATCCTAGCACTCAGGAGGCAGAGGCAGGAGGATCTCTGTGAGTTTGAAGCCAGCCTGGTATACATAGCAAGTTCTAGGACAGACAAGGCTACATAAAGGGGACACTGTCTTTTAAGCATACACACACACACACACATACACACACACACACACACAAATACATGCACACACCAAAAGGTAACAGAAGAGAGGGGTAGTGGTGCCCACCATGACTGGAGGGTGGGTGGAAGGCTATTGACTCTTCCATTACAGCCGGAGAGAGCAACCCTCTCTCTGTAGCCACTACCACCATCACCGGCTTCCCAACAACACTCATTCAGCTTTCTGTGCTCCTCCTCTGTGTTTATGACCTCAACTCTATTAATTCCCCCAGCCCAAGTATCATCCTTCCTAATCAAGGAGGTGGCTTAGAAGTCACTCCTGTTGAAATCGCTTCCTCTCCACATTCATCTTAGCACTGAGTAAGCATCTTATAATGACTGGTGACAGTGACTAAAAGGAATGCTGTCACTGGCTGCACACACTGACTGTCTGTTTATCTGACAAGTAATCACTGTGCTAGGAGGTCCCTATGCTCTCGGGGCTCTCGGCCCATTCTAGATAGAGGGCTTTCTCCACCTGGCACACAGAGGGCTCAACATTAATGTCAAGGGCATCATCTGGGAGTGATGAGGGCCTAGGGACACAGCAGGAAACAATGTGTTTCTGAAAGGGGAACGGGAGAGGATGGGAGAACAGGAGCTGGAGAGGATGCCTCCCAGAGGAGGAAGAGAGAATGTACAGGATGAGGAGGAAGTCTGCATGAAGGGGACACTTGGCCACCTGGAAGAGGGCACAGCATTAACAACAGCTGAAGGTTCATGAAAAACCCAGAACAGGAAGGAAGGAGTTTGGGGTACAAGGGTGGCAGGGACGGGGGTCGGGTGGGGGGCAAGTGGCAAATAATACTGGAAGCAAAGAATAGGAAGTGATCCCTTCTGGGAACGCCATGGATTGCCCAGAGTCACCTCCTTAGCATGTCAGGAAATCACATCAACTCGCTCAGCACATGGCTGGAGGTGAAGGGGGAAACACCATTCCTTCTGTACAAATAAAAGACCTATGGGCAGTTCTCACCAACGAGCCAGCCCAGGCCAGCCTGACCTTCCTGGCCGGCAACTGAGGGCCAGAGTTGATTGGCTACTTGGAAATCACAGCCACCACTTCCAACAGGGCTTCTGTGATGACAAGGGTCTTCAACTGCTCACCTTCTGGCACTACCCCGTGTCTAGTCCCCTCCGCTCTAGAAGTAAGCGGCTTCACCAGTGACGGCGTCCGCTACTTTCTGGTTAGCATCTCTTCGTGTACAGGTATTCCAGCTGCCAATGTGAGCATGGGTTTGAGCGCTCTTGAGATGTAGGCTCCCATTCTCCACTAATAAGGTAGCAGGGCAGTGACAAAGAAGTGTTACTAGAGGTTGGGGTTAGGGTTCGGTCTACGCAGTGCCTGCAAGGTTAGAGTTTGGTCCCCAGAATCCAGGTAGAGGAAAGCCAGACATGGTGGGTATCCACCTGTATGTAATCCCAGCATTTGGGAGGGAGAGAGGGAAAGCCCGGGGGAGGGGGAGTGGTGCTTGCTGGCCAGCATCACAGCCTAGGTGATGAGGTCTACCCAAGTGAGAGAACTTGTCTCAAAAAAGAGCAAAAACAAGAAAAGGTGAATGACACCCAAGATTGTCCTCTCACTTCTACACATATGTACAAAGCATGTACACACACCCACACCCACACCCACCCACCCACACACATGCACCCACATAACCTCCACAGTCATATATACAAAAGGAATGCCGACAGACAGCTAGCATTCTATAGCTCCCCACAATGCAGGAGTGAGCAGGGAGATTCCATTCGCTGAGCAAAGTGGTCAGGCATAGGTCTCACAGGGCATCCGAGAGAGGCCAGGAACTCTCTCCATTGTACTCTGTACTCATAGCCACACATGCATGTGAAGTGTTTGCCGTCCTAGGACTCAGAGCGCAGAGCTGAGAAGATTTTAAGTTTACATCAGAATCACAGCCCATCCTGAGTCACGAGTGGTCCAGCACACACAGGAAGACACAAGACTCTGCCTAGTGATCACTTTTATTAGCCAAGATCACTGCGGTGCTATGTTAGCCAGAGGGCAGCCTTAGTTGGTACAAATGAGTGAGCCAAGGAAGAAGCAAGGTGACCCCCTGGGGTCACATAGAAAATGAGCACTACACGAAATGCTAGGTTTTCCTAATTTATGACCAATATATGTCCAGGGTAGAAAAGTTGTAAGTGCAGTGGGGAGCAAGTTTTCCAGCCTCACCTCAGTCACCCAGCTTCCTTTTACTGAATGATCCATGTTCCCACTTTCCTGTGTATCACGCTGCGAAGATTCTATGCATAGTAAGCTTGTATGTGCACACAGATGAAACATACATGTATTCTCACATATATACAGATGATTATTCCTATGTACTTATAATAAAATGTAACTGGTAGCAAGTATAGCCACAGTTCTAGAACTTGATTGAACAAAATATTTTAAGATGGCTTTATGTCAGTTCACATTAACGAAGTCATTCTCCTTAGCCACCGTGTGACAGTCTCTTTTTTGTATTTAAGAGTGATTTCATAGTCAGGCATGAAATCTTTAATCAAGACAGCAGGGAGACAGGGAGACAGGGAGGCAGGGAGGCAGGGAGGCAGGGAGGCAGGGAGGCAGGGAGGCAGGGAGGCAGGGAAGGAGGAAGAAGAGAGGGGCAGAGAGAGGCAGAGGGGTAGAGGGACTGAGGGACAGGGGGGCAGGCAGAGACACAAACAGAGGCAGGTGGATTTTTGCAAGTCTGAGGCTAGTCTGGTCTATATAGCAAGTTCCAGGATAGCCAGAGCTACATAGTGAGACCCTGCCTCAAAAAATGCCTTTTATAACCCTTTGGATTTATAGCTGATTCTTCACTTATATAACCATACCGAATGTTCATCACTTCACATGTATAGGTCTATCTTTAGAATACATTCTTAGAGATACTATGAGGATACTTTAAGAGTCAAAAGGCATGCAAATTTTCAAGTTTCTTAGGTATTTACACACTATCCTCCCTGGGGATTCTGCAGTAAATCAGCACGTGTATCTGGCTCTGTCTCTGACCTCCTGTCTTGAGCTCTTCAGTTACTTTACAGCAGTACAGCTTTACCTGGTTACATATACATGAATATTTATTTAAATATAGAAAACCAGTCCTCTATTATTTGCTTTTTCTAAGAAAGCTTCTACCCTTGTTTTTAAAAATTTCACACATTTGTGCTCAAACACTAAGAGCTAACATGCAGATGTCTAGTGCTTTCTAGGTACCAAGCATCAGACTTGGCCTTTTAAAATCTATCCGCTCCTGCAATCACAATGTGCCTCTGAGACACACACACTATGAGCTGTGTTTTCAGAAGCAGGCACTGAGGTTAAGGCTGAGCAGAACACACCCATGACTACACACAGCCTGGTAGCTACAGTGCAAACCAAGAGTCCATCTGTCCAACCACGTGGCAATATTGCTATTTACATATGAGATTCATTTTTGTGATTTTTCTAACTTTTTTGTTCTTGAGACAGAGTCTAGATACAAAAGTTGGCCTTGAACTCATGATTCTCCTGCCTGTGCTCCCTCTGTTTTCTAACTTTTTGGCTTGAATGCTTAATTCATCTGATGTTCGGGATGTCTCATCTGCTGAAGCCAATAACTGGACCTCTGTGCTTTCCATTGGGCACCATTTTAACTACACTCCATAGGCTTTTTGAATAGTGTAATATGTGCATACCCAAGGTTACCATGATGTCCCCTTTGCTATTAGAAATCTTTGCTGTGTAAAACATAGAATTCATGTTTATAATGTCCAGGTTTTCCATTCAATACTATGTTGTGGCCTTCTATTTTTCAAGCAGAATATGTAATCTATTCTTAAATACTTTTATCTTTGTTAAACTGTCAATGGACTTCTTTTCCGGTAGAAAAAGTCACAGTGGATATTATTTCTGATTAGTTGTTATTGGAACACATTAACACCATCTCTCTCATACAGGAAGCTGAGGCAGGAGGAGTTCACATTTAAGGTCAGTCTGTGCTACACACTAAGGACTTGTCACAGAGCTAAAATAAACAAAAAGAGAACAAAAGGAAAAAAAAACCATAATTGATGTAATGGTGAAATTATTAGAATTAGTTTTTAGGTAACTTAGTAGGCTGGCTCTCGGGGTGAGGGGAGGTTTACCCTTCCATCCGAGGTCCTCTCCTTCTGCAGCCATGGTGCCTACCTGGGTCTCCTGAACCATCGCTGTTCCTTTCGCTCTCCCCGTCTTCCTGGCCATCTGCATTCTGCTGTGTGTGCTGCAGGCTCAGCTTGTGGCAGACCTCAAAGGCCTGCCCCACAGTCCGAACGATTCTCATAGCTTGACTCTGGGAAGGAAGAAAGAAAACAGTGAAGGATGCAGAGATTCCACAAGGACACACCAGACCGTTGTGGCTGAGGATGCGCAAGGTGATCAGAAACCTAGGCAGCCAGAGAAGGAAAAGAGGCAGAAATACCCAGCATCTCTCAGATGTACAGGGATTCTGGAAAGAGCACCTGTGTCACCCCAGTCCTCAGGCAATCGTCACCTGAAGACAGGTGCCAGAGGCAAGGGTTTCCATTCTGGACTTAGAACCTGACGTGGCCTCATTTGTCCCTTCCAGAGTAAAAGTAGTTCTGATCCTTCAGAATCTGTTGCCAGCTACTCTCAAATGTCCAATGAGCCCACCAAACTAGGAGGGACTCAGCCATCTTCAAATGTCAGGTTTCCTAGGAGCTTTCACAGATGGCACTCCATGGGGCAAGGCAAAGGCTACTGCAGAACCACCTGAAGACTGGCAGCCACACACACCCATGGTGGCCAGCAGAGAGCAGAGGCATGTCTCTCCCAGCCTTTCTCTAAGACATTATATACCCAGGTCTATCCACCAACTACACACAATGGGGAGAATCTCTTCAATCAATGGTATTAGAAAAAGTAAACATTCACACACAGAAGCATGATTTAAACTCCCACCTTACAACATATGCAGAAATTAACAAAATTACAACATATGTAATTAACACCTAATGATATATAAAGAAATTAATTCAAATGGATGAAAGGTTTAGGAATTGAAACCATTACTCAAAGAAATTAGGAATGAAGCTCCAGGGCCAGGTGTGAGCAATGATGTTCTGGGACATGGTGCAGCTCCTTTCTTGCTTTTATTCTGCTATTTAACTTCTTGCTTTAGGAGCCCAATAGGAGTTCTCCTAGTATTTCAGGATTCTACCACTTAGTAAGGAGAGGTAGGGAGGGCACAGAAACCTTCTCAGACCCAGCAGGCACACATTGGGGGAAAGGGAGGGTAGTCCCTGGATGTGGTCTCAAAGGTTTTCCACTGGTTTTAACCGGTTTGTATAATTTGATGATTAATTACCTCTCATCTGCTTTCAAGTATTAAAAAATGAAAAATATGTAAAATATCTTAGAGCCCAGAGTGAAGAAAGAAAGCCAAACATTTCTCCCTCATCAACTGTGGGCTACTTCACTAGACTTCACTTTAGGCTTACATGGAGCACTAGCCATGTTCTGAATGATCTGAGTTCGGGCGTGACTACTATGTACTGACACCATACAGTCTGCTGATTGTGTTCAAGGCCTACCCCCACCCAGGTGACATTACCAGTCAGGTAGGCTTTTCAGAACAAGGCAGCTGATACTGCATTGCTACACTAATGTCCAATGCTTTGGTAGGTCTAGGGGATGCTGCTGGGGTTGCCCTTTGATTCACTTATGCATCTCAGGATGTTGATATTTGTCTGTATCCCCCATATTATATTCATGAACTCCTTCCAAAAACATGAGAACCTGTACTTTGGAGGGCATGGTACCTAACAAATCAATGACAAGCATGACAACTTTCTACATCTCTCTTTACTACCACTCCTACCACTACTACTACTACTACTGCTACCACTACTACCACTACCACTACCACCACCACCACCACCACCACCACTCCTACCACTACTCTATTACTACTACTACTACTACTACTACTACTACCATTACTACTACTACCACTACTACTACTACTATTACTACTACTACTACTGGTAAATGATTTGAGAATTTCATACAATATATTTTGATCGTATTCACCTAAACTCTTCTCTTTAACTCTTCTCCACTCTACCCCATCTGCCTATCCCTCAGAACTTCATGCCTCCCTCCACTTCTGGAATAACCCATCAACTATAATTTGTGCTGTCCATACACTTCTGTGAGGCCATCCGGTGGAGTGCGGGCAACTTCATCAGGAGCTACACCTTTAAGGGAAGCTGACTGTCTCTGCCCTAGAAACCATAAATTGACCCTACTTCCTCAATTAGAGGTGGGCTCACAGACCCCTCCCACTCACAGACTCCTCCCACTCTTCATTAGAACACTGACTGCCTTAACTATGGGTAGGGCATGCAGGTAACTACAGCTGCTGTGGGTTCGTGAGTGCATCTGCATCACTTTCGACTGTAAAGATGCTCCCTGGACGGAAGGATGGATGAGGAAGCTCAACCCTCAGGTGAAAAGAAGGCATACTCCAGCCTCAGTGATGACCCTGTGCCCATCTTCTGGTTTCCTCCCTAACTCCTTTCTGCAAAGAATAACAGGCTGCCCATCTGTGATGGTCTGTACACGCTCAGCTCAGGGAGTGGCACTATTAGAAGGTATGGCCCTGTTGGAGTAAGTATGTCACTGTGTGTGTTGGCTTTAAGACCCTCATCCTAGCTGCCTGGAAGCCAGTGTTCTGCTAGCTGCCTTTAGATGAACTGTCAGCTCCTCCTGCACTATGCCTGCCTGGATGCTGCCATGTTCCCTCCTTGATGTTAATGGACGGAACCTCTGAACCTGTAAGCCAGCCCCAATTAAATGTCATCCTTATAAGAGTTGCTTTGGTCACGGTGTCTGGTCACAGTGGTAAAACCCTAACTAAGAGACTATGGCTTCTCAATGGCAAACGGTAAATGGCAAAGCTCATTTACCAAGTCACTGCACATATGGGCTTTCTTCTGCCTGCCGATGTCCCTTGCATGGAAGATTTCACTCCCCCTCCCCAGCTAACTTTTGCAGACTTTCCTCTTCCAGACCTCTTTACATGAGGCAGAAAAGCTAAATAAACATGGATAAGACTAAGTAATATGTAAAGACTAAGGGCTTAATTTTGTGACTTTCTTATATAAATTAACCCAGAAATCTCATTCTGAGTAAATATTTTCAAGGACTGGGTCAGTTTTTTCCATAGTTCCCAGAGTACAAACTCAGTTTCCCTCTTTAAGATACAGGCACACAGGAAACAAAGTTCACTCCCGGGTGTGTTGCTATAAACTTTCAAATTTTCCCAAGAAAGACATGGTACAGCTTCCATCACCTCTGTAAATCACAGGCATTTCCATTAACTAGCTTTTAAGGTATTAAATTTTTAAAGCTCCATAAACATGTCCTTGGACCATGAGATTAGATAGGTGCAGGGGTAGGATTTATAAACTTAGTTTTGGATTTATATCAGAGGCTGAGGTGGGTGGGAAAGGCCTTTATGGAGGATTTCTATCTCTCATGTATCCCTGGCTGATAATGGATGGTGCTCAGAACTGAGCTTGGAAAGCCTCAGAACTCTGGCTCACTCTACCTTCTGCCACCTTCAACAAGTACAGAGGTGTGGCCACATCTACAGGCCCAGCTGTTTAGAAGCCCAAAATGGCTGTAAAGGGTGCACGCTGGTTTGAATGCTCCATACATACAGTACTTTGACATGGGAGTGCATCTTCTAGAATCAACAACTGACTCTGAGCTCTATTTGATTCCCTTGAAAATGAAGAACGTACTGGGCATGCCTTCCCCCATGTTGGAAGGGGCACGTCCCCTCAGCCTCTGATGTCATCTATCCTTCCCTTATCAGAGTTCTCCCATTTAAGGTTCTCTAGGCCACTGAGGATGTAAATTAACAGTACGTGTCTCTCACTGCATCTCACTGCATGGGGAATTGGTATGCCAGGTACTGCATGGGGAATTGGTATGCCAGGAATGTATAAGACACCTCCCACAGGGCTCACATACAGTGGCGCTCAAGAAATGCATTATTTTGGCAGGTGTAGTGTCATATTCCTATAATCCCAGTGGCTGCGAGGAAGAGGCAGGAGGATTAGGAGTTCAAAGCCACCCTCGGTTATACATCCAGTCCTTGTCTCGACTCAATGGGGATGACTTGAGTCTGATCTCAAGGACTCACTGTGGAAGGAGAGAACCAATTCCTGCAAGCTGTCTGCTGACTTCCACATGCATATCATGGTGGGTATGTGTGCATGCACGCATGCATGGGTGCACACACACACACACACACACACACACACACACACACACAAATAAATAAATAATGCAATAGAAATAAAAACCTTTATTCTGATTATAAAAATCATTGCATGAAAAGATGAGTCAGGAAAATGTTAGATCTCAATAGGCTGGGACTTTTTTTTTTTTAATCAATAACAGAAATATGAAGAATCTCTTTTTCTATGTATATCCTAGGGCCAAAAGGGCAGTAGCCACTGTCTCTTCCCATATCATAGGAGGAAAACCCATTAGGGCGAACGCACCTCAGCTCCGAGCTAGCCAAATGGCTTCTGTGCAGGAAGAAGTGGGTGACTACAACTTGGAGATGTGCACAGTTGGTGTCAAATGACTTCATTTCAGTTTCTCTCATTCTTCTTTAAATAAAGGCTATGTTCCACTCACAGTAAAAGGACATGGTGGCATATCAGATGAGAAGCCCAGATGTCATGTGGTGACCTAGTGCATAGCAAACCAGCCTGTCCGCTCTGTGGAATAACTCTATAACTCTGCAGGTATGTAGTCTTTCCCATTCACCACTCTGAGGGTCAGAAGCAGCTAGGTAGCTTCCAACACTACTCATCAATGGCTATATTGAGCCTAGACGCCCCTTGACCTTTAAGACTTTCCTCTGTCAGTACTGAAAAGTCTTTTTAGAGGACTTTATAAGAAGGTCTTGGTAGTAGAACAATTAAGAGAAGCCAGCCAGCAGGGGCAGTGTGCACCTAGCAGAGACTGATCCTCTCACAGACACTCTGTACACACAGCCCTGTGGGTTCCTTTCTATAGGCTAACCCCACTCATTTAAGTCAGAAAACTGGTCCTGTTTGCAGGAGCCATCCATGCTGGGGCTTAGTAGTAGGCCATGTCTGAACCTAAGAGGGAGAACTTGGTTAAAGAGAAGCTTTAAAACGAACTCTTTCAGAGGCTGCCACCGAATACTTTAGGTCTCCTGGGTCACATGGAAGCTGCTGCCCGGATCTCATGACATTTGGAAATCAAAGCAGAAGTTTAAAGATTACAGGCACTCATGCACACGGCGGAGTCAGCAAGTGGACTATTAGGAAGATTGCCTTTTCCAGCTTTCAGAGATCTGGCTACTCTCTGGGATTTACTAGATTGGGAGAGAGAGAGAGAGGGAAAAAAAAAAGCATCATTATGCCGCATGATTTTTGTACAAATCCAGCTTAGTTTTACATAATCCCCTGAAAGTGCTGGGTGGCACACGGACCAGATCTTCCTGCCCAGCAGCCAATTTCTCTTAGCTCAAAGCATGTGTGGCCTCGTGGTTATCGAGATTAGCTTGGATACAGCTCCTTTGATGTTTTCAGAGCTGGAAAGGAATACCTAGCCTCAGAGTGGCTCTCAGTGGCACAGGGAGAGCACTGACACTTGTTAGAAGTGCCAATTACAGGCAATTTGGTGAAAACAGGCCTGCAAAGGAAGAGACATCGGAACGATACGCTTCTGCTCCCAGCACACCCTATTCCTTTAAATCAACTCTCTATCCTCTTGAAAAAAATCCTTCTCTCAACCTAGCACACCTCTCGTCCTCGTACACAAACCAAGTCAAGATGCAACGGATAGCTATTCTGCTCATTATGCCTAACGTGGGCTCCAACATGGTGGGTGTTCATATTTGACAAAATGTGCTGCAATGGCTACGAAGACACTACTCTCTGTAACCCGTGCTATCTGCTAAAAAGCACACAAAGGCTGGTATAGTCTACTGGTATTGGCTTTGGGAAGACAGAAGTCAAATGTTGATTCCCATACTTGATTGGTAGTCTACAGAAAAGTCATTTAAAAGACCATTTCATTCTCTTAGTCTAAGCGAGCCTGTTACTTGTTGGCTGTGCACACTGGGGAATCTTTGCAGTGCAGTGTATATGTAGAGCATGGTTTGATTTGTCAGATCCTAAAGTTGATTTGATAACTGTTGGCGCTCTTGGGAATTTTACTGCCTGGACAAAGCTCTCTTGTTTACAGCTTGTGGAGATGATTAAAGAGCCTCCAGATGAGCAAGGAAAGCACAGAACGAAAGCATAAAGTGCAAGGTGCACAGGAGATGGAGAGATGATGGAGCTGCTCACAAGGCAAAAAAGAAGAGCGAGTGTGTACTCTGTCAAGAAGCTTGGCTATGGCCCACCATCCTTCTTCTCTGCTTTGTGTATA
Source organism: Mastomys coucha (assembly GCF_008632895.1). Classification (NCBI taxonomy): domain Eukaryota; kingdom Metazoa; phylum Chordata; class Mammalia; order Rodentia; family Muridae; genus Mastomys; species Mastomys coucha. Next base: position 67,579,954 of record NW_022196891.1, read on the forward strand.
CCCAGTTCTTTATCTTCTGGGCACTGGGGATTGGTCTTCCAAGTACTTCTGAGTTCTGGGGAATTGACTTCCATGTAGTCAGTCATGGAAAGAATTTTATTAAGTCTCATCTGCCACAGCAATAAAATAGTGCTTTCATGTGGAACTCAACTACCTCAGAATCTTAACAAAAACAGAACTGAATACCATGTCTCTTTAATGCATTGCTTAAAGGTATCTCAGGAAGGAGTCATGGAGAGAGCCCAGCTGGTAAAGAATTTGCCACCTAAGCTTGAGGGCCCTGAGTTTGAGTCCCAGAATATACAAATAAACACACACACATACACACACACACACACACACACACACAAAGACTCTCTCTCTCTCTTTCTCTCTCTTTCTCTCTCTCTCTTTCTCTCTTTCTCTCTCTCTCCTTCTCTCTGTGGGTGGGAAAGTGAAGGAGTGGGAGAGAACATGAACATGAGGCATGGTGGCCCAAGTTCATGTTGAGTTTTAGTCCTGGGGCAATGGAGACAGGCGTATCCTTGGGGCTCACTGGCCAGCTAGCCTAGCCTACGTTCCAGGCTAAGGAAGAGACTCTGTTTCAGAAAACAAACTGGATGGCATCTGAGGAATGACACCAAAGTTGACCTCTGGCCTCTGCATGAACATAAACACTTCCCCATACATGCAAAATAAAATAAAGGTACCTTTAGCTTAGAGTTATTGAATGACTATAAACTGAAGCATGAATATGTTTATATGTGGACCTCTGTATGTAAGGTGCTAAGGGTTTGAAATGATAATTGGGTCAGGTTTTTTTTTTTTGTCTACCACACTGTTGACGGCTTGATTATTGTCTGAGGGGCTGCCTCAGACAATAAATGATTGCCTGGTTTAGAAGTTTACTTCTAACGTGGATCTGACTTTCAACACGGACAGGAGATAACGGATCACAGAGTTTCCAAGACTAAGCTGTAATCTCAGTACTGTCTGTAAGAGCAAAGGACAACGTAACTCACCTTTCCAAGTGTCACTAGCCTATGACTGCCATCACCCTTCCAAATCTATGGTAAACTCTAAACGACAGTTCAGCTTTATAGCTGGGGACCCCAGTTTGTTGACAAGAGCATGACAAGATGGGGCAATGTCTTACCCAAGCCAACTGAACTGTGACTGAAGGAAAGAAAAAAAAAAAGATGATTTCAAGATGCTGCCTTTGCAGTTGGTCGAGCTCCCCACAGCTCCTGCTAATCACTACCAGCGCCTGGGCTGATGTGCTAATACGGACAGCCATGTGCACAGAATGCACCCTCCTGGGGCTGTGAAGAAATGACAGGAGGCTGACATCCACACTGCAGGAGAGGTAGAGAGCAGGCAAGAAGATGGCTCAAGATGGGAACAGCCCTGTGAATGACACTCTCATCATATCGCCCGAGGAGAAGGGAGGCCCAGAAAACACTAGGTGATTAGAGAGTCTTCATCAGGAGGTCACACCCTGTCCTAGCACGGGTGGGAAGGGTGCTAGGACCTCTTTGCCCCAATCTGCATGCAGAATTCGCTCCTTAAAGATCATCAGCGCCAATCCACCGCACACACAACAACCAGCATTCCTAACACGCTTTGCATCTTATCAGATGGCCGGAGAGACTCCTGGCGTTTCGTGCTTCGTGCCACTGGACGAGTGGTCACAGCCCTGAACTGGGAAGCCTAGCTCTAACCTCAGTGGCATTATCCATTGACTATGTGACCATGGGTAATTTAGTATCCTGGGTCCTTACTTTTGCCAGTTGTCAAGAGGGGGCAAAGCATTGTTCACCATGTAGACACGAGTGGAGGTCCAGGTGGAGGGGGATCTATGCCACATTGATTTGGGGCACTCTGAGAAAGGAGTTTTATATCTAAGTGGTGATAACACTAAATGACACTACAGACTGGCCTCGGAGAAGGACCAAGGCTACAACTTAGATAATTCATTCTTTCATATTCTTTCTCTCTCTCTCTCTCTCATTCTCTCTCTCTCTCTCTCTCTCTTTCTCTCTATTTCTCTCTCCCTCTCTCCCTCTCTCTCTCTCCCTCTCTCCCTCTCTCCCTCTCTCCCTCTCCTTCTCTCCCATTCCCTCCCTCCCTCCCTCCTTCCCTCATCCCTCTTGGGTCTACTTGGCTTCCCATCAATGGGTCTCTAATGGGACTCTACTAGTCCACAAACATCCTTGCAAGACACGTTTCTACAGGGTCTATAGCCCTTTCTCCCCCATCTCTTAAGTATACCTATGAATTGTCAATTAAAACTCCTTCCTAAGCTATTATCTCCTGAATCCAGAAGTGCTTTGTAAGAAAGTTAAACCCTTATTGCGAGGCCAACCAGGATGGCGTGCAAAGCCTTCCAGACACATTCCCTACCCCTCCCGAGTTGGGTTTCCTTTGTTGAACAATTCTTTGCTTTTTCCTGGCTTGGAAGCTGGTCCTCCCGTCTAGAGTTCAGAAGCAACAGAGCTCACAGTCCAGGCAGCCTGGAAAGAATTCTTTTCGCTGCATGGCTGCAGGCCAGCATAGGGCCTGAGAACCAACCCCACCAAGAGCCACAGACTCAGCAGGTAAGGGCTAAAAGAATTCAGAAAACAGAAGAGCCAGAGAACGAGGTCCAGCTCTGAGAGTTGTGAGATGTGAAAAAAAAAATCCAATGTGAAGGGAGGCAGAGGACTTGTCTTGGGGCAGCAGGAACTTGATTCAATGCCTAACTCCAAGAGCCACATTTGAGGTAGAGGCCATTCTTACTCTGGTTTGGCAGCAGGTCACCCCAACTTGCCTGTGCCACTAGGTCCCATAGCAAGGCAGAGACAGCCCAGGGTCACCTTCACTTAGGCTTCTTGTACAAAATTCCTTTGTTCTGCATGTTTCCTTGGCTCTAACTGCTACCCTTTAAGGAGAACTTTGCGAGTCACGTAGGGTGCGCTAACATGAAATGAAGATGCAAAGTTTTGTTTTGCGTTGACCTTCCTCTTATATACACATTATAAAGATTTAATGAGAAAAACAATGGATGCACTTGGTAAATGACTACATGTTATTTAGAATTCAAATCTGTCATTACTGTACTGGTGAGAACTCAATGAGAAAGGGGAGTTTCACTCATGGGTGGCAGGCCAGACAACGCTACAGACTGTCCAAGTTACATCCTTCAGGGACACTTTGAATCCCCTTCCTCCCTTTTCAGAGCCTTTCGCCTTCCTGGGCTCTATTCGAGTCCCTCTTCAGTGACGAGGGCTGATTTTCTCTCCTCCTTCCTGCTCCAGTCCCCATCAGTCTGCTCATACGCAGCCGGCTGTGGCCTCCCTTTCATCTGTATGGTTATATAAAAGTTAAGTCTGGCAATGGATCCCCCTTCTCATCAAAGAGGCTACTTCTTGTTTCCTACTGCTGCACTTCTTCTCAGTTCTAGTACTTTCTAGCCCATTCAAGGATGTATCTTAAAGGGGCCGGAGAGCTGGAAATGTAGCTCAATGATAGACCCTTGGTATAAGGTTCTAAACTCCATCTCCAGTATAATAATCAATCAATCAATGCAAGGCCTGAAAACAGAGTGGGTTAGGGCACAAATTTCCTTAGAGGGTATGGCTAATTAGCAATATATAATTCTCTGCATGATAAGACACCTGTACAATATGAGTGTGATGGTTTGATTTGGTAATTCTTGACTATATAGTAGTGCAAAATCTACCTACCTATCTACCTATCTACCTACCTACCTACCTACCTACCTACTTATCTATCTATCTATCTATCTATCTATCTATCTATCTATCTATCTATCTATCTGACATTGTACTTCAAAATTTGATCTTTTCCTAGATTCATAGTATACAGTAAGAAATGCTTGTGATACTAGGTAATGTCAGCAAGCAAAAACTCCTAGAAATGACCCATAAAGTACTGTGGTACTGAGCAATCATGTATGCTATGTTGGATATATTAAATACATTTTCAACTTATAATATTTTCAATTTAAGATGAGTATATTATGAAATAGCTCCCATCATATGTCAGGAAACATTTGTATTTGTAAAGTTTGGCCTCGTCAGGTACTGTTCCCTTTTGATAATGACAAAGTACCTACAAATCTATGAAAGAAGGCTTAAAGCATTAGATAGGATGTGCGGGAAGGGCACTGGAAGTTTCCCAAGAAGTCAGACTTACTTAATGCTTTCTCTCTAGAAGAGTAGATCTGTGGGGCCTTAGAAATGCCGCAGTGCTTTCCACAGCTTTTTCTGAAGGAAAATAGTTTCCAGGATACTAACATATACTGTATTTTAAAAAAAAAAAAAGGTTCTGTAGCCAAGTCAGTTTGTGAAATGCTAGACTAAAGAAGTTAAGGGGTTTCTTTAACTTCAGGGCCTCTCGGAAACTTACATACAGTAATTTTAACATGAAAATTTTTAGATGATAAATGTTAAAAAATGCATTTATTTTTAGAAAATGTTGGTTTTAGAGCATCAGAGAAAGCAGGAAGGGAACCAGACAGGATGCCTGGAATGAAGATGACAGAAGTACATTATGTCCATGTATGGAAATGTCATGATAAATCTCATTATTATGCATAATTGTATAATTGCTATATGCTAACAAGACATTTTTTTAAAAGAAAATGATAATTTTGTCTACCCTCAATATATCTTCAAAGAAGCCGAGGCTTAATGGTGTGGCAATCGGCTTACCATCATTCTGGACTACCATAAGAGGGTAGACTAAGTTCTAGATTTTCTACTCTCCAGGGAGGCATCCGAAATTCTAGTTTTGTGTGTCAGGCTCATAGAGAAATGGCAGAGAAAAGGGACACCTCTACAGAAGTATAAAAATTACATTCACTCAGTGTCAATATTGCCATATTAAAATACTTTCCCTTGACAACTACCATCATACCCTATCCTAAGCTGATTTACATGCAAGATTGGGGTGAAGGGTCACCCTAGCTAATGTTTCTTTCCTACTGTGAGCTAAAGTCAGCATCACTGCTGGTCCTGTTTATCTGGTCCTCTGTCAAAAGACAATCAACCAATCAATGGACTAAGTATAAAGTTCAGGCGACTCTAACATCAAAGAGGGTTTCATCATACAGGAGTAATGACAGATGGCTAACTAGGTCTGGTATTAAAACATCTACCTCTAAACCTTCCACAGGGAGACAAGTCAATGACAGAGATGTGCTGGGCCCATAAGAGAGAAACAGCAAGAGGATGGAAGGCAGCTCTTTTACCTTCTTCTTGGATTTAAAGACGTTACATCTGAAGATATTGCTGGCACCATCTCGAGCGATATAGCTGAAGATTTTTAAGTCTTGGGAGTCATGAGAGACGTAGAAGATCCTGGAGAAAGAGCAACAGAAAGACACACTGAATGTGGCATTCTCATGTCAACAGGAAACCTCTGTCCAAGGGAGGCTGAAGCTGAGCTGTCAAAAGAAGTCCTTTCCCTGTGGGATCAAAAAGCCACTATGCAGGAGGCACTTTCCACAGGCTCTACAAACATGGCTGCCCTCATGAGTGACTTCCGGGTGTACAAGAGCAGCTTTGGTAGGGTGTGGAAACCACATTATTACTGACTTCCTCCAGAGGTGGCAAACCTATTTTGGTAAGTTGTCTGTTGGAAGGAGAAAAAAAATGCTCCCATCTTTTGCCTGAGCAAATAATCTATATTAAACCTAGAGCAATATACACAAGTTTTCTGAGACCTGCTCACATTTATTCCCAAGGAAGTTAATTGGAAAATTAACAATCATGACCGTGTTGGGAAATCAAAGGACATTTGCATTATTATAGATCTCCTGGTGATAGTGATTCCATCTCCCACGCCCTCTACATGAACCAGGTTCCTACATGAAACCTCACGAGTCTTTGAAAACACAAGTAACCAGGTACCATTCCAGCAACAGGGCACTGGGGAACTCCTGAGCTCAAAAGGCTTATGTGTAGATATTGGTGCACAACTAAAATATGCAGAGATAGGAAATCCAGCGGAGTAAGGGACAGAGTATAGTGGAGGTTGCTGTCTTAGGAAAGATGGACAAGCAACGTCACAGGGATATGAAGCCCGAGGTGACATGTTCAATGCAGTCACAGAGATTGCTGGGCAAAATCTGTGCAAAAACTACAGGACGAGGACACAGAAAGAATACAAGCCCCACGGAGCACAGAAGGTGCCAGAAGGGCTTGAAAAAGGACCAGTTGTGGTTCAAGCTAATCTGGTGGCTGGACCCATAGAATCCCCTTAGCCTTCTAAATATACCAAACTGTATCCCTATCAATGGAATAAGCATGCCAACAGCTGAGCCTCAGTTTCTCCTAAGTGTACTCCAGGTCCATGCTGCTATTCCTCTAGACACCCTCCCTCCTGAAGACTCTCAGGTTTCTCACACTCACTGCCTTATACCTGAACTCGCCATCAACCCCCTCCCGTCATTCTCTTCCACCCAGCCTTGACGGCACAGCATCCACTCCAGGTAGAAATTCAGGGAACAGCCTTTTCTGTCTTTTCTCCACCGCTGCCAGTACCCATTCCTCATGATCAACTTCCTCAGGACACCTTCCCAGTTTATCTCTACATTTGATTTTTCTCGTCTTCCCAGTCTGCTTTTGTTCTCAGTCATCTGGATTGTCGTAATATCTTCCTCCCCGCCCTGATGTGTCTCTTTATTTCGTACCTTACCGCCATCCCGTTCTTACAGCACCAGCAGTGATCGTTTCAAAAACATGTTACACTCCACTATTTTTATCCTAAAACCATCTAAAGGCTTCCTCCTGCCCGCAGGACAAAGCCCAAACCCCTTAGCATGGAGGATCTGCCCTGTTGGCATCTCATTCCAGAGTCCTGACTTACCCAGGTCTACAGAGCTAGTCTAATCCCTAGGGACACCCTGGGGATCCTTTAAGACTTGGATCAGAGAAACCTTCTCTTCCCCTCAGTGGTCTGAGCTGCTCAAACCCCTGTGGCTCATTTGTGTCATAACATGTACCACGCTATGACATTTGTACAGAAGCTCTTTGAAGAACTAAGGACCCCACCTTGGCATTCCCAGGGCCAGCACAGTGACTGGCACGTGAGAGACAGGCATTCCCACTGTCATTAATGAGAGCCTATAATGTAGTCTGCTCAGCTACTCTTTATCCCTGCGGGAAGTCAGGCCCAGTTAGTTCAGATGCCTTGCTCATAAAACTCCTTTGATCAAGTTTTTAATTTATTATGTAATAACCCTAAGGACCAAGAACTGGATTGAAAACTGATACAGCAAAGATGAATGTGAACCAGCATGCCAGCAAGACAGTGATGCGGGAGCAGTGTGGAGCTAAGGTAATGTAACCTTAATAGACGAAGGTCCTCTTCAGAGCATCTGGTAACAACCTCTGCATGGAAGCTGCTGCTCCATTTTGGACTGTAGCTTTCTGGCGACCACTCTGCTAGCTGTAGCGGAGTTCATGTCGAAGTGTCATGTGTTGTTATAAAAGGTAAGCAATCTCTATGTAGCCAAAAATAATTATTTGGTTAATACAGGAAACTTTCTAGCAGCAGAACCAAGGACTAAGGAAGTTTCCCACCACAGCTCATTCCTCGGCAAATGACCACGTCTAGAAGGCAGAAGCTCAGCTGTAGACCTCTAGATGCAGAAATACCAAGACCTCATTCTCCATCACCTGGTTTGCTGAAGAACTGTGGACAAAGGGGTGGTCAAAACAGGGGAGGGAGGAGAAATGTATTTCAGGAATTTGCCTCCTCCCCTCTTCTCCCTCTGTCTTTATCTTTATTCTTAAGACTAGGATTGCTCTGAACCTGCTTTCCCAAAGTGTCCTGGTCAGCGTTCTTACCCTTCATCATAATAAGGCTGGGATGCTAAAGTAGTAATGATTCTAAGGCTTGCAAGGCTCTGTTTCCTCTTCAAATGCAAAGATCTCTTGCTTTCCTTTCATTATATGCACAGGATTATAATGGTCACTATTTAAAATAACAGTGAACCTGTACAGAATCTTACATCCATACACTTTCCACTGTGAGTGAGATCTACACAGTATTTTGGATAAACTATATTTGGTATTAATCTTCATGTAGGACTTCAGTAGACAAAACTAATAAAAACCCACAAGACCCACCACCAAGACCTCCCCCTCCCCTTCTTGGACTAATAATCTATAGGCACACCTGTGTTTCTGTTAAGGATGATGGTCATAGAATAAAATAGAATTTCAGATTAAAACATCATCATCATCATCATTATCAACAACAACAACAACAACAAGAAAAACCCAACAATCTTAAGGACAACAGGCTTGAAACCCAACATCTTTGCCAGTCAAGATTTGTCAATGATAGGTAGTTCATCTACCTGGAAATGTTACCTTATGTTGATTGGAAATCTACCACAGGAATTCAGTGAAGGAAAATGGGTACAAACATTGGCCCTAGGGTAGGACAGACTTAGATTTCACAGGCACTGTGGTTGACTGGCTACAAGGATTCCTTGCTTAGCCACATCTCCTCCCTGCTCTGGCTCCTTGCTCTGTAGCTGTGAAGTGGGGCAGGTCACCCTGCTGATCCTCATTCACAGAGGTTAAAGGAGGGATGCAGGGACTAACTTACAAAGAGGTTGATAAGCAGCAGCTGTTCAGACTACATCCATATTTGCCACCGTGGTTCCCTTCTCTGGGACCTTAACTAAACCTTCTCCCCAGCTGGCAATGACTTCAAAACTACATATCCCCAACTACCTCATTTATATTTATTTTGTTAATTCCTTTTTAGAACTAAACATTTCCTCTTCCTTTAGTAGTTCAACCACCCATTTCCAGATCTCTTATTGCTCTGGTTGGATTAAAACTGTGCAAAGAATATGAACTTTGGGGTGAGAAAGATCCAGGATCAAGTCATAGGTCTGCTACTTCCTAGCTGTTGGACTTAGGCAAGACACTTAAATGATACAACCTTGTGTTCCAGCGTCCAAAATAATGACTTCTATCTGGCACTATCTTAAGTATTCACATATGTATACTACATTTAACCTGACGCGTAACACACAATGCATGATTTGCTCAGTAAACAGGAGTACTGCCCTTCCTTGTTAACCTTTTCTGTACATATAGCAATTTGCCATTGACTCCTTGAAATGCAGTTCACAAAACCAAATCCACTTTCATAAAGCCATCTAACATCACAGAGAATATCTTATGATGAATATTTGCTGAGTCTACGAGCTGAACTTTCATCAGAGTATCTCTGTTTTCTCTTTAGTTACAGCTCACACTGTGGTCAACTCACAGCTTCAAAGCTTTGCACATTTGCTGTGAGGCAGGCTTCCGAGCTCATCTGGTACCTGGCTTCTAGGATTGGCTCCTAATGGTCACTGTTTCCTCTTCCAACCTTTCATGGGCCATCTGCTCAACTCCATCTTCCAGATTCTGTCTACGGGTAATGACAAATCCACTCTTTACCATGCTTGGACCTAAATGTCCCCTCTTTAAAAGGCAGGATATTTTCTTATAACCTCATCTATATGCTGCACAAGTTACAAAGACAACCAAATGGTTATTTTGGAATCATGGTCTTCAGGATACAAGGGACTAAAGTCTGGTCACACTGAGAGGAGATGCCTTACTTCCTTGTATATATATGTCTATACATGTCTATACATGTACATATATATGTGTGTATATAAATATAATATATAATATACTATATATTATAAATATTATTTACATATATTATATACTAATATATTTGTATATAATATATCACATGTATATTATATACACATTCTAAATCATATATGTTCTAGTGTTCCTAACATGAAGATCAGTTTTCTACTTGACAGAAGGAGGAAAAAACAGAAGAGAGCCTCCAGAATCACATGAGTAAATTCTTTATAAATCTCTCTGTGTGTGTGTATGTGTGTATACACACATGCACACTCACGCGTGTGTTCTTGTGTGCATGCCTACATATGTATGTGTATACATATATTCATAGACACATACTCATTTTGTTGCCTCTGTTTCCTATAGAACCTTGACTAATAGAGTGACATTCCTCAGTGTGTTAGCATCTTTCCTCTAGTGCCTCTCGTCTTCACTGAGTCCGCTGAGTTTACATGGCTGCACAGAATGTGGAAAGCCTTAAGCTCCCTGCCAGGTTTCCTGTCAGTTCTGTGTTTAGGCTCCCTCCTCCCCATCCCAGACTCAAAGAGAAGCCTCCACCCTCTTCCTGGTCTCGCCTTACCCTCACCCAGGTCTCATCCAGCCATCCCAACCCTGCCATAAGCACAGACCCTGAGGCCAGTGCTCTAGAGGTGCCAAGAGCCTTGGAATAGACTCGGTTCCTTCCCTCAGTCTCCATTCTAAATCTTTGAAATGATAATAGTAGAAAGATTGTTTAGTGTGGCAATAATGTCCGTATTAGACAATGACAAGTAGTGGTAGTCCGTGTTGTACAAATATTTTAAAACTGTGGAAGTAAGCCTAGAAATATCAAATGAAGTACAAAGAAACATTCTCTGCTGTCCCCATATCACTACCTTTAGAGGTAGGACAAGATAGCTCAAATACAGAACTGTATTAGTCTGTTTTTCATTAATATAATGAGATCCCTATGGCGACACAGTCTCGAGGTTGGAAATCTAAACAGCACAGTATATGATCTGGTAAGGGGTCCCCTCTGGCTGCATGACCAGAGTAGAAAAGATGCGTACCTCTGCATGTCTTCTGGTCTCTCTCCCTCTCCTTATCAAGCACCTTATGAACTTTATGCTAAGGGGTTCTACCCTCTTGATCTGATCTGACCTAATCTAATCATTTTCTAAAACCCCATCCCTAAACATTATTGACAGTTAAGTTTTCAATCAATAACACTAATGCAGTATTTTAGAGATCAAACCTCTGCTAGAGTTTGGGGTGGGTTGAGTCAATGACAAATCTCATTCAGGTCAACAGAGACTTTTCTCTTGAGGTTCTGTAAGACATGGGCACTCCCAACTCAGAAAGGCATCCCATAGGACAGAGGAGAATGAAAGCCCAGGGGAAGAAATAAGAGATAACATAACCTATAGTTGGTGGAGACATAATCAAGTCATCTTCTTAAGGGAAATCTCAGGGACAAGTAAGTATGAGGTGAAACACTGCAAACCAGAAAACAGCTCCAGACCAGGTGGGTGATGTTTGACTATGACGAGGGAGATCCTTACAACTGGACGCTCAACTATGACTAGGGGGATCCTTACAGCTTGACTCTTAACTATGAAGAGGGGGATGATCCTTACAGGTTGGCTCTGAACTCAGGAGCAACAACTCCTTAAACATCTCAGAGGAGTTTGGCGACCCATCCTCCAATTGGATGTGCTATCCTTGGAAGACCCTGGAAAGAGTTCGGAACAGGTGCTGGGTGGAAGAGGGGCCAGCATGCCCTGTGCTTTGCCAACAGAACATACAGAGAATCTGCAGGAAGGAACACAGCCCTCACCCCCACCCTCAGACACTGCCTGGATACGGGCTGTCTTTTTCTCTTCCCACACAGTGTTACAGCGTCAGTACACTTCCAGATGCCCGCCCTGGGTTGTCTCACACTCTCTCCCATGCCGCTTATTAATTGTTAGCCTAATCTTAGGATAACATTGACCTTCCTCTGCATTGATCATTTTTCTCTCTTATCACTGGCTTGGTCTGCTTATCTTTTTCCTTCTCCTGGACTTTAATGGTGCTCATTATCATTTTGGCTGCTTTTCTTTCATTAGCAGTTACTTTCATTTCCATCGTTTTCATCCCTTGTGCTCAAAACAGAAGCAGGATTTCCTCAGATTTTGCTTTCTCGGGGCTGCTATTTGGCATGAAGTGTGTGTGTGTGTGGGGGGGATGCGGGGAGAAGGGGATCAACCCCAGCAATGACACCCACAAGTTCCTCATAGAATTTTCATAGGATATTGTGACATTGTCACCTGCTACAGTATCCTGTAGAAGGAAGTCTCACATCCCAGACCTGGAAGAAACTTTTGGCAGACAGGCTCATTTTCCTTAGTTGCCTTAACCGCAGGCATAGAAATGCAAACCCAGAGATGGTTTATAAGGTCCCCTCAAGGAATAAATAGATAAGCATCTCTGCTACTGTTGCAAAATATCTACTGTGCACTGAGAGAAAGAAATAAACACTCTACCGAGTTTTCAAAATCTACAGAGAGCAGACAAATGTACACTTACCTTTTGAAAGTCTAGTTAAGGCACCCTCGTGGCCAATCTCTGCAGTCACTTTATGTTTTAATTTCACAGCTGTTAACAAGTTCTTTCTTATGTCTCCCTAACATCTCCCCTGCTTTGCTTGAATCAACCACAAAGCATCACACAGCCCTTCCCAAATGCCAAGTGCATGATAAGTTAATTTCTTCTTGTTCTGTACTTGACAAGCAGACAGAAAGAAGAAGAAAGAAAAAGAGCCAGCATCTCTTTAAAAAAAAAAAAAACAAAACCATACAAAAATCCTCTTCGTATACTTCAAAGCTTTCGCCCTTCTCCAACACTTAGCGTGTCTTAAAAATAACTTCACCTGCTGTTGGCTGTCAAGACCCAAATCCACTTATACAACCTACCAGTTCTCTTTCCTCTAAGGCAGTGTTAGCATTTGCATATGCAGCATCTCCCAAAGGCTCAGGTGTTGGAGGCCTGGTCCTGAGGTGACTTGATCATGAGAGCCCGAACCGTGTCAAGAATCATCTACTCATAGTCGCTAAATATTACTATATGTATGTTATGTTATAGGATCCATAAATAGATAACCTTGTGAGGAGATGACAAAAATGTAGAGGTTGAACCTAGCTGGAAGAAGTAGGTCTTGGGGGACATGCCCCGGAAGGAAACCCCACCCCCAGTCCCTTCCTCTTCTTTCTTTCCTCCCTCCCTCCCTCTCTCCCCATGCCCCCTTTCCTTGCTTCCTGGCTGCCATAAAGGGAGAAGCCATTCACTATGCCCTTCTGACTTACTGTCCTGCTTTTCCACAGTCCGAAAAGCAATGTCGCCAGTTGACCTTGAACAGAAAGCTTGGCCATAGTTATCTTTCTCAAGTATTTTATCCCAAAGACAAAAAGCCAATGCAGTCTTCACCCCGAGCTTGCTCATATCTGCCTGGGGTAATCCTTGCTTTCTCTATACATCTCAGGGCGCTCACGCTTCTTCAAGACTCTTGTTTAGGAACAAGATTTCCGGCCAGAACCAGAAGGCGGAGAGAAAACCAGAAGCTCTACTCTGACTGGCACACGTTGAAGGCCCTTGCCGATAAAATGGCAGACTCCTCTCCATTCCTTGTGACAGTTTTCCCTCTTGTGGGCAAGACGGTGAACACAGCCCCTCAAGCATCCCATGGAGAGAGGCAGCAGTGATAGATTCCCAGTGAAAATCGTACACACAGGTGTATGTACCTTTGCCCTTTGGCTCCCCATACGTACATGGAGACTCCCATGTTGTAGAGAAATCACAGAACGAACAGAACAGCCGCATGCATCACAGCTGCTCTACCACTTAAAGCTAAGGAACACTGAGACTCGGTCATTTCCATTGCAAAATGGTGCATGTGGGGGGAGGCCCATCGTATTATTAAGAGAATTATAAGGTGTTTGTAGCATGTTTTTTCTCTTTTCTCGCTACTTTGTGGGTTCTTCATGGGTTCCCCTAACCATCCCCTAACATCTTCTCTGGCTCAGCTCAGAGTCTCCTGACTCAAATGCCTTCTCCTCTCCCACCCTCCTCAATCTTTCTTCTGCACCAACCATCTTCTCTGACCTGGCTCTCTGACCCTACTCTTCTCTCTCCTGGACCCTATTCTTCTGCCGCACAGGCCCTTCTCCTCCTGCCTAGTCTCTGCAGGCTTTTCAGATCTCCTTCTGTTCCCAGAAATCTAAGCAGCAACCGACACTGGAGGTCACAAGGTCAAGCAGTTCTAATGGCTAAGCATTCCCAAGGGGCCAGTCAACTAGCAACGGGGGAGCCCCCAGGGCCAGGCGCACAAAGTAAATCACATTACAGCTGTGACTGGCACCTGAGACAGGGTTCTGAAAGCAACCGCATTACTTGAAAACTCTGAGGAAAATTAACAGGGAATTATTGATAAAGGGCAGGGCAGGGTAGAGGGGCATCCCTGAGGACAGAGCAGGTCCCCCGGGGAATCCTCAGCACCCCAAGATCTAGAGAGACAGGATGATGAGAATTTTCAGAACCTAGAGAGAGCAAGAAGTCCATAATGAATTCATAAGAGGTAGTCTCTCTAGGCAGGGAACACGGTAGGAAGGTCTGGTGGCGACCATGGAAAGCTGTCAATCACAGAAACAGAAGGGAACTATCCTTATAGTAGGCACTGAATGTGGAGAGGCGCAGAGTCATGAGAGGCAGCCCATGAGATGCAGGAAGCACCAGGGCATGCCAAGGATGGGTGGGTAGGAGCTGGACGAGAAGGTTGTCGGGGCTGATAGTGGTGAAACCAGCTGAGTAAATCAGCTTACCTCAGGAACTGAGGGAGCTGGTGGGGTTCTGAGGAGGGTAATGGGGTAGCTGAAGTCAGTATGATAAGCGGCTTGGAGGATAGTAACCAAAGGCTTGCTACTAGAGGCTGCTGCAGCATGGGGTGTGTGGGCACACAGCATAGCAAGAGTCGGGACGGGGGCTTGCCAGGTGGACAGGCTACGTGGATCCTCTTCTCCCATTCCAATCCTAGCAAAGATTACTAAGGGAATCCCATTAACAGTCTCTGTCTATGTAGAGAGTAGAAGAGGGGTCAGCAGAGGAAAGGCTAGGAGAGCTGGGAAGGAGCCAGACAGAGAGTATCACAAGAGCAATGGATTCAAGGAAGCTTCAGGAGGACTGAAGGAAGGGCCACATCAAGTGTTGCTCGGAGATCACAGGGGGTGCGGATGGAAAGAGACTTAACGTCAACATCAATGGAGACATTAGCCAAGTGTGGTCTCAGTGCAGAAACTTGGGAGACCCAATTAGAAGGAGCCGAAAAGCTCAAGAGGGTTTCAGAGAGATAGGCAGGAAATGCAATTAGTTAAGAAGCTTAGCAGCAACACGGCAAGACAGGTTGAGGAGCATCTTTCTTTAAGAGGGTGTTAACAGGAAGAAAGAAAGAAAAAAAGAAAGAGAGAGAGAGAGGAGGGAAGGAAGAAGAAAGAGGAAGGGAGAGGGGTGAGTGTGTGTGTGTGTGTGTGTGTGTGTGTGTGAGAGAGAGAGAGAGAGAGAGAGAGAGAGAGAGAGAGAGAAAAGAGAGGAGAGATGAGTTTGAACAACAGCTCAGTAGGTAAAGGGTTTGAACCTGAGTTCAATCCCAAAAATAGACATAAAAGATGCCAGGTGCACATACAGACACACAGACACAGGAAGAGAGAGAGAGAGAGGTGGCAGGGGTAGGGGGAGAGAAAGACAGGAGAGAGAGTGAGAGGGCAAGAGAGGGAGAGAGAATGAGAGAGACAGACAGAGAGCCAGAATCAGACAGAAGCAATAGAAAGTAGTCTCAGGACTCGGGCAGATGATTGCTCACATTTCAGAGAGGCAGCCGAAGACAGGATCCCAAGTGGGGGATTCACTTCAAATTCCAGAGGACAACCTGCCACTAGGGTGGGCGCTGGCCCCTCCCACCCTCGCCTTGATTCCTTCTCCCTTCCTCAGGTTGTTCTTTGGCAGCCTTTGAAGCAGCCAGGCTTTTCCCTGCCAGGGAGCTGGAGCTGTTTGAGGTGGAAATCTGAGTGGGGCTGGTGGAAGGAGGAGGTCAGCACGGGTTTGAGGATCTTGTCCTGATCAAAGCCAAGGATGAAATAATTGCCCGGGTCTGCATCTCACCTGTCCGTTACTGGGGTGACTTTTCTGAAGGGGACAAGAACTAGCAGAACGAAGACCCGGGTCACAAGGAAAAAGCTTGCAGAATCAGAAACATTTTGCTGCTGTCTTCCAGCAGAGATGCAGGTTGGTTTATTCTGCCACTGGACTCTTGAGGAATGGGGCTTATGTAAACATGGGGGCTGGATACACCGGGAGGCCAGGCGCCAGGCGCCAAGGGCTCTCATGGGACCTGGCTTCTTAGCACTTGGAGTTTCGCTTTTCCATTTAGCTTGTCAAATTCTTCTTCATGAACCAAGGTGTCTGACAGGCTTAATTATTTCCTTAGGGGCTTTGTCTTTCCTTCAGTGAACAAAGGCAACTGGGAAGATTCGGGCTTAGCTCTTATCCTAATAAAATTCTTACACATCCACACATTCACGCATGTGCATACACCAAGGCTTGGGTATGACAGCAGGCCGACCAGACACTGCCCTACTATTTGGATGGGGGCTCCAAGTTTAGGAAGAAACCTACCTGTGGCTTCTCCCATCTTCAAAGGTTAATCATGTGCTAACAGTAGCCAATGATCCTATGTACACATCATAGCTATTGGGAGCTGTCGTTTGGGAGAGGGACTTTCTACTTATCCCCTCCAAAAGAAAATATTTTAGGGGGGCCTAGTGGTTTGCATGATCTCATCATCTCACCTACTCTTTGAATGTCACGAATTATCACTGAAACTAACAAATAGGACAGGAGGTGGAATCAGAGGCCGAGGTAATATGCAATTAGGCAAAATGATAACTGTGCAGTCACAGCCCTTAGCTAGGCATCCTCCGCCAGCTGCAGGAAGAAGGGTGGACCCTTTTCAAAGGCAGCCTCCCTGGTGGTGAATCCCACAGCGGTTAGAGGTGCTGGGCTCTCTGAGAGACAGTGAATGCGATCATCTGACTCCCGTTTCTCCATACTCTTCAAAGTAATAGTGAGTCAACAGCTTGTTTTCTGTTAGGATATATATCCTCATGTACTAATGTTACTATGTTAGTTGTTTTGTTAACGTTGTTTCCCGTTCCAAACACTTTCACACGGGGGAGGCATCCCCCATTCAGGGAATGGTTGTATAGGTTGATTGGTCAGTTCATTTGTTTATTCAATCTTAGACCTCTGTTTGCAGAAGGTTCATTCCTACTCCTGGGGAATTTTGTAAAGATTCAAGAAGAAATCAATTAAACTGAACAACTATGCATTGAGCGCTACTATGCGTAAGACAGGGATCAGGGAGTCCTGTTGATTAGTAAGTTGAGGTTCCATTTCCCTACAATTTAATTTTAGTTATTACTGGAGCAGTGCAGGGTGGGGTGAGAAGAGGGAGGGAGGGAGAGGAAGAGGAAGGGTATGTGCCTGTGACAGTGCATGTGTAGAGGTCAGATGACAATTTCGTGAGTTATATCTCCCACCACTCTTACGTGGGTCCTGGGGATTGAACGCAGGTCTTTAGGTTTATACAGCAAGTGTTCTTGCTCACTGAGCTATCTTGCTGGCCCTCATATATAGTCCCTACTAAAATATACTGGACAGATAAATAATTATTACTGATTATCTTAAGGGCTATACAGAATTATGGGCCAAAGAAAGAACAGACAAGGGATGCGACTGCATGCTTACAATGTCAGCACTCAGGAGGCTGAAGCAGGAGGATTGCTGTAGAGTTTGAAGCCATCCTGAGATACATAGCAAGTAACAAGCCAGCCAAGACTATATAGAAAGATCCTGTTCAAATGTATAATATACACTTATTATATTATATATTCATATACATAATATTATATATATTTGTACAATGTCATATATAAATATATACAAATATATAATATTATATATATTATATAATGTATATATATTTAAAAACCCACAAAGCAAAGGAAAGGATAACAGACTTCCACTCTGAAGGTAGGGATGAAATCAGGAATTCCCATTGGGTGTTGATATTTAAAAGAAATCTTGAAAGATGAATAAGAATCTGACAGGCAGAAATGTTAAACTAAACACAGAGCATACTTAATTAATCATAGTTTGATCCTGACTGCTGCCAGCAACTTAGAAAATCTCAAAGTGTTTTGATAAAGGACATAGGCCTTACAGGTCAGCCAACTCTTATTCATCCATCTCCTCTCTACATCATCCCACTTCCTATTCATCCAATCCTTTTCATCTCATCTAATTATGCCATCCCATTATCCCATCTTATCATCCCATCCCACCCCACCCCATCAGTCCATCCCATCACCCCATCCCATCATCCTCCATCATGTCCCATCCCATCATTTCATCCCATAATCCTATCCCATTCCATGCATCCATCCCATCCCACTCCATCATTTTATCCCATCCCATTATATGATCCCATCCCATTCCATCTTCCCATTCCATTCCATCCCATCCCATTCCATCATCCCATTCCATTCCATCCCATCATCCCATCCCATCCCATCCCATCCCATCATCCCATTCCATTCTATCACACCATCCTTTCCCATCCCATCATCCCATCCCATCCCATCATCCTCCATCATGTCCCATCTCACCCCTTCCCCCAATCCTTGAATTCTATATATAATTCTTCCAGTTTGAAGGACTACCTGAAAGAAAACCCAGAATCAAAATCTGGCTTAGCTCCCATCTGTGGTAAGACACAAGAAAGAGCCCACAGAGAGCTTACCATCAGGCCAGAAAACAGGGTACTGCAATAGTGTCTAGGCTGGTTTTCAAAGCCTGGTGTCTTACATGGCCTCTGTGGGCTAAGCAATGACCCTGCCTATTGCCACCCTAGAAGTTGTCTATTAATACTAAAGATCTGTCAGCTACAAACTACATCACCACATCAAGGGCAATCTTTATTTAAGGCTGGTTCCACGATTGCCCTTCCCATGAGTCTCTTGAAGACAGCTAGCCTTACCACTGTACTACCAATATATTGCCTGTTTCTTACACTGCTGTGTATGCTAACTGCCTCACAAACCAGAATGTTCCACAGACACTGAGAATGCCACAAGGGCTACCCTCTTTGCAAAGCTACTCTTTTAAAGCTATTTGAAACTCACTAATGTAAGACTGTTTTGTTTTTGAATAACAAAATTCCATTATATCTAAGAAGCTATAAATGGCTCCTGGACTGGTAAAGTAAAATCCATCATCGTTTAAGCAATTAAATTATTAAGAAAACTCGACAGTTTTGATCTTTCTCTTTTGCTTACCATCTCTTATTTAGCCTCAGAAGGTAGAAGGGCTGATGGCAAATCTTTGCTTTAAAAGTGGCTTTTTAAAGATGGTACCCAATGTTTCATGGCATGAAAGGATTGTAGGTTCACAAATTTTCTTAAAATAGTAGCTTACATCTGTAATCCCAGCACTTAGAAGGCTGAGGGCAAGAGAATGGCTGGGAATATACAAGGGCAGTCTTTCCCCAGCTTTAATCAGATTTTCAGAGATCCTTGATATCCTAGCGAGGGTTAAGACCACTCAATGGCCTTATAGGCCAATGCCTGCCAGGCAGCAGGGACGGAGGGGTTTTCCTTCGCACACACTTTCCCATCTGAGAGTCTTCAGGGCCCTACACAAACTCTAAATCAATTCTCTCTGCATATTTAAGAAGGAGAAAAGTGAAGCTCTGAGTAATGAAAGGCACTTCCTTGCAGAACTGGGTCTAGTCTTGCTTCCCAGGTCCCTGCTTCTTCCTCCATAGGGTAATCCTCTCCCTGGAAGACAATGTTAATTATGTGATATTACCCAAACCTGGCCTAATTGGATTTCTCATCATTAGTGTAAAAGATGCCCTATAAGGCCAGGCCCAGAGAGGATGCTGAGTCTGCCTCTCTACACTCAGCAGTGAGCTTTGGACCACTCTTGGGCTGGGCTTTCCTCAACCAAAATGAATAATGGACAAAGCCGCTGTGGTGATTTGAATGAGAATGGTTCCTACAGGCTCATGTATTTGAATGTTTAGTTCCCGTTTGGTAGAACTGTTTCTCGGAAGTGCAAAATCCCACACCAGTCCCAGTCTCACACTCTCTGACTGCTGCCCCTGAATCAGGATGTAAGTAAGCTCTTGGCTACTGCCCCAGCGTCATGTCTGCCATCATGCTCTCTGCCATAATAATGATGGACTAAACCTCTGAAACGGTAAGCCAGCCCCCCCGCCCCCCCAAATGACATGCTTCCTTCTATAAGGTGTCTTGGTCATGGTGTCTCTTCACAGTAACAGAACACTGACTAACACATCCACCAAGAGAAGAAATAAGCTTAATGGCCTTTCTGATCCAAGCCACTTAAGGATTTTACTTATGAATTCACTTATTTTGATGGTGTTAGGGATCCAACACAGGATCTTTGTAATTTTTTTGGTTTTAGATTTGTTTTATGTGTGTTTTGCCTGCATAATGTTTTGCTTGCATGTCTCTATATATGTATATTACATGTATGCCTGGTATGTGCAGAGGTCACAAGAGGGCACTGGATCTCCCAAATGGCTGTGAGCTACCATGTGGGTACTGGTATGGACTCAGGTTCTCTACAAATACAGTAAGTGCTCTTATCCTCTGAGTAACACAGGATCTTGTATACATTAGCCCCATTTCTGAGCTAGGTCCTCAGCCCTGAAAGAATGTTTTAGCACAGCAAAGGAGAAGATCTAGCCTACCCTACCTTTGTTATCCGGTAACACTGAATACCTATTGTAAACTAAGGATCTTTCCAGGTAGTAGAGATACAACAGTAGACAAAACAGGTGTTCTCCCTGCCTTCACAGCACTTAACGCTAAGAAGATGACATAAAGTTCTATCCTTTGATCAGGAGTGAATTTTCAATCAAGTGGGACTGATTTCAATCAACTGGTCTGTTCATGACAAGAACAGCTCACAGGTGGATGTGTGTCTGCTGCTCTCATCTGTATTATCCAGCCATGGATATTTCCTATTATAGTCAGGTTACTAGGCATTCTTTCCTGTGTCCATCTTGTTGACATCAGAGTCCATCCACTTACAGTATACTCCAAGGTAGGTTGGATTTCTTACAATGCTACTTTCACTTTGGCACATTCAGAGCCAAACCCACCATGGGAAAAATTGCAATGCAAAAATTATACCGAACTCTGAAAAACTACAGAGTATTGATATACTTGCAAATACATCATCCTAAACAAGGAGATAAGATGGATACAACATAAGTTACTGATGACAGAGCAAGTATTAATAGTTTCTCCCTTAGAAAATTATTACTTTATACAAGTATATATTATCTGGTCAATTAGAAAACTTGTTTGAGGGCTGGCCAAATGGCTCAGCAAGTGTCTTAGTTCACTTTCTACTACTGAGACAAAACATCGTGACCAAAAGTAACTTGAGGAACAAAGAGTTTACTTCAGCTCAGGAAGTCAAGGCAAGAGCTTGAGGCAGGAACTGAAATGGGGGTCAAGGAGGGATGCTGCTGACTGGCTTGGCCCATTGGTTTGCTCAGCCTGTTTTTTATACAACTCAGAACCACCTGCCCATTAGGAGCTTGGCTTTACCACATCAACCATTAATCAAGAAAATGCTCATAAGTTTGTCTAGAGGCCAATCTGATAGAGGCAATTTTGGAATTGTGATTCCGTCTCCACAAAGAGGCCTAGGTTTGTGTCAAGCTGGCCGACACCAACCAGTATAGCACTTTCTGTGCAAGGCCTGGTGACTGGAGTTTGAGCCCAGGAACCCACATCAAAGCAGAGAGAACCAACTCCACAAAACTGTGCCCTGACTTCCATGTATGTCCCATCCACATACATACATGTACATCTACTCAATGACAAATTAATGTAAAGAGAACTTAGGTTTGCATCTTATTTCCCTAAACATCTGCTCCATCATAGGAGCAGAAGCCAGAATGAAAGCCTTGGATAGGGGCTGAGTCCTTTAGTTTTTACATTCCCATTGATTTCTACAGAGTGGCATATACTAACATCAGAAAAGAGGGGATGAAAGCAAAGGAAGAAAGAGGAAAAGAAAGGTCAATAGAGCATGAGGCTGCAGTATATGATTTATAAGTCATTAATCCTTGCTGGAAACTCAGTGTCCATTCTAGGCATTCACTGAGACTCACTACGCACCAATGAAATACTGGGGACCTTTTCTGCTCTAAGAAGAGGAATAAAGACTTAATACAGAACTTGCCCATCAAAGAATGTAAAGACTGCCCATAGCTCTATAGCAATGAGAACAAAGGGAGGAGAGATAAACTAACAGAACTAAAAGATAAGCAAGAGAAGCGTGTGGCCGGGATGTAGCTGAAATGATGCCGAAAACCCTTGGAGAAATGCCTGTGTATTTTTGATGCCCGAGGAAAATATACAATGAGCACAAAAGGAGCTGTTTTTATAAAGGCTATCTGAAGTACTAAGTGTAAGACAACTGGGTTCTGATGAAGATAGGACCATGACATTGGGAAGGGAGAAGGGTTGACAGAGGACATACTCTTCCATGAGATCATCAGGACTAAAGGGTGGCTATTTCAGGGCAGGGGACAGCTGAACATATATGAAGAGAGGCAGAGACCCCATTGAGACAGAGCAAAGGAGAACGAACAGCAGCTGAAGCTGAGCACAAAAGGAAGGTGCATCCAGGACAGGCACACTGGCAGTCGTATGAGGATGCTCAAAGGCCCAGGAGGAAAGCCCCAGAATCTCACAGAGGAAGGAGTCTCCCAAGGCAATGAGGATGTAGCATTGACAAGCAGGAGGTGACAGGGGTTAGGGCATTGGTGAGGGGGATTTCTCCCAGAGTGAACAAGGCATCCCAGAGCAGCCCTGGGAGGTAACAGACGCCAGACAGAATGAATGCTCTCCCCCTCTCCTTGTCAGTTCTTTTCATAATGTTCTCCATGCAGAAAATTGGGTGAGTTATTCTTGCTCATGCATATGTATGAGACACTGTAAAGGAAAGTTCTCAAAGCTGGAAGAAATAAAAACATCAAGTCTTCATGAAGCATTACTCATGGTTGGAGTGACAGAACAATTATCTTTGTCAAATGAGCTGTCCAGAAACACCATAGGAGAGTTAGGGAGAAAGCCCTAGGCTGGGCTGCCTTCATGCTGCCGAGATGGGGTTTTCCAGCTTAGCTGGGGTTCCATAAGAAGCCAGATGAGAGGAGATAAGAGCTGGAGGTGGGAGAAGTGCTCATCCAAACAGTCCAGGAAGCCACAGGTAACCACCCTGTCACTTAGGAGATGTCATAAGCAAGGGCTGGTTCAAGCTCCAAGTCTATACCTTCTTCCATGACCTTTTATAAACTTTCATAAGCTTGGGTTCTATCTAGAGCACATCATGAATTGAGAGCAGGGTTTGAGTTGTGAAATTGTGGTGGTTTGGAAGAAGGTGCTATGGTTTGGCTGTGCCCTTAATAGTTCATATATAAAGGCATGGTTCTTAGTAGGACGCTACTGGTTGGTGATGGAATCTTTGAGAAATGGAGTCTTTAAAGAGGCTCCTTAGGTCACTGGCGATGATCCTCACCCATATTCTCTTTATTTATGCTCCCTGGCTCAAGATGTGACCAGTGACTCCAGTGTGTGCCTCAGTCATAAGCAACCTCCACTAGAGGTTGAAACCAATGAAGCCATCTGAAATATACTTCATCTCACTGTGTAAGGAACCTGGGCTGAGTATTTGCTATTGTGACTGAGATTTGACTAGTGCAGAAAGGATGAGTGGTGGTTTGAATAGGGATAGCCCCCATAGACTCATGTGTTTGAATGCTTGGCCCATAGAGAGTGGCAATATTAGGAGGTGTGGCCTTGTTAGAGTAGGTGTAGCCTTGTTGGAGAAAGTGTGTCACTGTAGGGGGTAAGCTTTGAGGTCTCCTATGCTCAAGCTACACCCAGTGTGGTACACAGTCTCCTTCTGCTGCTTGTGGATCAAGACGTAGAACTCTCAGTTCCTTCTCTAGCATCATGTCTGCCTGCATGCTGCCATGCTTCCCACCATGATGATAATGGACTAAACCTCTGAAACTGTAAGCCAGCCCCAATGAAATGTTTCGCTTTATAAGAGTTGCTCTGGTCATGCTGTCTATTCAGAGCAATAAAAACCCTAATTAAGACAGGATACCATGGAGCAGAATCACCCTTGACTCTAGAGGCATAGTATAAAATTCTGAGAGTGTCAAGGGCACTGAAAAATGTTTTGCTTTGGCTTCATAAAACAACAGACTAACTAACGATTAGTGCTTCTACTGCCTCTCATAATGGCATGATCCTACCTTAAAGATCTCAGTTCAGAGTTGTGTGTAATTACACGCCTAAAAATAGTTAATGTTCCAAAGCTTTACATGCTTTCCAGACTGCCAATCTCTGTCCCCTAGGAGCCGTTCCTCCTCCCTTTAGTGAGGATGTTACCACTTCTTCTCCTTAAAATAGATGTCTGCTTCACCTTATCATTAAGTTCCAATTCATCACATCACGATTCCTTTTGCCTCTGCCAAATGACTGAAAGGTTCTATCCACACCCTTCACTGAAGCAGCTCTTTGTACCACCCACCCAGATACCCTCACATCTTCTTCTTCTTCTTCTTCTTTTTTTTTTCTGTCTCCACTCTCCTTGATCCAAACTCCTCATCCTTGCTCTAGGATGGGTGCTCTCTCCTCACCTATTTCTCAGCTTCTCTACAAAAGTTACCTAGGACTTTTTCCTGCTTGATTTTTCATAATTAAAATGTTTTAAGGAGTTCTTGCTAAGCTTACAGGTGCTCTAGTTTCTTGTCTGTTCCTGCAATAAAATACAGTAACCAAGGGCAACTGAGGTGAGAAGGGATGGATCTGACTTATAACTCCAAGTGACATCCAGTACTTTAAGAAGCCACAGTGGCAAGAGTTTGAATCAATTGGTCACATCACAACCACAGTCAAGCACTGGGAGACAAATACAGTCATGGTGATTATTTGCTATTTATCTATCGTTTTCTACTCTTACAGAGATCAAAACCCCAAGCCTAGGGCATGAGGCTGCCTACAGTGGGCTGGTTCTTCACACACGAATTATCAAAACCATTCCTCACCGACATACCCACAGGCAAATCAAGTCATTCAAGACTTGCTCCTTTTGACAATCTAGATTTGCCAAATTGATTGTCAACTCAACACAAACTATAGCCATTTGGGAAGGGGAACCTCACTTATAAGAAAATATCCCCAAAAGACTGGCCTGTGGACAACACTTGGTTGCATTTTCTTTATTGAAGATAGATGTGGGAGGGCCTAGTTCACTATGGGCAGTGCAACCCTGGGGCTGGTGGTCCTCAGTGCTATAGGAAGGCAGACTGAAGGATCCATGAAGAATAAGCCAGTGTCTTCAGTAATAGGGTCTTATCAAACAATTCTGGTGGGCGATCCAAAACAGTAGAAACTGCCTGTTTTGTTTTGGGGACTTCGGTTCTGTTCCTAGAACTTTGGCTAATACAATTAACATATGACATACATTAGTTAAATACATAATAGTGAGTTTTATAAGATTACGACATTTAAATACAAGGATGTGATGGATTCTTATTGTATTCACACATATTCCCATTATTCTTTCTTGTTCCTCTCCTCCTCCCCAATCCCCTCCTCTTCCCCTAAACCCCTCCTCCATCCCAATCCCTTTCTCCTCCTTTCCCTCCTCCTTCTTTTCCTTCCCCTCCCCAATCTCCTTCTCTCTCCTTCTCCTTTTTTTTTTTTTTACTAACCCCATTCTTCTGTTTACATGCCATTTATTTGTTTGCTTTTGTGAATCAGAGACGTTCTCTAGGGTTATTATAGGTACATGAGTAAGAGTTTGTTTTCAGGAGCATGCACATCTTACCAGTGGCTACAACACACTGAAGAAAATGTCTCTTTCTGATCAACCATTATCTACATATAAATCTCCAATAAGGGTTGGGACCCTGGGATGGTTAATTTCAATTATTACTTTTGTTTGTTCGTTCATTTGTTTGTTTTAGGACATGGTTTCTCAGTGTAGCCTTGGCTGTCCTGGAACTCATTCTGTAGACCACACTGGCCTCAAACTCAGAGACCTGCCTGCCTCTGCCTCCCCAGTGCTGGGATTAAAGGAGGAGGAAGACATGCACCGTCAGCACCCGGCTTTCAGGTGTCAGTTTGATCAGATCCAGAACCATCTGAGAAATGAACCCTTAAGCATGGCAGTGGAGGATCATTTTGATTAGGTTACTTGGGGTGGGAAGACTTGGCTACTGTAGGGAACACCATATCCCTGGCTCAGAAAACCCTAAATACTGCATGCAAAGGAATTCAGGTCAGCCAATGTATTCAGCACTCTCTGGCTTTGGACAGCTGCCATGGGGTCCTGCTGTTGTAATTTCTTTGCCATGATGGATTGTATCCTTAAACTGTGATCAACGCTGGAAGGTGTTCGCCCTGACTCCAAATTACTACAGCAACTGGTTGGATAGGAATCCCGATTCTGAGAAGTGTCTGGAAACCAGTGGGGAACAAATAGACCTGGTTTGGTGACTTAAAGAACTGGAGAATTACTGGTTAGCTTCCTGGAGGCTTTCAGTCATGACAAAGTGACTAATGCTAGTCACTTTGTCTAGCATTACCAAAAAAAAAAAAAAAAAAAAAAAAAAAAAAAAAAAAAAAAAAAGAGGGAGGTGTTCAGTGTCTAGTAGCCAAGAATCAATACCACAGGGACTGATGTGTCAAGCGTGTTAACTCCCTCAGACGTAAGAGATTAGGAGCTGATGCCCAGGCAGTCACACTAAAACTCAAAGGCAACGGCTTTCACAGTGTGAGATAAGTAAGCACACAATGGACCTTATTTTTATCCTAGGAACTATGTCATTGGAAGACAGGAAGAATAAGCAACTTCATGATGGAAGTGAAGTCCAAAGTTATCAAGGAGTTAAAGACAAAACAAAACAACAACAACCAAAACCCTCGCACGCTTCGCTTTTCAGGCCTATCTCTGTCTCATTCCATGGCTTCATGTGCGACTCGGGAGCGAGTGTCCTCATGAAGCAGCGCTCGCAGGAAGCCAGGAAGGAGAGGCTACCAGGGTCTGCGGTAGAAATCTGTAGTGACTGACCTCCACAAGCCAGCCATTTGTGTCCCAAGATCTTCTTCCCTCAAAATCCCCCCTTTGAGGTTATCCGTAGGAGAAACTGGTGGGAAATTTGGTGAGAGGGAGTGAAAGAGCAGCCACCATCATCCTCTGGAGATGAATGGTGAGAGAGACAGGAGAATGGCATCATGGTTTTCTCGAGTTGGTTCTTGGAGTTTGTCCTCACTGCTGTGCACTCTGTATCCAGCTCTCCTGCACAACCGCCAAATCTGCTCAACGGCAGTGGGCCAAGGTCCGACATCAGAAGCTTTCCTACAAGCTTAAAGGCATCGCCGCCATGAAGAGCCACAGCCTCCCACAGACGCTGCACTTGGCCCCTCTGCAGTGGAGATCGAGCAGACGCTAGCTCAGGCTCATAGCTGTTCCTAGATATGCTGACTCACGACCCACGGAAGGCAAGGCTGAGGAAAGATTTGGCTCTGACCACTTCTGGACTTTCTAGTTGCAACTCCCACCCAACCTCTGTAAGTCTAAATTCCACAGCAAAGCCCTTACCACATACTCCCGTACTCATCCTGGGGCTCTCACTGAACCCTGAGTCTCAAAAATTCAAAAACCAAGCAGACTCAAATGAACTGTAGTTACCACTGATATGCAGACATGGTATCTTCATTTCTGTACTTAGGCTAAGAAAAATAACACTGCAGAACATGTAAAATAGAATTCAAAGCAATTACTGTAAATATTCTTAAAAGACTAGGAAACACCACAAGCTAAGGCCTGACACAGTTAGTTAGTTAGTTATATAAATAAATGACAACATGATGTAATTTTTTAAGAACCATAAAATGCCACATTATGAGAATAAATATAGCATCTAGAATAGCCTATGAAATTCTAACACTTTTAAAAATAATGTGTGTAAGGGGATATATATACATATACATATATATATACATATACATATATATATATACATATATATATATATTACACACACACACACACACACACACACACACACATTACAGAGCCAGTTCAGTGGAAACAGAAGAATCTCCCACAAATGGGCCAGGGCGATTGGTTATGCATGAGTGATAATATAAACAGCACGGGGCAGAGGAAAGTGGAGGGGGCAGGCAGACTTTGGTTCATCCCTCCCATGAAACCATACTAATCATGCACATGATCCGAAAACATAAAAAAAAAAAAAAAAACTAACATTATAGCATCTCCAAGGGAAAACAGAAATTCTCTGAGTCGGGCATAGATTATTTTTGGTAAATTTGACTTCCATCAAAAATTGAAACTTTAATAAGATATACTGGTGCCTGCCTATAACTACAGTAGTTGGCAGTCCAAGGCAGGAGGATTGCAAGTTTGAGGACAGCCTGGCCTATGACTAAATAAATTAAAGTTAAAATTTGAAACCACAATTAAAAACAAAGTTTTTGTTTGTTTGTTCTTTCATTGAGACAGGATTTCTCTGTGCAGCCATCCCTGGCTGCACTGACACCTGGTCTGTAGACCAGGCTGGCCTCGAACTCAGAGGATGGATCTATCATAAACGTGAAAAGAACTAACTCAATAGTGGAGTGTGGCAGTTAGGGGAAGATGGAATGGGATGAAGGAGGAACAGAGAAAGGCGCAGGTCACTTTAGGGTGACAACAGTGTCTACTGTATTGCCTAAGGTGGTAGTTTCATGAATGTCCAAGTTATTCACCTCAACAATGTTCTCATTTTGTAATGCCCCTCTACCTTAATAAAACCGTTTAAAAGTAAACACCTTGACTGCAGTGTATGAAATGGGAAAGCCCTTCCAATCAAGAACAAGCAAAATTTAAATTCATGACCAAGCCAGGGATGGTTGTGCATGCCTATAATCTAAGTAACTGGGAGGCAGAGGCAGGTGGAGGTCTCTGAGTTTAGGGCTAGCCTGGTCTATATACTGGGTTTCAGGATATTCAGGGCTGCATAGTGTGACCCTGACTCATAAAAAAATAAATCATGAACAGCGTGTGCAAAAACAAAACAATGTTAAACAACCCCCCCCCAAACTAAGCAAAAAAAAAAACCCCACAAAACAAACAAACAAATAAGACTCTCTTCCTGGGGGCTGGAGAGATGACTCAGTGCTAGAAGTACTTGGTGTTCTTCTAGAGAAGTCAGATTTGCAGCATCCCTACCAGACAGTGTTAATCTAGGTACAGGAGATCTGATGCTCTTCTCTAGCCTCCATGGGAACCCATATGCACGTGGGATGCACACACAGATACCACACATTCATAGAAGATGCTTTTTCTTTTATAAAACGCACAACTGTAGCAGTTTGTCTCTTTACGTCTTCTAGTCCCAGCTCTGATGCAATCTATTTCTTAAAGCTTTTTCTCATCAATCAAGAAGAGAATAATTGTTCCCTGTAGAGAATCACCATAACTTATGTTAATTTTCATAGAGTAATGCAATGCATTCATCTACCCACCCACTGCACATGTATTAAGTGCCTCATATGGGCCAGGCACTGGCTTGGCACTACATATGCAAAGGTGAACAGGGAATAGTTCCCCCCTTAAAGAACCTTACACTATAATAAAGGGTGATGAATTAATTAGTCACTTAATAAGCAAAAGCCAAGTTGCAATAACACATTGAAACAACTATTTCAAGGACCCGTATTCAACTTTGTAATCCTCTACTATACACATGCTGCCAAAGCAATCAGTCCCACCATGTGTACTCCTTGGTTGGTGGTTGAGTCCCTGGGAGCTCTGAGGGTACTAGTTAGTTCATATTGTTGTTCGTCCTAAGGGGCTGCAAACCCTTCAGCTCCTTGAGTCCTTTCTCTAACTCCTTCACTGAGGACCCTGTACCCAGTTTAATGGATGGCTGTGACCCTCTACTTCTGTATTAGTCAGGTACAGTCAGAGCCTCTCAGGAGACAGCTATATCAGGCTGGATTGTCCTTCCTTCAATCTCTGCTCCATAGTTAATCTCTGCAACTCCTTCTGTGGGTATTTTGTTCCCCCGATTGCTCTGGCAGCATTTGTATAGTAGAGAATTGCAAAGTCGGTCATCAATGGGAGGAGAGGCCCTTGGCCCTGTGAAGGTTCTGTGCCTCAGTGTAGGGGAATTCCAGGGCCAATAAGTGGGAGAGGGTGGGGTGGCAAGCAGGGGAAGGCAGGAGGCAACAGGGGTTTGTTCTTCTTCCTCTTTTTTTTTTTTTTTGAGGGGAAACTGGGAAAGGAGAAATCATATGGCATGTAAATAAAGAAAATATCTTAAAAAAAAAAAAAAAAGAACCTGTATCCACTCCATCACCAGATGCATGGCAATAATCTGAGGCTAGGCAAAGGCAAACATCTAGCTCTGGGTCTCCAAATTCTCCTCCAGCTGACTACCTTCCTAGTGTAGAAAACGGGAAGGCAGGAGATAGACCTACAGAACCAAGACAGAAGGATGAGGGCCACAGGACAAGGGCAGGCCATGCTTCCCGGGAAAGCTCTGGGACTTGTATGTTGTTATGGTTTTCACCTCTCTAGTGAAAACATACAGGTGACAAGCATCCAACATCTGTGGGAGTCGTACCAATCTAACTGGGAAAGCAACTTCTGAGTGTGTGTCAGCTCAGCTTGCTGTAACAAACACATCCATAAACTGGATGGCTTGCAACATTAATGTTTAATTTCACACAGTTCCAGAGGCTAGGTATCAGTGTCTGATAAAGGTCTGGTTTCTGGTTTAAACAAGGTACCCAAGTGCCCCGTTCTTGTATGGTGATAGGAGCAAGCTAAGAGCCCTCTGGAGCCTCAAACTCCAATCAAAGAGCACCAGTCCCAAACATTACCCTCATGACCTAATTACCTCAGATACCCCCAACCCACACCCAGGGCTATCAGCTTGAGGGTTAAGATCGACAGAGATGAATTTTCGAGGACCATAAGCATTCAGGATACACAGGGTACTGGTGGTCTCATTTGGGGTATTTTGCTTTTTTCACATGACCAAAACCTCTTCATTACGTTCAAATTCTAAAGAGGAAGAAAAGTGGAAGAGACGGCGACTGGGAAATTGGAAGTATAGGGGAAGAGATAACTCAGTTAGCTTGCTTCTCACGATCAATATCTATGCAATTATGGAATTTCAAGTAGCGCAAAAATCAGCACAAATTGAAAAGGCCTCCCAATTACAATGTGGCCATTTGAATTAAATACCATGGAGAAATCCTTCAAACCTCCCCCCAGGGCAATTCATGGCAAGGAAAACTTTTCATCTTAAAGATATTTACGTCTACACGAGTATCAGGTCTCAGAGGGGAAAGGCATTAGTCTTTTATTTAACTTGATCTACACCCACCAGTTCATAAGAGATGGCTCCAGGGGACAGCAAGGGTCCCTGGTGCCCAGCACCCTCCTGAGAGCTGGGCAGGGCTCTTACCTGTAGATAGGGTCCTGCATCACCAGCATCTTGCTCTCATCCCACGTCCACTCCTTTTTCTGCAATAAAAGAAGCTGTACATGAATAAGTTAGGCTTGTCCTCAGGACAGAACCAGGACACGAGGTGTGCTACTAATGCATATGCAAACACACGCATTTCGCTCCTGGCTTTTTCCCTCTAAGAGGCTCAGAGCTGATTGCTTCAAAAGGACAAGTGGAAAATGTCATGTGTCTGGTCTGATCAGTTCTCTCCGAGCACTTTAAGAAAGTGTCTCTCTAGGCACAAGAGGATAGGCAGGGAACCCAGAAGGCCTCATGGGAGCACAGGCAGACTCTAAATTTCCTTAGAGGGATTCAAAAGACAAGAGAAAAAAGAGGCCATATATCAATCCGGAGGTGTAGAAGAAGAGAAATGAAAGAGAGAAGAGGACAAGGATAAAACTTCACATTGTGTGGAGGATGCTGTTAAATGCAAGTGAAATGCAGTCCCAGGATCCTCTGGAAGGGGATGGGGACATATCTTGTATGTCAGTTAAGTTTAACTAGTGCCTTTGCAGTTGTTCATGAAAGGATATTCATTCTGGTTGAGATCCGCTTTCTGTGACAAAGCAGGAAGTCAGCAACCAACCACCTTCCCTCCGGCCTGACTCCCCACCACAGGGACAGAGAGTCCCATTCCACCCTTCCTAGTCTTTGTCATGGATGCATAGAGTTATCCAGGACCCTGGGGAAGACTGGACTCATCTGTGAACAAAAAGACTCGGGAGAGCAGCGGGGAGAACACTGCATTCATGAACGGGGGTCTTTCAGCAGGGTGGAGTTTTAAATAGGAGGCACACGGTGGCTGGCACTCTCAAAACGTGGGGTTTAGAAGCTTTTCAGGAGACTATCAGAAGGCCATGTTGAGGCCCAGAAAGTAGCATCAGAAGAGACAAGCAGCTTTACCAGACACACAAACACACACACTCCACGCATACTTTTTCATTTAAAAATTCTTTTGCTTCAGAATGTAATTTGATGAACTCAACTCTACCCCTTGTCCTCCCTTCCACTTCCTCCCCATCCACTGGTTTTTGGCTCCCGACAGTATGTGTTCTTTTACTCATATCAACCGCGTCCATGTAATGTTGCCTATACTGCGTAGGTATAAGGGTCAGTTATGGGAGCATGAAACTGACTCCCCCTTTCACAATAGCCATCCAATGCCAACAGCTCCTCAGCTAAGGATGGAACTGCATGAAACTCTACCCCATGCATGCAGGGAATGGCCGGCTTGATCTTCTATGAACAGTCACCGTTGTTGACATACACACTCTTAATCCTGGAAGAGGTAACTTCAACCTAATACTAGAGGGAGATTTCGCCCGCTTTACAAGCACTCAGGATTAATCAGCTTAAACAGTTTTACAGACAACAAATTTTCAGTTAGAACTGTAGCTACTGTTTAAAGATTCTCTTTCATAATGGCTACTTACTAGCTCCCAACATTCTGAGTGGCCTGCGTATAACAGCACACAGTGGGGAGACTAATTTTTTAAGAACCCTTTCAAAACACAGCAGGTTCAAAACTTCTTTACACTAAGTCCCACGTTTGCAAACAGCCCTTACTGGACTCATTTTCCAAACTTTTTGCTACCATAGTTGACAATTTTTTTGTGCATATAACACATGTTCCTGCTCCTTTGACGTAGCCTGTGGTCTGATCGGCATTGTAGAAAAACACAGTCCTTTCAGTGTTCTAGTCATGACACCGTGACCCCATCAAGTTCACCCCTCCCTCCTTCATTAGCTGCCTCCTAACCCTGCTGACACACATTGGAGCTCGTTTCCAGTTGAAAAACATAGAGTTTCAAGGTTAAGAGTCCAAATACATGGATCCCTGTTTTCAACACACAAATGTTTACTATAAGTGCTATTTAAAGAGCAACCATATAATATGTTTCTAATGTAATTTGATTTAGAGGTGGTGGATTTTTTTATGTCATGAACATTAAGCCACATCTATAGTCACAATAAATTCTGCTTGCACTTTCAACTCAATCAGCAGTGTTTATAAAGCACCTACTATTTGCTTCCATCGAGCTTTATTTGACTGTCAAAGTTTTTGGTTATAATATTTCTATTTAGATACTAAGTGCTTATGTTTCTACTTCCTACTTTTTTTTTTATCTGTTCAAAGACAGAAGCCAGACATGGTGACAGATGCCTAAAACCCCAAGCATGTAAGAAAACTGAGGCAGGAGGATCATTGACCCCAGAAGTTATAGATCAGCCTGGGCAACATGGTAAGACATGAACTCAAAATGAAAATAAAACACACGAGTATTTGTGACTGCTCATAAAAGTATTTTCATGACTGTCTCCTCAAAAGTCTTTGTCAGGTAACGTTAGCATATCTGGCATCCTGGTGTTAACATCCACTGATTACCTTCTGCTCTTCTGCTAAGAGTGAGATCCTTTTGTCATTTTCACAGCTTCAGAATGACTATTGCAACTACAGAGAAGCTCACTGAGATGTATAGCCCCTTGGGTCTGGTTAATTTCAGTGTAGGATTTTTTTTTTTTAAAATTGGGAAGCCTTTTATAATAAAGTTTATTTATTCTGAGATTTTTCTTCTTCCTTCTATGGCAAATGGCTTTCAGCTGAAAGCCAGAATCTTTAAGCTAGTATCTGACGTGAGAATCGTTGAAAACTTTGTTTTAATGTCACCCCATAGCAATGCCCCAAAAGGGGAAAGAGAAAGACACCGTGTTGCTAAGGGTGGCTTTCCCACGAGCCTCTGGAGACACCTGAGGGCACATCCTGTGTTTACTGCTGTCTGTGCAGTGCTAGCATCCCTTCGAGTTCATGAGGGCAAGAGTGCTTTATGCCTACCTGCAGGTATCCTGCCCCCACTACTGTATGTCTACTCAGTCTCGTTACTCCTGGGCAATGGTGGGAGTCCAGGTTACCACTGACGTCACACGGGGAACAAGGCAGAGGATGAGACACTCATTACCATTCGCAAGGATGGAAGTCCTGGCTCTCAGCCTTCTCTGATGGTATTCTTTTTTTTTTTTTTCCTTTTATTGGATATTTTCTTTATTTACATTTCAAATGTTATCCCCTCTCCAGGTCTTGCCTCTGGAAACCCCCTACACCATCCCCTCTCCCTCCCTCTATGAGGGTGCTCCCCAAGACACCCACCCACTTCTGGCTTCCTACCCTGGCATTCTCCTACACTGGGGAAATCAACCCCCCACTGCTCTTTCCATTGATGTCCAACAAGGCCATTCTTGGCCACATATGTGCCTGGAGCCATGGGTCCCTCCATGTGTACTCTTTGGATGGTGGTCCAGTTCCTGGGAGCTCCGGGGATTCTGGCCAGTTGACACTGTTGCTCACCCCATGGGCTGCAAACCCCCTCAGCTCCTTCAGTCTCTTCTCCAACTCCTCCATCAGGGACCCCACACTCAGTCCAATGGCTGGCTGTAAGCATCTACTTCTGTATTTGTCAGGCTCTGGCAGAGCCTCTCAGGAGACAGCCATATCAGGTTCTGTCAGCAAGCACTTCCTCGCATCCACAATAGCGTTTGGGTTTGGTGACTGTATATGGGAGGGATCCTCAGGTGGGACAGTCTCTGGATGGTCTTTCCTTCGGTCTCTGCTCTACACTTGGTCTCCATGTTTCCTCCTGTGAATATTTTGTTCCCCCTCCTAAGAAGCACTGAAGCATCCACACTTTGGTCTTCCTTCTTCTTGAGCTTCATATGATCTGTGAATTGAATCTTGGGTATTCCAAGCTTATGGGTTAATATCCCCTTATCAGTGAGTGCATAGCATGTGAGTTCTTCTGTGACTGGGTTACCTCACTCAGGATGATATTTTCAAGTTTCTGATGGTATTCTTATAGTGACTGATTCTAGCCCAGCAGTGGGGAAGCTGGGACTCTCCTTAGTCAGGTTGGCTTTGTTTGGGGGGGGGGGGATATGAAGAGCAGTTTTATTCCCTAAGCATTTGCCTAGAAGGATAGTCACACCTAACAATGTTCTGCCTTGCCAAGCTGGCCTTCTCCTTCTCCTCTGGGTAGCAAACAGGCTTGCATGCGCTCCTGTGGCATATTTGGCTTGCCAGCTTCTCAAGCTTCGAGTCTGGAATAGATGAAGCATAAAGAAACCCCGGCCCACACCATTTAATTTCTGGTTTCCAGGTTCTGAGCCCCAGCAATGGCAGATGTTTTCTGTGACCTGCAGCAGGCATTTCTACCCAAAGTGGCTTCGGTGCTGAGAGAGAAATCAGGCACCAGATTATGTTTCTTCCCTGCCCAACAATGCTCCCCCAATGTCAAAGATAACCCTGGGAGGGGCTCTTCTTTGCAGCTCTGAAGAATGCCACCCATCCCTTCATTAAAAGAAAGAAATAGAGGGGAGAAGCATTGCAGAGCAACTCTTTGCCTTTTTTGTCATCCTTGGACAGGGTGGTGGCAAGGCCAGGCTCCAGGCATCTTGTATGAATTTCACGGGGATGAAGCAACACTGGCAGAGACCATAGGAATCAGAAATTTTAATTTTAGGAGCTATCCCCACATCTGCAGAGCATATCCATAGAAGGAAGGCAACCTTTAACAATACCTCCACCTAATTAGTTTCCTTTTCTGAAAATTCCCATTAAAATCTACCCTCTTCTTCATTAAAAAATTTTGCAGTGAGCCTTGGGCGAGTCCAATAAATCCATGAGGAGGGCAAGAACGGCTCCGGGCAATTCAAAGGGTTTGGGAGAGCCTCACCAGGGTTTCCCTCATCCGAGCACCGTAGGCAAACACAGGGTTGTTTTGGCTTTGGTTTTGGTTGTTGTTGTTTTGTTTTGTCTTAAACCCAGTATCTTCCATGTGCCAGGACATCGGAATGGAGGGCTCTGCACTCTCCTCCACCTCCACCTGGTGCTTTTCCTACCCACCTTTTCCAAATAATGCTCCAAAGCATGGATTTCCCAAGGGCAGATGTGGCTCCTGGCTAGCAGCCTGGTCAGGACAGAACTGAGGCTGCAGGGTTCTTAGAACAAAGCTGGCCCGCGGTGCTGGGAACAGCTTACCCCAGGGGGAACCTCACACATGGGGGCGCCTTAACTGAAGAACATGGCGTGGGGGGGGGGTTGTTTCTGCAGCAGAGGGGATTAACCCTAGAGACACCTGCAGCATGTTACCACCCAGCTATATACACAGCTGAACTGAAGAAGTATAAGAATCTCCTTAGTCTGAAATGAACTCTTAACAACTCTACTTGCTTTGCAAGTGTTTTAAAGACAAATAGACAACAACACGAACAGGCTACTTCCTTTTTACTTTTCCAAATGGAAATACTCTTTTCATGGAAAAATATCATCATCACCATCATCATCATCACCACCACCACCACCACCACCACCATCATCATCATCACCGTCATCACCATCATCATCATCACTATCATCACCATCATCATCATCCTCTTCCTCCTCATGAGAGAATGAAATAGGACAAAAGGAGTGGGTTTTGCAAGATTACAAATTAAGGTTAGTTTCAAGCTTAGGCCAGAGAAGTATAACTGAACAGTTGCTTTAGCCAAACTGGTTCCACCATCTTCAGCAAGCCCACATAACTTCCAAGCCGTAGCCAAAGCCAGCCTCCTCCTCCTCCCTCCCATCCTCCTTACATAAATGCTTGAAAATAGGGCTTCCCTTCTTGGTAGCCGTGAGGACATTTTTAGTTCCACTAACTCTCCAGCCTGGCCCAGCTGTGGTCTCAGAGACAGACAGGAAATGAAGACCTAGAGGAGGGGGCATGGGACTCTAACCCGGCAGCCGCAACCCTCTGACCGCCCTCTGGGGACTGGGTGTCCTTCGTGGCATAGGAGGAGCAAGGGACAGGGCTGCCTGTGGCCTCCTTCCCTGCAGACATGTGACATATGGCACCTTCAGGAGGGCAAGCATTAAGAGCAGGAGACAGGCAGGGATTAGCAGAGTCCCCAAAGGTAACTTTTTCCTCTCACTAGCTCTGCAAATGAGGGCCAGCCATGAGTGTGAGGCAGGTACCCGACTCCAGGCAGATACCTAGCCTCTGCCCACGCCATTCTGCGGTCCTGGGGGTATGACTCCTGCCTTTGACTCCTTGTCCCCTGCTTGCCTCCCAGGGCACTGAGCCAAGCGCAAGGTTATTAGCCTAACCACCGCTCTAAACATCTCACCCCACAATCTGGTAGTCATCGTTCCCAGGTGCCACCCCACTGGACCCTCAAGGCCTTTGCCTGGCGCTTGCTTCTTTTCAGACTAGCAGGGTAGCTCAGAAAGGACAAAGAAGGAACCTTTGCCTCATTCTCAGGTGCTCCCTAGCTGCCTTTTTTTAAAAAGTAAAAAAGCAGATTTATTTTATATGTATGAATGTTTTGCCTACATGTATGTATGTATGTATGTATGGATGGATGGATGTGTACCATGTACATGTCTAGTGACCATGGAAGCCAGAAGAGGGGATCAGATCCCCTGGCACTGGAGTTATGGATGGTTATGAGCCATCATGTAGGTACTGGAACAGAACCCAGGTCCTCTGCAAGAGCAACAGTGTTCCTACCTGCTGATCCACCTCTCCAATCACCACCTCCTACTGGCTTTTCTTGTTTTGTTTTGAGACAGTACTTCTTGTAGCCAAGGGTATCCTTGAACTTATACAGAGCTAAGGAGGATCTTAAACTTCTAATCCTCCTTCTTCTGTCTCTAAAAAAAAAAGTTAAGCTTACAGGTCAGTAGGACGACAACTGGTTTGTGTAGTGCTAGAGATCAAATCCAAGGCTTTGCGCATGCGAAGCAGATACTCTACTGACTGACCTACATCTCTAGCCCCTGTGGTTCTATTTAAATGGGCAACAACCGTATAACACTTCCACTTACATATTAAAATCAGCCTCCTACTTTAAAGATGAATGGGGAGGCTCTGGGGGCTAAGGATTCCTCTCTAAGGGTCTTTCACCCTGTGGTAAATAGCCCACCTTACCTTCTGCTTCTAAACACTGTTCTCTTTGTCACTTCTGATAAGGAAATAAAAATGCATCCCTCTCCACCGCCAGGAGAGTGTCACTTCCAACAGAGAGTAGAGATGAATGAAGTGCCCGAACTGGTGCTTTTTGTTTGAAGGCTGCCTGGGGTAAGTACATCCGTGATGCGGAGCCTTCATTCCTTTATGTACTGGATTCATGTCAAACCCTGGGTGGATAGCCCCAGCGTTTTGTCTTTGCCAAAGCTCATGCCAGGAACTATTTTGTGAGATCTGGTTCAGAGGTAGGACTGCTTAGAAAAAAAGGAATGAAGCCGGGCAATGATGGCGCATGCCTTTAATCCCAGCACTTGGGAGGCAGAGGCAGGCAGATTTCTGAGTTCGAGGCCAGCCTGGTCTACAGAGTGAGTTCCAGGACAGCCAGAGCTATACCAGAGAAACCAAAAAACCAGAAAACCGAGATAGAGAGACAGACAGACAGACAGAGAGAGAAAGAGAGAGAGAGAGAGACAGAGAGACAGAGAGAGAGAGA